>NC_088792.1:39280486-39586808 GCF_011386835.1 Chrysemys picta bellii | reverse complement strand
ACCTACTAGCCCATATTCAGTGAGAGTTTAGGAAAAGTTTCCTTCCCCACAAAACAAGAGGCTGAAGTTTCCTTCAGACAGAAGCAACAGTGGGCACTAGAGAGGGGTTAAATCCCTCCAGCAGTGGTGACACCACATGGCCAGGTCTTGGGTGAAATAAGGGAGCCTTCAACCATCAATTACTCTGAGTCTTTTGCAACTAACATCAGAGTTAATAAACAGCAACAGAGGTGAAAAGCAGCTTATTAAGTTCTGGGGAGATTGTCGCCTTCCCGCTGACATCTTTCTGAAGGGGAGGTTGATCTCCTGGTTAATAGGGGTTCTTGGCAGCTGGCTCCTCCTCTTTTCTTTATTTTCAAAGAAACAATGAAGACAGGAAAATCATCAGTTAATTGCAGCTATGGGATATTAAAGACAAACATAATATTTGCATCCTGTGATGGAATACAACCCTGTATTCACGCCCTACATACTATTTTAATAATCTTTGTACAAGGCATGCCTTGTAAGGTATCATTTGAAAATTCATAATTTGCTGGTCCTGATAAAATGTGTGTGGCAGCATTGTATGTGAAGTTATAAGATTCCCCTGTATGATGTTATTAACATGTTCCAAACCCCACAGCCCTGCCCAGGCAGGATTCAGCAAATAGGTGTGTCCTAAACAAAGGAATGTGTGCTTGCCTTAATTTGAATTGAATCAGTAAACAGAGTCAAACAGGAAGGGTAAATAAAAAAGCTCAAACTACCAGGAAAAAACCTCCACAAGGAACATCCTTCCACATAGACTCTGTCTCCTGGCTCTCAGCTGAAGGGGGGCTGAAACTATAAAAAGGAAGGGCAAACACAAAACACCTTGTCTCTCTCTCTCTGCCTTTCCATCATATTCTCAGCACCTGAGTGGGAAAAAAGGAAACAGTCATTGGACTGGGGGAGGGGAAATCCTGACCTGAAGAGTTTGGTCAGTAATCTTGCTGGAAATGTGGTGAAAATTTTTGCTTGAATCTAATATCATTTGTTAAATTGGGCACTCAGAAGTATTTTCTCTTTATTTTTCTTGTAACCATTTCTGGCTTTTCTGCATCATTACTTGTAAATCTCTTAAAATCTCTTTGTAGTTAAACTAATTTTATTGTTTTATCTAATCCAGTGTGTTTAAATTTAAGTGCCTGGGTAACTGAGGCTAGGTCTATACTACCCGCCTGAATCGGCGGGTAGAAATTGACCTCTCGGGGATCGATTTATCGCGTCCCATCGGGACGTGACAATCGATCCCCGAATCGGCGCTCTAACTCCACCAGCGGAGGTGGTAGTAAGCGCCGCCGACAAAAAGCCGCAGAAGTCGATTTTGCTGCCGTCCTCACAACGGGGTAAGTCGGCTGCAATACGTCGAATTCAGCTACGCTATTCACGTAGCTGAATTTGCGTATCTTAAATCGACTCCCCCCGGTAGTGTAGATGTACCCTGAATTCAAGGTAATAACCTGGTATATTATTTCATTAAAGGAATAACAGACTTAATATATTTGGACTGTCCAGGAGAAGGCTGGGCAGTATACAACATACATTTCTGGAGGAAATCTAGGACTGGGAATGTATTGGAGTCACTCTGCAATAACACCAAATCTGGTGAGAACCAGGATGTTATTGCAGGTTGCAGTTACACAAACATCTGGGAGTGGCCTGCATGCTGGTGGCTAGTTGTGAGCAGTCCAGGTTGGAGACTAAAACAGCAAAGCATTGCAAGAAACCTCAGGTTACAGGGCAGGAGTGACACAGGCCCCCCTGGTCTGGATTGTATCTTTGTAGTCACACATCCCTCAATATTTTTTCTGCATTTCACTGCCATAGTGCCTGCCAGCAACTATCTATTTAATTTAAGACTGAGGCTTCTTTCCAATTAACATCATACATTTAGAAAGGTTTATAGCTCAGCTGGACTGCATTTGTCATAGCAATTTTTAAGTCCAGATCCAGAGCAATTTTTCTCAGAGCATTTTATTGTTCATAGTCTCTAGTTTTGAGAGCACAGAACATAAATTAGATGTGTAACTGCAGGGCAGGGACCATTCTCTCTCTCTCATATTTGGAAATTCCTGCCACCCAGGGGCTGATGCAACAAATAAATAGGAAAAAATGATAAAATAAATAATTGGGGTACATAGAAGTGCCTAAAAGATAAGGTTGGCAGCACATGTGTTTCCATTCCCAACGAATCTGGCCTTTATGGCTTGTCTACATGGGAAATTGAAAAGCATAGCAGCAGTGGAACTATTCCACTATAGCTAGTCCCACGGGGACACTATTCCTGAATAAAAAGGACTTTATCCCACTATCCCAATTTATGCATCTACACAATAGCATCCAGAATCTAGCCCTTGGGTATAATTTATTACAAGTGTCTTACGTGCTTAGAAGCCTAAGTCTGAAAGTCAATGGGCCTTAGGCCCCTAAGTGCCTAAGACTTGCCTATGCTAGAAAGTTTTGCTGTTTTACCTATGCCAGTATAATTAAAGCCACAACCTCCTCTGTGAATGCAGTTTTATCAATATAAACCTGCTTGTACTGGTATAGCTAATTACAATTTGGGTAGCAAAATAGGCTGTACCAGTATAAGCACCTTTATACAGGTATAACCCTGCCTACACTAGGGCTTATACTGGTATAAATATTGTTTAAAAAAACCACACTCCTAAACAATAGAGCTTTTCTACTGTTTGACCAGGCCTAAGTCACTTCTGAAAATGGGTCTTTAACTACTAAGTCATTTAAGTACTTTTCAAAATTTTACCCCTTAATTTTTAAAACAATTTTCCAAAGTCATTTACATATTATTTTAGCCTTGTTCTCTACAGCATTCTGAAACATGAAACTAGTCTGAGCCTACATTGCCTTGTTTCCTCAAATGCAGCAGTATCCTGTCATGTTATTTCTCTGTTCCAAACCTGAGCATTAAACTGGACAGGAGTTTAATAATAACTAATTGCACATGTTAGGCTTATTAGTTCCATACAGCAGAGCTCTGGTACTACCCAATATGCTGTAAACACTATATTCATTTTAATATACTTTGTAACATACTGACAGAAAGGCCAAAAATGCTTCTTCCTTTATGGAAAAGTCCTATAGAATATAATAGAAAATTATATCACAAATGTAGATTTCTATTAGATTGTTGAAAAGCCTGTAGAAAAGAGACATTCTCTATTTAATTCTATGAGTATCTCAAGTGGTATCTACAGATCTCTATTAAATTACTTCAAAACTCTATTGATTTTATTCCTATTAAATTCTACAGGATTTTGCTAGAAGGGCTATCCCATAGAACTATATTCTTTCTTCTCCTCCATTGTACTACGTGTATTCTGTTTGGGTGATGGGAAAGCAGGATGGAAGATACACTCTAAATTAAACTTTGGTCATTTCATTTACTCCATTTCTCTACTTTCCTTTCCTGATCTGTTTGGGTTTTTTTAAGAAACTTACCATCTTTGGGGCAAGGGCTGTCTTTTTGTTCTATGTTCATACTGCACCTTAGACAATGGGGTCCTGGTTCATAACTGAAGCTCCTAAATGCTATGACAGTACAAATAATTTTAATCATCTTGGGGCTGCTGTCTGTGGCAGGGCACGTCTGATTTAAATACAAGATGGAGGGCAATCCACGTCTGATATAAACCCCTTCTACTAGGCAGAGCCTCTGTGTAATTCTGATGCTGGGGATCTGGAATTAGTTCTGCTAGAGGAAGCAGACACACACACCCCTTAGTCTGATACAGCCACCTTGCATAGAGACTAGGGTTACCATATTTCAGCAAGCAAAAAAGAGGACGGGAGGAGCCCCGCCCTAGCCCCGCCCCTGCCCCTCCCACTTCCCGCCCCCCCAGAACCCCCAACCCTCCCCCCGTTCCTTGTCCCCTGACTGCCCCCTCCTGGGACCCCTGCCCCTAACTGCCCCCCGGGACTCCACTCCCTATCTAAGCCTCCTTGCCTCTTGTCCCCTGACTGCCCCAACCCTTATCCACACCCCCACCCCCAGACAGACCCCTGGGACTCCCACGCCCCATCCAACCACTCCCCACCCCCTGACAGCCCCCCCCAGAACTCCCAACACATCTAAACCCCTCTGCTCCCTGTCCCCTGACTGCTCCGATCCCTCTCCACACTCCTGCCCCCTGACAGCCCCCCCAGAACTCCCAACCCATCTAAACCCCTCTGCTCCCTGTCCCCTGACTGCTCCGATCCCTCTCCACACTCCTGCCCCCTGACAGCCCCCCCAGAACTCCCAACCCATCTAAACCCCTCTGCTCCCTGTCCCCTGACTGCTCCGATCCCTCTCCACACTCCTGCCCCGACAGCCCCCCCAGAACTCCCAACCCATCTAAACCCCTCTGCTCCCTGTCCCCTGACTGCTCCGATCCCTCTCCCCACTCCTGCCCCCTGACAGCTCCCCCCCAGAACTCCCAGCCCCCTACCCCCCGCTCCTTGTCCCCTGACTGCCCCCTCCTGGGACCCCTGCTCCTAACTGCCCTCCAGAACCCCACCCCCTACCTAAGACTCCCTGTTCCTTGTCCCCTAACTGCCCCTTCCTAAGACCCCCCCCCAACTGCCCCCCAGGACCCTACCCCCTACCTGTACCCTGACTGCCCAAAACTTTCTCCACTCCCCTCCAAAAGCCCCCCCAGAACCTCCCTGTCCCTTCTCCTGCCCCCCCCTTACCCTGCTGCTCAGAACAGGGTGTTGGGCTCTGTGCCAGCCGGACACATGGCTGAGCTCCCCTGCAAAACACAAAACCCGGTCCCTGGCCCTGCACAGGGTTGCCGGAGCGGGCTGCAGGAGGAGGAGCTGCCGGCCGGCTCAGAATGCAGGGAGGGGGGGGTGGGAGGAGGAAGCTGCTCTGGAGTCCAGCCCGGGACTTTCCTGCAGCCCTCCCAGCCGGGGGAGGGGGAAATCCCGGACATTGTGAGTGCTTCACAAATTCCCCCCGGACGCTATTTTTAGCACACAAAAGGAGGACATGTCCGGGTAAATCCGGACGAATGGTAACCCTAATAGAGACTGCTTTCATCTACCCCCTTGTCCTTTGAGTGAGGTAACCTCATAATCTTTGGAAAAAATCACCCACTGTGTGTTGCTCTCTCAGGTTAAGAGAGAATTGAGAGACCTTATCATTCACTATGCTCCAGTGTAAATTACAGTGTAACATGCATTCCCACTGTCAGAGCCGGCTCCAGCATTTCTGCCGCCCCAAGCAAAAAAAAAAAAAAAAAGCCGCGATCGGCGGCAGCAATTGGGAAAAAAACAAAAAAAGCCGCAATCGGCGGCGGCAGTTCAGCGGCAGGTCCTTCACTCCTAGAGTGAGTGAGGGACCTGCCGCCCCCGAATTGCCGCAGGTGCCGCCCCTCTCCCTTGGCCGCCCCAAGCACCTGCTTGTTAAGCTGGTGCCTGGAGCCGGCCCTGCCCACTGTCTTTCCTTCTCCCCACTCTCCTTCCCCATATTTCAATCAAAGGATCAGAATCGGGGGTGCTAACAAGATGGACACAAACTCCTACTCCAGGGGCGGGCAAACTTTTTGGCCTGAGGGCCACATCAGGTTTTGTAAATGGTATGGAGGGGAGGGGGTCGTGGGCCAGCCCCCACCTCCTATCTACCCCCCCCCCCCCGAGACTCCTGCCCCATCCAATGCCCCCCGTTCCCTGACAGCCCTTCTGGGACCCCTGCCCAAGCCACACACCCTCGCTCCCTGTCCCCTGACTGCCCCCGGGCCCCCACAGCCCCATCCAACCCCTCCTCTCATTCCTAACGCCCCCCGCCCCCGGGACCCCTGCCCCATTAAACCACCCCTTTTCCCTGTCCCCTAACTGCCCAGAACCCCTGCCCCTGACTGCCCCCTGCCGTCCCATCCAACCCCCCTCCTTCCTGACTGCCCCCCCCCGGGACCCCTGCCCCCATTTAACCTGTTTCCCCCCGACCACCATCCATGCCCCCGCCCCCTGACCACCACCCTGAACTCCCCTGCCCTCTATCCAACGCCCCCTGCTCCCTGACCGCACTGCCTGGAGCACGGATGGCTGGCGGCGCTACATCGGGACTTTTCCGGCTGGAGCCGGGCCACGCTGCTGCTTCTGCTGCCGCCACCGCCACCACCACACAGCACAGATCACTGGGTCAGGCTGGGTCTGCAGCTGTGCTGCCCCAGGAGCTCACAGCCCCGCTGCCCAGAGCATTGCACCAGCGGTGGAGCGAACGAGATGAGGCTGCAGGGGAGGGGGAACAGCAGGGGAGAGGCCGGGGGCTAGCCTCCCAGGCCAGGAGTTCGGGGGCCCGATAGGACAGTCCTGCAGGCCAGATGTGGCCCGCGGGCCGTAGTTTGCCCACCCCGTCCTACTCTGTAAGGAGGGCATCCTGTCGACCCACCAACTCTATGGCAACATGACCAAAATCACGCCACCAGTTTTCACTGCAGGACTTCTGCTTTACCTTATTCTGAGAGTGAGAGATGGCTCATAACTTACCACGCTTTTATAGCAAATGGACTTGCTCTGGATAGATTCTACTAAGCAGAGATGCCTTCCCTTAGAGGCAATAATACCTACTACAAATCTCTATCAAGATTCTGTTCTCCATTGTCCAAATTTCTCTGCTGGTGTTTATCTCTCCGATCTGCAGATGTTTGACTAAGTGCACAGGTGCCCACACATTTGTAGTCAAGATCCAATCTAATATTTGGCCAATACACAACATGAAAACTATTTTTATGGGGAAATGAGAGTCATTACAGAGCATACACACTTTGTGAGTTGTTTTAGCTTTGACCCCTGAAGGGCTGCCTTCTAGCTCAGTATGGGGCATTGTTAGCAAATACCTCAGTAGAATGAGGATGGTACAAAAGATCAGAAATTTTAGAGGGAGGGAATACCCAGTAATAGCACAGAAAAACCGTAAGTTCTGGCTGCAGTAATTGGCCCAATTTTTTTCCCCTCAGGCGTAATAAGTGTGCATTTGAAAATGCATACATACCCATTGCACTTGCACATACAACTCTGGTAATTGTGCATATAGCATGCAGAAATTGTGCATGCTAATACCCATTCTCATGCAAACACCTCTGTTTTATAAGTGCAGCTTTTGCATCTATGGATGAGAACTAGGCCCTTCATGTGTATCTTGTTTTGAATTGCACCTTATCATGCAGCTTTGAAACTTGTATTAAATGCAGAGAACTTAGTCTGAGATTTATACACTTACTCATGAGCCCAAGAGATGCATACACATTGGTTTATTTTTGTTTGGAAAGCACACCCTGTGCGAGTTGCCAAGTCATTACAATGTTATGGGCCTCAATCATAATTTTTAAGAGAATTTATTTGTTTATGTTTTGTTGCCCCAGAGGTGATTAGCTTCTGCTAGAAGGTCAGTGTGTTATTCTGCTGCAAGGGCTTGAGATGAACTTCAGATGAAATTAATAATTCTACTATAGCTGTAGCCAATGACAGCAGTTCGAAGCATCACTATTAAGCAAGTGGAAGAAGATGACACTCACGCTTTGACACCATTCAATATCTACGAGGTTTCACCAAGTTTATATGCTGAACATAAAGAAAAAAAAATCTGTAACCAATTCATTGCCACATACCTTGTGTAAATGCATTTTTCTGAATGAAGTAAGAATTTTGTGGACTAAATCCTGAGTCTCCAGCCTCCGCAGGCAGGGGAAAAACACTATTAATGCAAAGAAGTAGGAGCAGAGAGAACTAAAAAGAATAAAATGTCTCTAGGCAGCTCCTTTTCAATTCAGACTGGAGAGGTTAGAGCAGGATTTCTCAAACACTGAGTCCCAACTCACCGGTGGGTCATAGGAAGGTTCTAAAATTGCTATGTCCAGAGCCAGATTAACCCATCACCGGTGTGACGGGTTGGATCACAGAAACCCCCTTGGGAGCTGCCACCAGATGTGCAAAGACTACCCCTGCTTCTGTTTTCCCTGCCAGCTCAGGACTCCAGCACCCTGTCTTGCTGAGCCAGCCACTCCTGTCTGGCTCTAACACAGATCCAGGGTCTGAATCACTTGTCCCAAAGCTGCAGGTTTACCTGAAGACAGCTCACAGTAGTGTGCTTGTCTTTAGCACTCAGATGCCCAACTCCCAATGGGGTCTAAACCCAAATAAATCCGTTTTACCCTGCATAAAGCTTATGCAGGGCAAACTCATAAATTGTTCGCCCTCTATAACACTGATAGAGAGATATGCACAGTTGTTTGCTCCCTCAGGTATTAATACATACTCTGAGTAAATTACTAAATAAAAAGTGATTTTATTAAATACAGACAGTAGGATTTAAGTGGTTCAAAGTAGTAACAGACAGAACAAAGTAAGTCACCAAGCAAAATAAAATAAAATGCGCAAATCTATGCCTAATCAAACTAAATACAGATAATCTCACCCTCAGAGATGCTTCAGTAAGTTTTTTCTCAGACTGGACACCTTCCAGGCCTGGGCACAATTCTTTCCCCTGGGACAGCTCTTGTTGCAGCTCAGGTGATAGCTAGGGGATTCTTCATGATGGCTCCTCTCTCTCTCTGTTCTCTTCCCCCCTTTATATATCTTTTGCATAAGGCGGGAACCCTTTGTCTCTCTGGGTTTCCACCCCCCCTCACTGGAAAAGCACCAGGTTAAAGATGGATTCCAGTTCAGGTGACATGATCACATGTCACTGCAAGACTTCATTACTCACTTGCCAGCACACACATATACAGGAAGACTCACAGGTAAATACAGCCATCTGCAGACAATGGGAGTCATCAAGATTCCAAACCATCATTAATGGTCCACACTTTACACAATTACAATAGGCCCTCAGAGTTACATTTTATATTTCTAGTTTTAGATACAAGAGTGGTGCATTTATACAAATCAGATGATCATACTCAGTAGATTATAAGCTTTGTAATGATACCTTACAAGAGACCTTTTGCATGAAGCATATGCCAGTTACGTTACATTCACTTATTACCGTATTTTCTCTAAAACTATCTCAGTTACATTATATTGACTTATTATCAAGTTTTTATAAAACCATATAGACTGCACAACGTCACAACCGGACCCTGGCCTAGGCAAACACATGTTTCTCCTGACCTAGTATGGAGGGGAGGCCCTGGGGAGCGGGGCGTGTTGGAGAGTGAATTCACCCTGCACTCACTCCACAGCTTCAGCTCCTGTCCCATGGGGCTGGGCCTGGCTCCCCACTCCAGGCATTGCAATCTGGCACACAGGGTCGCAGTGCCACTCACACCTTGGCCCAGACGCCCCTACATCATATTCTGTCTTATTCCCGCCATCATCATGGAGGGGAGACTATGATGACAGAGGGGACAGGAGCCACCCACTGCATGGTAAGTGCAAACCAGGCTTGGCAATCAAACCCCAGGGTCTCCCCTCCACGCTGGGATTATGGTTGCTATATCGGGGCAGAAGGTGCACATATGTAATGGTGGGTCACAAAGTGAGACAAAATGCAGCTAGTGGGTTGCCTTAGAAAAAAGTTTGGGAACCACTGAACCATTGGGTTAGAGAACAACTTTAGGTTCACTCAACATACCTAAAAGCCCTGCTTCCTGGATTATTTGCACAATAGCTGCTCTAGATTCAGTATTGATGAACATACTTTAGGTTTTAGTTAATGTGAGGTTGGGTTTGGATAGCCACGCAAAAATCTGTTTGCTCATCCAAACCATTATTAACCTTCACATTATATTGCAGTTCCGCTTATCGGCCTCAATTAAGTCAAAGCCTGTTGTACTAGGCACTAGAGAAATACATCTCTTGAGTTTGTACATTTGGGCTGGAAATCTTATGGGAACATTTTGTACTTCATGCTTCCAGTTGGGCTGCAAATAACCAAAGAAGAGTAGATACATGAGAAAATGAAATATAATGAGGAAAAAGTCAGCCAGTTCAAGTGACAAAAGAAATTCAGTTTGACTTTTGGATGAAGGTTTTTTTTCTCTGTTGGGAAATGTTTTGAGATACATTGAAGTATCCTGAAGCTCAACATACCTTGTTATTTCATTAACACATCCTCAAAGCACAATGACACAGATCATTGTTATGATCCTTTGGATTGCACCATTAAATCTTAAAATTCTTAACATCTATATAAAGTCAATGAGAATTTTAGGTGCTCTAGAAATGTCAGATCTGCTACTTGATTCGTATCTTTTGTGTGGATAACTGTGGATAACTGTGTACTATAGGTTACATCTTTTTTTAAGATGTATTTAAAAAAAAAAAGATGTAATACAAATATAATTCCAAAATTGAAAAATAGAAGTTCAAAAGTGCTTCTGGAGCTGTTAAATGATAATTATCTTTTCGCACTCCTAGGACCTCACAATGAATGTTAGTTGTAAAAAAAAATTCTTCCCCCCTGACATTCCTAGAATAGGCCATGTTTGCCAAGTTTCAGCCCAGAGTGATTCTTTACGACCAAATTATGAAATCATGAAAATAAATATTGATACAACTCAAAATATTTAGTGGCACAAATGGAAGAAAGTCCCTTTATGACACTACCTATTCTGTGATAAATTACAATAATATTCTAACACTAAAACGCTGGTGTAAAAACAAACAACCAGTCTAGCTTTTCTTAATTTAAAACAGGAATAATTATGATCGCTAGTGGTATCCTACACAAAACCTGAATCCTACCATTCTGAAACAGGAATCTGGCAGATAATTGTCAAATCTCTCTCCCAATTGCTCTCTTTTTGGGGGTGGGAAGGTTGGATATTTATTTATTTTCTTTACTGATTTGTTAGCTTTTCTTTTATGTTCATTCCCATAGCATCTGCCTTCTGAAATAAATGAGAATGGGGAGACTCTCTTTTTCCATTAATGAAAACATTTATATGGCACCTTCCACACAGAAGAATCCCAAAGTGTGTAAGGGTTACCAGGAGCACCTCACCCTTCATTAAATTGAAGCTACATCGATAGAGAGAAACCTTTTCCTTAGGTAATTAATTATTCTGAAACAGAAACTCAAACTGCTTACACTGCAGGAAAAACCACCCAAATCCAAAATATACTGATGACTACAAATGATTATCTTAATTATATTATACTGAGAAGGAGAAGGGAACACGCATCATGATAATGACATTATCTGAAGAATCACATCTTATATTAACCAGACCCTGAGGTCCTTCCTCAGTTTTTTAATCTAACTCCCACTGATTAAAATCTGAGTAAGACCCTCCCAGTTTGAACCAAGAATAAAATAAAATGGGCCCACATCTTGAACTGGTGTAGGTGGGTGGAGCACCAGTGCCTTCAATTGAGTATGTCAATTGACAGCAGCTGAGGATCTTACCCAGTGTAGGTAGTGCATTCTCAACTCCCCTCACTGTGTTGTTTGAAATCTTTGGGCTAACCAACATTCTTTCTCAGGTAAAACTCCCATTAATATGAAGTACATGGGAGTTTTGCCTTAGGAAGAACTGAATAAGGATTTCAGGGCCTGGCCCTCTGAAAATTTAGTGCAAGATCTGAGTAAGGAGGTAGCGTTTAACTTCTATTGAAGAATAATTTCAAACCAAAAATATTTCAAATGGGATACCAAACAATGTTCATTAATCTAATCAATATTTGTGAACTCTTGCTTTGTTACTATTTGTCTGGGACATAAACTAACACTCCCAGCAGATACCATCCTCTTTCTAGGAAAATGGAATCATTCCTTGCATACATTACCGTACAAAAGTGGCAATGGGCTACTACAAAAACTGAACATCTGTGTGAAGATTTTATATATACCCAACTGGAAAAAGAGCCATATTTCAGCACACCATTCAGTCCCCAACAACTCAGAGTAAGTGTTGATAACCCCAATTATTCCAAATTAAGGTGCTTTCTACTACAGTGTTCTTGTCTTTTATAGTTTAATATTCCCTCACTCCCACAATCTTCTTTATAAACATTTAGAATGAAACTTGAATTAAAATATTTTAAAAGCCAGAAAAACACTAAGCTGCATACCAGGCATGAACAGCTGTATTAGCCATCTGCACACCACCATATGTTGGATGCTTGATTAAGGGTGAGCAAGGCAGGGATATGAAGCACACAGCATATCCACAGCATGGTTAAGAAGCTGTGCTTCCCTTATCACTTTATTTCTTTTAATTTTTCACATTATTTTCCAGTGGTTTTTTTTTTTTTAAAGTCATTCTCTATCTGCAGAGGTTAGACCTCATGAATCAAAACATCATGTAATTCCCAGCCTGGTATATTTCAAGTATCACTTTCAGACATACCTCCCATATTTTATAATAGTTAACTTTGATTATTGCAGCAATATTCCATCAAACCAGGTATTTTAATACTCTCCTATGGCTAAAAAGAGAGGACTTTTAAGAAGAGACATATGGAAAGATTTATGCACCTGCTTAATTTTACAGGATGTAACTAGCTGTAATCCAGTCTTTGCATAACTGGGCCTTGCTATCAGGTTTCAAAACAAACCAATAGGGCCAGCTCTGACTTTTTTGCTGCCCCAAGCCAAAAAAAAAAAAAATATACAGACCAGCCCGGCGGCCAGACCTGGAGAGGGAGGGATAGCTCAGTGGTTTGAGCATGGGCCTGCTAAACCCAGGGTTGTGAGTTCAATCCTTGAGGAGCCATTTGGGGATTTAGTTGGGGATTGGTCTTGCTTGGAGCAGGGGTTTGGACTAGATAACCTCCTAAGGTCTCTTCCAACCCTGATATTCTATGATTCAAAACAAAAAAATATGGCAGCTGTGCCACCCTAAGACTGGATAGAATTCTGCCACCCCAAGCATGAGCATTCTTGGAGCTGGCCCTGCAGACTAGAATCATAGGTCGGATTCACCACAAGGTTTGAAAACCCTATGCCAATGTTGGCCCAACTTTGAAGTGAATATGAACCCAAGGCAGATTTAAAAAAAAAAAAAAAAATCAGTGTGAGGTTGGGGATATCTTCAAAACCCAAATGCTTTGTGAAACTTGAGGAGTGGGAATATATGTGAATTGAAACCAATAACCTGTGAATTTTAGATTTCTGCACCAAATATCATTTGCTTTTTCTCCTCCAGCAGCATAGTTGCAGCTTGCTAGCAAGATCTTAAATCCCAAATGGTTTGCAAGCATTTGTGCCTGAAACTTCTAGATTTCTCACTCTGCTTGCAAGCCGTTAGTATACCCTGCACCCCTCCAGAAATAAATTAGTAATAATTATATTACTGCTAATGATCCAGCTACAATACTTATCAATAACTCATTGAAAGTACATAAAATGATTTACAGTTTTGCACATTGTAATTCTATCTAGCTGCCTAGCATAAATCCTAGGCAATTAAATTTAGTACAATCAGGCTAGACTAAACAGAGTAAATAGTGTTTACTAACCATGTCTTTTCAAGATGTTGTTAACAAGCTACAGCTGTGACTGTTGGAGGAGAACTAGCTTGAAGATTTGGAAGAAAAGCTATTTAATACACAACAAAGACTAAAGCAATGTGTAAATGGGTATCTAGAGATAGTTTTCAAACATTTACATTCCAAACCTTTCCAAAATATTCTATCTTGCAAAGTGTTTTATAATGACTAGATATCAGCTGAGCAGGTATTGTTCAGGTCTGGGTCTGGATTAGGTTTAGGCTCAGGTCAGGGGTGAAAGTAAGTCCAGTGATTTACTGGTAGGCTGGGGCCAGCTCTGGCCCCCAAAAGGGGTGGGGCCTAGGGCAGAAGGGGCGTGGCTGGGGGAGTCAGAGCCAGTCCCAGCCCACCTTGTAAAGTAAGTGCCCCCCCCCCCCCCGGGGTAGCAGGAGCACCCCGGGGCTCCAGGGGCTATTTAAAGGGCCTGGGGCTCCCCTGCTTCTACCGCCCCGGCCCTGTAAATAGCTGCGGGAGCCCTGGGGAAGCAGCGGGGCTCCCGTAGCTATTTAAAGGACTGGGGCAGCAGAGGTAGCTAGAGCCCTGGGCCCTTTAAATAGTCCCTGGAGCCCCCTGTTACCCTTGGGCTCCAGGGGCTATTTACAGGGCCAGGGGCTCCCCTGCTTCTACCGTCCTGGCCCTTTAAATAGCTGCCGGAGCCCTGGAGTAGTGGCAGTGGGGCTCCGGTGGCTATTTAAAGGGCCGGGACGGTAGAAGCAGCGGGAGTCCTGGACTTTTTAAATAGCCCCCAGAGCCCCACAGCCCTACCCCAGGGCTCCAGCAGTGGGGCTCTGGTGGCAATTTAAAGGGCCTGGGGCTCTAGCTGCAAGATATCTAGAATGCAAGATATTCCTCATTGCTATTTTCTGTTTTTAATACACTGAATGTCTGGACGAGTATTTAGTGCTCGCATAACTCTCACTATCAGAGCTGGAAACAAGTTGACAAACAACTGCAGGTGGGATTGCTATTGATTTGAATTGTTTCACAGCTCTGCTTCTGGCACTGTCTTTCCTACATGTGCTTTCAGCACGTGATAATGGCAGATTGCCATGTTTATAGGCCAAGTTTGTTTTTTGTTTGTATTTGGATTTTAGCCAAGATTTTCAAAAGTAGGATGCTAAAAAGTTAGGCTCCTAAATCCATATGTCAGCAGCTAAACAAGTAGTATTCTTTCCAAAAGTGCTGAGCACCCAGCAGCTCCCTTTAACCTCCTCACTTTGAAAAATCTGGCCACAACCTACCATCTCTCATTCCATATGGAAAGTTCAATTCCCACCTCTGATTGGCCCATCATGCCAGCCTCCGTCACCCACTTTTCAATCAAGCACCTTAGTGCTTTCTTCCATGCTGCCCCTCACGCTTGGGAGAAGCTCCCTGTCAATAGCCACAAAATAATTCATTATCCACCTTAAAACTCTCTCCTCTGCCATGAAGCCTACAAAAGCCAAGGCAGCTGGTGTTCTGAGACCACTGCCTATCATGCTGACCCATATTGTTTCATTGTTTCCTTGTACTTCCCCATTAGCCTGCCTTGTCTTATGCTTAGTTTGAAAGTTCTTCGGGGCAGGAGCTGTCTTTTTGCTCTGTGTTTGTACAGCACCTACACAATGGGGTCATGGTCCCTGACCTGGGCTTCTATGTGCTACCATAATACAAATAATTAACAAAATAAATAATAAAGGCACCTAACGTTAGGATCATATTTTTGAAAATCTTGATCAAATTCTTGTCCGGTGCTAGCTCTGCACCATGCAACGATTCCATCTATAGCGAGAGGGGATTTTTGGTAAGTCAATTTGAATGGCCACATGGCCACTTCACACTGCCAAAGAAGCACAAAAAAGAGTTATAAGCAAGAACAAGTGTCTGGCTCATTATATCGAAATGCTGGAATCAAAATGCCATGAGAGCTCCCCTATACATTTAGATCGTTTGTATATAAATGCTGAAATGAAAGTCACTAGGACTCTCAGGTAACACTTGTGCATTTTATATCTAAATCCTAGAGTAACAGTCTCATAAGAGACTCACTTTCCTGTGGTTGTCCATATTTATTATTCTCCAATTAACTTATTACACTGATCAGTGTCAAATTCTGCTCACAATTAAATCTGTGTGTCCCCCACTGAAATCAAATAGGATGTAAATGAGAGTAACTGAGGGGAGAACTTAGCACACACTATTTGTTGCAATATGCTAAAATGAAATTATTTCCACTTGAAACCAGGATTCACCACTGACATATAAAAATACAAGCTTGAGTTTAAACATTTCAGTAAACCATTGCTGAAAAATGTGTGCAGCCATTCCTATCCTTTCAGCCCAGCTTGTTGTTTGAGAGGTAATTGCTTAGGAGTCACTTTTCTGGTAGCTTCTGGAATAGACTTTTAATCAAGTAAATGCCTAGTCCTGTGAAATCTATACATTTACCTTAAAGTTATTGGGGCATGCTATGTTATCTGAGCTGCATCTAGATTAATGAAATCATTTGAAATAACTTAAAATTACACTGGACTTCACTTCCATCTACAAGATTATAAACAAGAAATGTGTTGACTGCATAATGTTATACAGCTATAGCTCAGCCATGTATATGCCTGTTTTTCATTTCATCTGCATAAGCATTCTTTAGATTGTTCAATACATTTTTATGTCACTTAATTTCAGTAACTTTTTCCCCAGTTTACGTGCATTTGTTCCTTAGTTTCTCTACCACATTGATTTTTTAGGCGTATTGTCTAATATTTTGAATTACTTTCTCCTTTCCTACTTTACTTTTTTATTCTACACACATCAATCAGTTTTATTTATCAACTACTTCCCCGCAGTTTCCTCTTTTAGCAGCTCTGGTGCTCTACCGTTGAGTGAAAAAGTAAACAGCCAGCGCTCTAATTAGTTGGTTGGGACTTTCTCCTGCCATTTCCCTGGAGAAGCAAGATGCAAAGGATTAAGTTTATCAGCTATCTGCCTCCTGCAAGTGGGGAGCTGGCCAAGATAAATTAATGATTCATAATGATATAGCACCTTCCATCCAATGACCTCGAACCACATTACAAAAATTAGTTAATCTCTTTTGAGAGCAATTATGCCAAGTAATTATTGTTATCACCGCTTAGAAACTAAGGCATAGAGAAGTTAAGGAGAGGTTTTTCAAAAGCACATAAGGGTGTTAGAAGCACATATCACATTGACTGTTAATAGCACTTGTTTGCCTACCTCACTTAGACTGAGGTTTTCAAAAGCAACTAAGTGACTTGCCAAAGCTGAGACAGGAAATCAGTGGCAGAGCCAATGATAGAACCCAGATGTTCTATGTGGCAGTCCTGTGCAGCAGAGAAGGGATGTAAAAGATCAGGAGACTGTACCATCCACCACCGTCTCCATGGAAGAGTGGGAACCTGAGCTCTCAGGAGTGGGGAGAGGGAGGGATGATATTACTATTGGGATAATATTGAGAACTGGGAGTTTGATAGGGTTTTTGTAAAGAGCTGAGGGCTTCCCATAATGATGAAGGGGTGAAAAAACTGTTGAAATGACTACTTATCAGTAGTAATACAATAAAGTACCATCCAAGTTGTTAGTAACCTTAGAGCCTTGGACAAGTGTCTATTATTTAAAATCTAATAAAAACTAAAATAAATATCACCTGAATATTAGGACCTACAAATAGCATCCTATAAACCCATTACATATTCTTTTAAAACACATGAAACTAAGGTTTGGGATATAGTTTTTACTGTGATATATTTGCGATGATCACACCAGTTAGGCTGCTGATGAGCCCAGACCAGTCTATCATGCTGACCATTGTCTCATTGTTTACTGGTACTCCTCCTTCTGGTGTGCAGAGACCAGCGCCTGTCATAGCACCATGTTCACTTGTATTCCCCCTTCTGTCTATCTCCATCTGTCGTCTTTTGGTTTACACTCAGATTGTAAGCACTTAGGGGCCAGGGCCATCTTTCTGTTGTGTTTGTACAGCACCTCGCACAATGGGGTCCTGGTCCATGACTGGGGTCCCTAGGCACTACAATACTACTACTATTAAAGAATGGCAAAATCCATGATGGAGTGATGCATGTTGTTCCAAATATGTGACCACAGCATCCAGTGGCATCATACAGTGTGTCTAGGTCAACTGTTTCAGAAAGAAGCAATTGTAGAAAAGTTTGAGTTGGAAAAAGTTGTATCGGTGCTATTTTTAAAATTCTCCTTCCATAGGCCTGCAAATGGCAGAACAATTAGGACTAATAAAGCTTCAAAAACTTTTCTGTGAATCAGGGGTTATCATCTCAAGGTCCTTCCTGCTTATTATTTGTATTGCAGTAGCACCTAGAAACCTTTGTGCTAAGCACTGTCCAAACGTATAACAAACAAACAGTCCTTACCCTGAAGAACTTGCAGTCTAACCATTTATTCGGGTGGCATCTGGAAAATGCATATGTTCTAAGGATTAAATTAGCAAGAATAATCTGGCACTTCCTGATAGAAGTCACAGTTTAATGCATATTCATATCAGCTAACTCGTGACGGAGCAGGGATCTGACTATATACTGTATTTTCCTGAGTGTAAAGTTTTAGTAATCAGTTTTCTGACTGATTTCCATTTTATTTTTAGTTCAGCATGTCACTGTAAAAAAGTACACTTCATGGCACATGAATCATGTCTCAAAAACAGATGAACACCGGCCGATGGTAAGAATTATGCTTTCAGATTTACATACTATATCAGTAGACGATCACCTAACAAATAATGCAATTCACTTTCAGACACATCTCAAATGAAGCTAAGTTTTGCTTTATTTGCATTTACCAGTGCATTGACCCCATTCTTTGATATTCTGTTTATCAGAGCTCTGTTCTACTGTGCTGACTCAGCTTGTATATTGCAATTAATTTATGTGGACTTCATTACAAATTATCTGATAGCAGGCAGCAATTAAATGCTGATTGACTCATTAAATGATTCTAGCCAACAATGTCTACATTAATTAAAAGAACATGAGTATCACGTGTGATATGATCAAATAGATTTTTTTTCATTGCTGTTCCACAGATTTTTCTAAACGGGCAACTCTGATTAGCTACAGTTTGAAAACTAGTCATGGTATCACAGCCCATGGAGTTGGGTTTCTTTTAATGTACATTACTTTGAAAACTGATGCAATGCAAAGTTCTCATATCTTACATGAAATCAATATTCATTAACACAGATTTGAATGGGAACTCTTACAGTAGCTTGTACACGCTAGAAGGGTGTGCCTGCTAGACTCTCCTGACACCCTAATGAGCACAGCTGGGCTGCACCAGCTAGATCACCTGATGGATTGCCCCACTTGATTGGCTGAGGAAGCCAGCAGGTTTGCTTTTAAACCCAGCAGCAGCAGTTCACTGGCTGTGCAAAGCATTTGCCCATGGCTGCAATTGCTTCTGCACTTGTTTGTTCCCAGCCATGTTTCAGCCCTGCTCCTGCCTTAGACCCAGCACTGCTCCTTCCTTGTCTTGCTCTAGGTAACTTTGCTCCTGCAGCATTCCCCACTGACCAATCCAGAGTGGGGCTGATTATCAGCCTGCTAACTGGGAATATGCTAGCCTGGGCATCCCCACTTCAAGAGAAAGCAGGTCCACTCCTGCCGACTTGAGAACTGCATTTAAACCACATCTGTGATCTTTGATGATCTGAGTTGCAAGCATGATGCCGAAGAGCTCTTCAGGGGTTGTGGCAGGGACACTGGCCTGTGGCTAAGTATACCAAGCGGCAGAACTCCATGGCAACAGACACCAAATGGAACGAGGCCAAGCACCACTATCATTTTTGCCTTTACAAAATGAGAACAGAGATGAGCTGGCACAGGTGGACTCCCCACCCAGCCTGGACACCTTGATTGACCTTAGCATAAAGATTGACACTGGTTGTCAAAGAACAGTGTCAAGAAAAAGGATCAGTCTCCTGGCTCCTGGCAGCCCAATTGGTGCCACCCCCTGTCAATCGCCAGCACCTTCTCTGTTGCTTAAACCCATGCAAATCAGTCAGGCTTATCCTCACCTCATAGATGCAGAGAAATCTCAATGCCAGGCATTGGGTCTATGCCTATGCTGTGGGGAAGTAGGATACTTCATGTCAAGCTGCTCTGCCAAGATCCAATCTGCATCCTGATTGGGAAATGCCAAGCCCCATCCTCCATAGATGGGATAGAACTCTCCCCCTCTCTTTGATACCCAGCATTGTTATCTGGCCACCAGTACTTTGTCAATGACTCAGTCCAACTCCCCTCTGCAGGTCCAACACCCCACCAACATCATCCAGGAGGCACTGGCCTCCATGTGCCTCCAGCAACTTCATGGACTTGGAATTTGCCTGGGTAAATAAGATCCTGACCCAACGCAAGAACTCTTTGAAGGGGGCAGTCTGGTGGATAACTAGACCTAAACGAAAGGAAATCTGTCAATAGACTCCATCAACTCCAAAGTTATTACTCTTCAGAGTCACTGAAAGATCCTCCAGTTTGGCCATATCCAAGCACCACACTCTCCAGTGGTCATTAGCATTCTCTGGCTTGCCACTCATGACCCATGTTGGGTTCATCGCCCCAAAATGCCAACAGTTTTGCTTCTTAAAACTTGACTATGGGGACCATAGCCTGGAACCCCTCTACAGTTTGATTTGCCTTCCTCAAGATTCCGAGGCTGAAGGGGTTAATTCACAGGGACTCTCAGCCCACCCTCACAGCCCCTTCAATTGGCTCTCTGCTAACTCTTTAATAGAAGGACATAGATGTATTCTACAAAAAAGAACAGACACCTTGCTGCCCTATTGCAACTGTGACTGTCCCATTGACTTCCAGCCTGGAGCAGAAGTTCCTTTCAGCCACATCTATTCCCTTTCAAAGCCTGAACTGCAGGCTCTCCGTGACTACTTTTAGAAAAACCTACAAAAGGGGTTTATCCAACCTTCCACATTTCTAGCTGGGCTCAGATAGTCTTTGTAAAGAAAAAAAGATGGATCTCAAAGGCCTTGTGTTGACTACTGGGCGTTAAACAGGATTACTATTTGGAATCAATACCCCTTCCTCTCGCTAATGCCATCTATACCACCTGGGAAATGACTTGTCTCTTCCTGGAAAACATCTTTCCTCTTCATGGATTACCAACAGGCATTGTATTAGAACAGGGTTCTCAGTTATTTTCCCCAGTTCTGGTGGGAATTTCTAAAATTCCCAGAGATCAAGCACTTCCTCTCATCCACCTACCACCTGCATACCAATCGACAGAGAGCAGGTCAACCATATTCTCAAGCAATATGTTTGCTGTTTCCAGAATCGTCATCAGGACAGCTGGTTGTCTGTTTCCATATGCTGAGTTTGCTTATAATAATGCTACCATGTCTTCACCCAGCAAAGACCTTTTTGCCAGCTATGGGTTTCATCCTCGCTTTTATGCAGATATCTACCCAGTGTACCCAGTACTCACTGTTGGATATCTAGCTACCCATCTCCACAACTACAGCAGGAGTTCAAGGAGCAATTACAAACCACTACGGAAGCATATAAACATCGCACTGACCAGGACCACCAGGCTGCCCCCGAACTTTCCGTAGGAGATAAGGTCTGGCTGTCCACCCACAATCTTAAATCGACCTACCCCTCAGCAAAGAAGACTACCAATATCTGAGCCCTTTCAAGAACAAAGCATGGATCGACCCAGTACTGTTCAAATTGCAATTACCCAAGTCCCTGAAGACTCACCCCCATGACTCATGCCTCCTTCCTGAAGCTGTATACCGAGAAACCCTTTCCGCACCATACCAGCCCTCTGCCCCCACCTGTAACAGTCCAAGATGAGTACATAATGTCAGGAGTCAAGGATTTGTCACATGTTAGGGGACAACTCCAATATTTGTGGGGTTGGGAGGGCTATGGCCCGGATGAACAATCCTGGTGTTATGAGAGAACTGGAGTTGATGAAACCACAGCCATTTTGTGTACTCAGTGCAACATTAGCTGGAAGCAAGAACACCAAGTAGTCAAAAATAATTTGGCCTTTCTTTGCCTAAGCAGGCAAAATAGCTGCAGTGTTGCTAATAAGGGTAGATAAAGTGATGATTCATGAGAATGGAAGGGAGTGTAGAAGCTGACCTTGGGTCTGCGTGACTATGACCATAAGTTTCTTGCTGAGAGTTGCTTTGCTGATAAGTCGAGTTACGAGTTATTTTGCTGATGCTAGCAAAATTGTTAACCCACGAGGGGTTACTATGAGTTATGTGCTTTGTTCTAAGCAACCTATAAAGAGTTTAGTCAGAGTGTACAATTTGGAGAATTTCGTTTCAACAAGCTAGGAGACTGACATCCAATTCCCCAGCGGCTAGAATGAAGGCTGACCACCAGAAACCTGGTGCTGACCACTCAACACCATCTCAGACTTGGTCAGATGGAGGTGCTGTGTCACTCGCAGATTTACTTCCTGACACTACCTAGAAAATAAAGACTAGTTACCATAGTTTCCAGTTCAGAAAACCCCAGGTAACACTGGGAACCAATGGAACACATTCATGCCCTGGATCTGCTGCAAGCTTTTCACAAAGACTACCTGAGAAGCCGGTCCCAGAGGTGCCAAGGGGCTACCTGGAGGTAGGGGGGAATGTCAAGAATTAGGTCATACAAATGCACCTGCTCAGATTCCTGGCAGCCTAATGAGCACAGCTGGGCTGCATCAGTTAGACTGCCTAATGGGTCATCCCGCCTGATTGGCTGAGGAAGCTAGGAAATTTGTTCTGAAGTCCAGCAGCAGCAGCTTGCAGGCTGCTCAAACCATTCACCCACAGCTATGATAGCTCCTGCACCTGATTTTCCCCAACCTTGTTCCAGCCCCATTGAAACAAGTTTGTTTACATTTTCAGGAGATAATGCTGCCCTCTTCTTGTTTACAAAATTACCTGAAAGTGAAAACAGGCATTCTCATGGCACTGTTGCACCTGGCATCACAAGATATTTACGTGCCAGATGCGCTAAAGATTCATATTCCCCTTCATGCTTCAACCACCATTCCAGATGCTGATGATGGGTTCTGCTCAATAACAATCCAAAGTAGTGCGGACTGATGCATGTTCATTTTCATTATCCGAGTCAGATGCCACCAGCAGAAGGTTGATTTTCTTTTTTGGTGATTTGGGTTCTGTAGTTTCCACATCGGAGTGTTGCTCTTTTAAGACTTCTGAAAGCATGCTCCACACTTTGTCCATCTCAGATTTTGGAAGGCACTTCAGATTCTTAAACCTTGGGTTCAGTGCTGTAGCTATCTTTAGAAATCTCACATTGGTACCTTCTTTGCATTTTGTCAAATCTGCAGTGAAAGTGTTCTTACAAGGAACAACATGTGCTGGGTCATCATCTGAGACTGCTATAAGATGAAATATATGGCAGAATGCGGGTAAAACGGAGCAGGGGACATACAATTCTCTCCCAAGGAGTCCAGTCACAAATTTAATTAATGCATAATTTTTTAACAAGCATCATCAGCATGGGAGCATATCCTCTGGAATGGTGGCCAAAGCATGAAGGGGCATACGAATGTTTAGCAGATCTGGCATGTAAATACCTAGCAATGCCAGCTACAAAAGTGCCAATGCAAATGCCTGTTCTCACTTTCAGGTGACTTTGTAAATAAGAAGCGGGCAGCATTAGCTCCTGTAAATGTAAATAAACTTATTTGTCTGAGTGATTGGCTGACTAAGAAGTAGGACTGAGTGGGCTCTGAAGTTTTACACTGTTATATTTTTGAGTGCAGTTATGTAACAAAAAAAAATCTACATTTGTAAGTTGCACTTTCACAATAGAGATTGCGCTACAATACTTGTATGAGGTAAATTGAAAAATACTATCTCTTTTGTATATAATTTTTACAGTGCCAGGCCAGACTTCCAGTATAAGTTAGTGTTGGAGCATCCTGAGGCTGCTTTAATCAACGACTGTCATCAATATGGCCCTTTCCCTCTGCCACATCTCCTATACTGGCAGTGAGGACGAAGCTCTAGAAGAACTCCCTACATTAGGGGTGATTCTCCAATGGCCAGCTATACTAACTGTTGGGATGCTTTGCGACAGCAGTATGGTGTGAAGCAACTATAGCAGAGCCCAGGATCATGTCTATTATTTATATTTCCTTAAAAAAAATATTCTCCCAAATTTCTGCAAGATTAAAAGCTAGATTCAGCCAACATGTCTGTAGAAAAAAAAAATCACCAGCAGATGTAGTACACTGGCCTGAACACGCAATCTTCTCCTCCTGTAGTGACGATAGCCTACTACTGTCTCATAGGCAGAGGAATTCTGCTTTATCTTCTGAGGCAAAAGCTTTGTTTCTGGTACTGACTGACCCGTATTTAATCCACACTGATGACTGCAGTAGCTATGGATATGGCAGCCATGGTTCATTACACAGTATTGTTGCTTTAAAGCCCCCCATCACGGGGTCCACTCACCACAAGCAGCATCTCCTGCTGGCTATCCTGGGGATTAGCTCTGCCAGTTTGTACTCTTCCTCCAGTGTGGTCTTCTGTCTTGTCTCAGTCTGCTGCCCTGCTCATCCCAGGTCTGCAGCTTCCTCTCTGTGGGTTGGCCTACCAACCTGGTCACTAAAGTCCTCCCCTTCCAGGGAATTCACAGTCTTTCCAGACCTGCTGGCTGGCTGGCGCCTCCAACAACCTTGCCACTCCCCAGTGGCTGGTAGGGGAACCCAGGCCCATCCTATACACTGGGTTCCAGCTCAGGGACTGGGACCCTATAACAAGCAGCCACAGTCCCTGTACAATCCTACCCTTTGCTGCTGTTTCCCTGGACTTCCTCCTACATATCTGACTTCCCCCCCTCTCTGGGTTTGCCAGTCTCTGACTCCTTCCAGTCAGGGAGTGACTATAGCAGGGGTTGGCAACCTCTGGCACATGGCTCGCTATGGGAAGCAGCACGGGCCGAGGGATGTGCTGGCTGAGGCTTCCTACCGTCCCCATTGGCCTGGAGCGGTGAACCGCTGCCAGTGGGAGCCGCGATTGGCCAAACCTGCAGACGTGGCAGGTAAACAAACTGGTCCGGCCCGCCAGGGTGTTTACCCTGGCGAGCTGCGTGCCAGAGGTTGCCAACCCCTGGACTACAGCCTACTTCCTTACAGCCTTTCCCAGCAACAGCCCCCTTCCTGCAGCCAGCTACCTGGCTTTGTACAGGCCCTGCCTGTTCCTACACAGGTGAGCCTGTTCCTCTAATCATCTGCTTCCTGCCTAAATCTCCCCTACTTGCAGTCTAATTAGCTGATTGGGCCCACTGACCTAATTCAGCTCTTGCAGGGCTAGTGTGGGGAGTCGACCCCATCACACCCCCAAATAAATTTCTCCTCAGAATCCATGTTGTAAAATCATTTCTAATGTGATAGCAGCTATTCCTCTGACAGAATAACTAAGAGTGTAAAGGTGAAGGGAGTAAGAATATACAATGGAGTTCCTGGGTGCATGACCCCGTCATGTGACAGCGTATTATTTCCTTTGTAACTCTAACCTGTGATTGGTGTCTAAGGTCAGGAAAAAAAGTAACATCTCTCATTAGCACTCCTGTCTGTCACACCTTTATACCATGGAGGCTGAAGAAAACTGAAACTCAGAACTTTGATTACATCTAGGAAGCATACAGTTCAATTCAGGAGGGAGATGGCTTAAAGCCACCTTTGCACTCAGCTGGTACCAGGCCATATGTGCACCAGGCTTTCCCCCTCACATAAATTGTAGCAGCTTGAAGGGTTGAGGCAGGGGATTTCACACATTTTCATGCCTTGTCAGAAGCTTCTATTAGCAGGAGAGAGATTTGTCCTTCACCTTACACTACTTCTCTCTCTCTCTCTCTCTGACACTTTCCTCATTGTGAGGAGAGACCTAGCAGGCAGTAGAGAACATTCCTTATATTATATTGAGACGTTGACCCAAAGTAACTACATTGTCAGGGGAGATGATCTGCAGTTTCTATCTTGGCACTTTATACTGCCACCAATCATCACAGTATACGAGCATCTTCCACATAAAAATCAATAGCGAGGTCCATAGTGGACTTCCTGGACTGTCTGGCACTTTTCCCCTTTTTTGGTTGGGGGAGGTACAGAGAATAAAAACTCTGTATGGCATATTTTTTACTTATTTGTGGTTGGTGATTTGTTAGTTGTAATTTTTTAATTTATTCTTTTTAATTATTTGGGTGAGGTGTTTGGGTAGAAAGGGTGTCAGTGTTGTTATTATTGGAGAGACAAGGTAGGTAAGGTAATCTTTCTTATTAGACCAACTTCTGGCTGGTGAAAGGGACAAGCTTTCAAGCTTTACAGAGCTCTTCCTCACGCCTGGAGAAGGTAACCAGGTTGCCTAAGCTAAATAGAAGGTGAGACAGATTGTTAAGCATAAGAGGTTCACCCATGCTGTAGGACAGTGTTTCTCAATAACTGGTCCATAGATCAGTGCCGGACCCTGAGATCTCCCTCACACAGTTTAGGAAGGCAGGAAGCCAGTCTCTGGTATCAAAAAGATTGAGAAACTCATGCTGTAGACAAACACTTAAAATTAAGTGGGCAATTAACGGTTAGCAAACAGTTGGGTGTGTTACAAATTGTTGTAATGAGCCATAAAACAAGTGTCTTTCATCAGTTATGAATTTAAGTTTCCAGGCTCATCTTTTGAGGGCGTTATGCAGATATCCTTTGAGGACATGGACCGAGAGGTCAGATATGGCGTGATCACTTTGTGAAAAATGTTCGCCCATGGATAATAAGGTGTTTTTGTCTTTTATCATTTTTCTGTGAGAGTTATTATTATGTTTTATTATGGTAGGGCCTATGGGTTAACCAAGAATGTGGCCCCATTGTGCTAGACCCTGTGCAAACACAGAGTAGTAGATGGTCCCCATTAAGAAGAACATACAGTGAAAATAGACAAGACAGACACAGGGTGGGAGAAGGGGTAGAATACACAAGCAGAGTGAACAATACAGTGGCAGCAAACCTCATGTTAGTGCCATGATTTTTTGGGGGGAGGTGCATAGTTAGGAGGGGATTTCCTCAATGGAAAGAAAAGGGAATATGGGTGATAGGGGCAGGGCAGAGAAGAAGAGGGTAAGAGGGCCAAGTGTGGAGTGAAGCTGAGGTGAAGAGACTGAAAAGGAGGGTTGGAACAAACAGCCAACCAGCACAGGTCAGAGAAAGTCCAGTTACAACTGTAGAATGATATATTAATGTCCAGAGGTCCCTGCTTTCATAGAATTGTAGGACTGGAAGGGATCTCAAGAGGTCATATTTCCAGTCTCCTGCGCTCAAGGCAGGACTAAGTATTATCTAGATCATCCCTGACAGGTGTGAGTCTAACATGCTCTTAAAAGTCTACAGTGACGGAGATTCCACAAACTTCCCTAGGCAATTTATTCTAGTGCTTAACTACCCTGACATGAAATTTTTCCTAATGTCCAATCTATACCGCCCATTGCTTCTTGTTCTATCCTCAGATATTAAGGAGAACAATTCTCCCCCTCCTCCTTATAACAACCTTTTATGACCTTTAAAACTGTTATCATATCCCCTTTCAGTCTTTCCTTCTCCAGACTAAACAAACACAAATTTTTTCAATCTTCCCTCATATGTCATGTTTTTTAGATCTGTAATAATTTTTGTTGCTCTTCTCTGGACTTTCTCCATTTTGTCCACATCTTTCCTGAAATGTGGTGCCTCAGAGCATTTCTCCAGTTTGTCGAGATCATTTTGAATTTTAATCCCATCCGCCAAAGAACTTGCAACAATTCCCAGCTTGGTATCATCCACAAACTTTATAAGTGACTCTCTATGCCATTATCTAAATCATTGATGAAGCTATTGAACAGAACTGGACCCAGGACTGATCCCTGCGGGACCCCACTTGGTATGCCCTTCTAGTTTGATATGCCCTGGTGACCTGAAGACATCCAACTTGTCCAAGTAACTTTAATTTGTTCTTTCCCTATTTTAGCTTTGGTTGCTTCTTCTCCTAGCAGCTAGTTACCTTCACAGGCTCCCCTCTGCAGTTTTACCCCAAGGACATAGGGTGGTGGGGGTGGTAGCAGAGGTGCCATCTGGGCCCTAATGTCCCCAGGGTGAGGAAGGTCTCCTCTGCACTTTTCCAGTTCCATGAACTACTGAGGGAAGGACTGGCCTTGGCTGGATCCAATTTTTAAGGCTACAATTTTGTCACGGAGGTCACAGAAGTCATGGATTCCGTGACTTCCAAAGACTTTTGTGACTTCAGCCCATGGGAGCAGGGAGCTGCAGGGTACCCCTGCCACCTGAGGAAGCATGGCCCTCGAGCTCTGAGCCACCATGGATGGCAGGGGAATCCCCACAGCCCCCAGTCGCTGCAGGCAGCAGGGGGAGCCCCACAGCTCCCCGCTGCCATGGGCAGTGGAGGGATCCCTGCAGCCCCCACCATTGCAGGTGGTGGGGGGACCCCCGCAGTCGCTGGCCCCCATAGGCAGCAGAGGGACCACAGCAGCTCCCCGCCGCCATGGGCAGCAGCAGGATTCCCACAGCTCCCTGACCCCCGTGGGTGGCTGGGGGATTCCCGCAGCTCCCTGGCTCCCTAGGGCAGCAGGGGGACCCCAGCAGCTCCGAGCCGCAAGTGGAATAAGACCCTGGAGCTCCAAATCAGCCCCTGCAGCTGCCCAGTGGTTTCCCATTTTGTCATGGATACAGGGACCGGTCACAGACTTCTGTGATTTTTTTCTTTATTGCTCGTGACGGGTCCGTGACTTTTACTAAAAATATCTGTGACAAAATCTTAGCCTTACCCATTTTATTCCCCACTTGCTGCCACCCAAGTGCAGCAGGCCCTGCTTTGGCTGATTTTGCTCCTACCAACTGGAGTTGGGGGGGTTCATTGTATTAAAAATCCAATTGTGTATGCAACTCCTCCAGGAGGAAGGATATGCTAATATAATTCCTCTGGTTATCAACCCTTTGAAGCTACCCTCTGGAGAGGTTTGCATATACTAGTTCAAAACTGGATACTGCAGGGACCAACAGACAAAGAAAGGGTTTTTGATAAATAGCCTTATTTTGCACAGTCTCAGGGCCTTCTTTCTGATCCTGCAAACAGACAGAATCCCTGGTCCATGGAGGGCCCCAATCCTTAGGGTAGGGTTGGCAGGACTGGACCTACTGAGGCCCTATATGACTGAGTGCTTGTTCTGAGCTGAAACTGTGATGAACTCTGACCCCTTGGGTCATATTTTAAGGACGACTCCCGTCAGAGCCCATAGTAGGGTTGGGGTGATCTTTGGTAAGCTTATTAGCATGCATGTAGGTTCCTTTATTGTTTTTAATATGTTTTCTCTATAGTGCATTTGCCTTAAGAATAAAATAGGCTTGCATTGGAAGTGCTGTGTAGGATCTTATAACTGTGGGAAATTACTCTGTTATCAGTCTCTAAAGAGAAAGTAAGCAGGCCTGCTTTGCCAGAGTCTTTGGCTGGGAATAACATAGTGAAGGCAGGAAACTGTTCAGCTTGGAAATACCCCTCAGAAGGGAGTGAGACACGTCTCCACTGAAAAGAGATGACAGCCAGGGGAGGCAGAAGCCTGAGAGTGGGTGCCCTTGCTGGATCAGGGAGAGGAAATAAAGGTGCAGTTGGCCTGTGACAGTTTATTCCATAGATTAAAATACCAGAAAGGAACCAGGGGGGTCATCTAGTCTGCCCTGTATAACATAGGCCATAGAACTACCCCCAACATAATTCCTGGAGCTCTAGAGCTTTTAGAAAAACATCCAGTCTTGATTTAAAAATTGCCAGTGATGGATAATCCACCATGACCCTTGGCAAATTGTTCCAATGGTTAATTGCCTTCACTGTTAAAAATTTACACTTCATTTCCATTCTGAATTGTCTAACTTCAACTTCCAGCCATTGAAATGTGTTATACTTTTCTCTGGTAGTTTGAAGAGCCCATTATCAAATATTTGTTCCCCACAGCTGGATTCCTTCAACAGAGAATGCTTTGGCCCCAGCTTTTGTGAGCTTCATCCTGTGTTTCGTGGCCTGCATTGACCCAGAGCTGTCTTGATGGTGAATAGATCAAAATTCAGTCTTTAATTTATCTGGAGCTTGATCCATTGATTATTTTGAAGATCAGGACCAAGGCTTTAAACTGTCATCAGAAGCTGTCTGAGAGCCAGTGGAGGGACCTGAGCATAGGCCTGATGTGCTCATGGTGACAAACTATGGAGGGGAGGGGCAGCAACATGCTGTTCCATCTTCACGTTCAGCTTCTGATACTGTAAACCAGGCTGGAGGTGGCAAAGGAATGGATCACTGTGGCCAGGTCCTCATCTCAAAAGGTAGGGGCAACGTTTCCTGGCAACTGGAGATGAAAGAAGGCATATTAGTACCACCTGGTCATCCAAGCTTGGTGAGGAGTCAAGCAGGATCCCAGGTGCTTTGACTAATGTGGCTCTCCCCCTTCAGTGGGAGATTGGGCAAAGTCCCAGCTAGTTCTACAGTGTTTCTTCCTTCCAATCTGCATCAGTTCTGCTTGGAGTAGCTGAACTTCATCCAAATGCTGATCCCTTGTAGGTATTCTGGCATTTTAGGAGTGGTAGTAGCTACATCAATGGTGAATGAGCTGTATAGTTGATTGCAGTGTGTGAGCCTACGGAAGTTCACTAACACTCCCAGTGATCTCAGGTAGCTACTGAAGAGGAAAAGGAATAATATGAATCCCTGCAGGACCTCACAGGGGAGGGCCGTTAAAGAGGAGGAATGGTAGTTACCCATCTCACTGAGCTCTGGTAGAGAGGAATGATTAGAGATGCTCTAGTGCTAGGTCATCTCCAGCTATGATAAGTTAACAAAAGAGTCAAAGAAGTCCAGCAGTATGAACATAGTAGCTGGCCTGTGTCCGTAGCAGTAAGGAAGTCATTTTCACTGTACTCAGTCACAAGCCCAGACCAAGCATTTTTGTAAGAAAAATGTGAAGTTAAAAAAAAGTATTTTTCTCCTCCATGAAGGGGCTGCCTGAAATAACTAACTGTCCCCATGATGAATGAGTGTGGCCTTCCACTCTGCATCTCTAACCCACTCACAACTTCAGAATGCCTGTGATCTCTGGTAACTGTGTGGGGCCATAGGAGGATGAACAGGTATGTTCAGTATTGGTGAATGTTTCATGCAATGGTCAATGGACTGTTTTGTCCAAGGGGAAGAAGTTCAAATGGGAGAATGAGTTCCTAACTTGACCAGTGGGGGAGCTGTTCAGTGTGGCTCCTGTTTGGAAGCCCAGCAGTGCCATTCTGGGGAGGCCGATAGTGGAAGGGGACAGGAAAGCTGACCCGGGAATAAAATAGAGAGTTAGACACATGGACAAGTGTGGGCATTGGAGATGCCTGGCCCATCAGCACATCTCGGGGACTTCCCCTTTTTTGAGTAAACTGTGGGACAATCAGAGAAACCCAGTCTAAAGGGAGTCCAAGGGCAATAGAGGTTGGCAAGAGCTCTGTACAGAAAGGAGAGTCCTGCCCAGGGAAGGGAGGAAATCACCAGGAGAGGTTACTGTAAGTGACTGTATCAGTGCTACAGCAATACAGCTCTGTTTTAGTCCCACGGTGTTTCTGTGCCTCTATATTTATTCCTTCCAACCCTCCTTTCACTTCCAAGCGCAACAAATGCAAAAAACAGCCCATAAGTGAGGATTATTAGCCATCCACTCAGAGAATAAAACTTAGAAATTTTTTTGTGCCAACACTCTAACACTAATATTACCTAATATAATTCATACAGTTCACTCTGGGTTCATTCATAACAGTCACGTTGCTGCCAGCAACATCAGGAGACTACTAAACATGTTGGGCCAGATTCACACGTGTACTCTAGCTGCTTTGTACTGCTCCAGTGATGCAAAGCAGCTATAAACCTGGTTTAACGGGCCAGTTAAACTAGGTTTATTGCTGCTTTGTGTTGCTGGAAAAGTGAAAAGCAAAGCAACCAGAGGGTTCCAGTGAATCTGGCCCTATATATTTTGCAATGAAACAAAAAGGAGGCACTGTTCCTCAATTTAGACTCTGTGAAAGCATTCATGAGAGTCTATTGTGATATTCTCTCACATACACTGGACCTTTTAAATTGTGGTCCACTATTTATTTCCTGGATACAGGAATAGGATATCCCTATAACTCAGGGACAGCCATTAATCTCAGATAAGATTCTGGACAGGAATACCTGATGTTTCCTCTCCTGTGCTCAATGGCCATTGAGTCTTTGGCAACAATAATATGCACAGAGTTGCCAATATTTTAGGAATTAAAATCAGCCCTTAGCAACATAATGTTTATTTGATGATGACTTAATAGACACAAAACTGCCCTGCACATCTCTTCCATAACTCATGATCTACTCAAGCACAATTGCCATATTTCTGTACTCAAAATAAATCTACATAACTCAGAAGCAAGCCCTGTTGGCCAAGGTTTAAAAAAAAAGTGTTCTACTCAAGACTTTCAGCTAAAATGGGCATCCAGTGGATTTAGATATTTAGGTGTAGAAATTCCTATTCATCTCTCTATACTATCCTCCAAAAACCTACCCCTTGTACTCCAAAAAAATACAGGCAGACCTCACCGAATGGCAAGAGTTCCTCCTTTCATTGTAGGGATATATCCACATAATTAAAATGAACAGCCTCCTCCACCCGTTTCAAGTCTTACCCATTTATTTCTCAATCTGCCATAGAAACTACTAGATAAAGCCATACAGCAATTTCTATGGAAGAATTAATAGCCTAGAATACACCTGTTCCATATGCTATTATCAAAAGAAAAAGAAGGCTGAATTTGAAATTATACAATTATGCAATGTCTCTGTGAACAATAATGGCAACAGTATTCCATAATGTCCCAGCCTGGCAGTCCACTGAAGAATATATCATATCTTTATAAGTTATTCACACCATCTAGCTGCATAACATTAGAATTATTATTGCCAGTTTAAATCCAGCCATTAATAAATCACTAGAAACTTTACATAAGATTTTAAAAAATGATTATCATATACTGCCTTTCCTACTCAAAGACTGGAGTAGTAAAATTCTTACCAGCTACCGAGTGGCTGGATATCTAAAGGACTCAATACTATCTCAGACTGGTTTTCAAAATAACTACTTCCCTAATTCAATAAATGTAAACATAAGGGATAGAGAATAAGACGGAGAATATCTTATTGCCCTTATATAAATCCATGGCATGCCCACATCTTGAATACTGTGTATAGATGTGGTCTCCTCATCTCAAAAAAGATATACTGGCATTAGAAAAAGTTCAGAAAAGGGCAACTAAAATGATTAGGGGTTTGGAACGGGTCCCATATGAGAAGAGATTAAAGAGTCTAGGACTTTTCAGCTTGGAAAAGAGGAGACTAAGGGGGGATATGATAGAGGTATATAAAATCATGAGTGGTGTGAAGAAAGTGAATAAGGAAAAGTTATTTATTTGTTCCCATAGTATAAGAACTAGGGGCTACCAAATGAAATTAATGGGCAGCAGGTTTAAAACAAATAAAAGGAAGTTCTTCTTCACACAGCGCACAGTCAACCTGTGGAACTCCTTGCCTGAGGAGGTTGTGAAGGCTAGGACTATAACACAGTTTAAAAGAGAACTAGATAAATTCATGGAGGTTAAGTCCATTAATGGCTATTAGCCAGGATGGGTAAGGAATGGTGTCCCTAGCATCTGTTTGTCAGAGGGTAGAGATGGATGGCAGGAGAGAGATCACTTGATCATTACCTGTTAGGTTCACTCCCTCTGGGGCACCTGGCATTGGCCACTGTCGGTAGACAGGATACTGGGCTGGATGGATACTTTGGTCCAACCCAGTATGGCCATTCTTATGTTCTGATGTAAATTTCACTTAGACAAACAATTTTTCATTAATTGTCAGCTCTAGCACTTTTTTCATACGGCTACGTACCATCCCATGTTATTCTTGGAATGAGCAGTCAGTGAGCAAAATTGAAGGCTCACCAAGCAATTCACCTCTATATTCTATTTCATCTTCCCAACTACAAAAAGCACAGCACTATCTCCTTGTCAGAGCATGCATCAATTGGGCCTCTTATTAGAAACTGAGGCCTGGTCTACACTAGCCTGTTATTTCGGAATTAGCCAAGTTATTTAGAAAAAAAAAGATTCCGTCCACATGACCATTTTTTTTTCAATTTAAAGGGCTCTTCAATTTGATTTCTGTACTCCACCTTGGCAAGTGGAGTAGCGCTTAAATCAAGATCGCAATCCCGGGTTAAAGGTATTGTGGACACAATTTGATGTTATTGGCCTCCGGGAGCTATCCCAGGATGCTCCCTTGTGACTGCTCTGGTCAACACTCTCAACTCCAATGCACTAGCCAGGTGGGCAGCAAAAGCCCCAGGAACTTTTGAATTTCATTTCCTGTTTGGTCACCAGCAGCACAGGTGACCATCAGCACAGTCCACCATCACAGGCGATCACGCAGTCCCAGATTCGCAGACGAGCTCCAGCATGGTCTGAACGGGAGGTACTGGATCTCATCACATGCTGGGGAGATGAGTCTGTTATGGCAGAACTACGTTCCAAAAAAAGGAACGCACATACCTACACTAAAGTCTCCAGGGCCATGATGGAAAGAGGCTACTCCAGGGACACAGAGCAGTGTCATACAAAAATCAAGGCGCTCAGGCAAGCATACCAAAAAGCCAGGGAGGCAAACGGGCGCTCTGGGTCACAGCCCCATACATTCCGCTTTTATCGTGAGCTCCATGCAATTATGGGGGGTGATGCCATCACTACCCCACCACTGTCTGTGGACCCCTGCAAGGGGAGAGTTGCACGGAGTGAGGAGGAAGAGACATTGGAGGATGAAGAGGAGGAGAAGGAGGAGGAGGAGGAAGAGAGTGCACAGGCGGCAAGTGGGGAATCCATTTTCCCCCCCTAGCTAGGAACTAATCTTAACGCTGGATCCAATAGCCTCCCCTCACTCCCAAGGCGGGCTCCTGTTCCATGACCCTGGAAAAGGTACTTCTGGTGAGTGAGAGCCTGATCGGAGCCATGTGGTGGGGGGCGAGGTGGGGGGATCCCAGCCGTGCTGGGTTGTTCACGTTTAGAGTAAATGGCTCAGCTCATCCCTGCTCTGAGCCTGCTCAGAGTCACATAGTTGGGGGCAAGGGAGGGAGGGTTGTTGTGTGCAGTGATCATCCCAGAGAGCCCGCAGACCCTCCTTTTATATGGCAAACCCACCAGGCATTGCTTGCTGTGGGAAAGGGGGCCCAGCAGTTTGAAAGCATTGAAATGAATGTAGAAGAACCAGAACCCCGCCTGCCCCTAGGGGCTGCCTGTAAGATGAATTCTATTGCCCGGCCGTGTGTGATGGCTTACTCATACCAAAGTGCCCCCTTTGTTCTCTGCAATGTATTTTTTAAAATACTATCCTCCCTTTTTCTCCTCCCGCAGGTGCAAATGTTTCAACACAGCCCCTATCTACTCCATCCCAGAGGCTGGTCCAGATTAGAAGGCGGAAAAAACAAACTCGGGACGACATGTTCACTGAGCTCATGCAGTCCTCCTGCACTGATAGGGCCCAGCTGAATGCATGGAGGCAAACAATTGTGGAGTCCCATAAAGCATTGCAGGAACACGAAGAGAGGAGGGAGGCGCGCGATGAGAGCAGGCAGGACGCTATGGTCAAGCTCATGGGAGAGCAAACTGACATTCTCCGCTGTATGGTGGATCTAATGCGGGAAAGTCAGCAAGACCACAGACTTCCGCTGCAGCTCCTGTATAATCAAACTCCTTCCTCCCCAAGTTCCATAGCCTCCTCACCCAGACGCCCAAGAACACGAGGGGAGAGGCTACGGTGACCCACACACTCAACCCCAGAGGATCGCCCAAGCACCAGAAAGCTGGCATATGCGAACTTTTTATTTGGTTTCTGGACTTGTCCTTCCCTCCTCCATCCCCCTAATCCAACCCCCCCCCCCAAGTCTACCTTCTAATTTCTCTCAATGCGTTGTGTATTAAATTATAAACAGTTTTTAAACAATTTTGACTTTATTTCCTTTCATATATATAGGGTGCAGGTAACTTCAAGAGAAACAAACAAACAACTGTCAAACCATACCCTGGCCTGTCATGAAACTGGCTTTCAAAGCTTCTCTGATGTGCAGCGTGCCCTGCTGCACTCTTCTAATCGCCCTGTTGTCTGGCTGTGCAAAATTGGCAGCCAGGCGAGTTGCCTCAACCTCCCACCCTGCCATAAAAGTCTCCCCCTTACTCTCACAGATAGTGTGGAGCACACAACAAGCAGCAATTACAATTGGAAAATTGGTTATGCTGAGATCTAACAGAGTCAGTAAACTGTGCCAGCGCCCTTTCAAACATCCAAAAGCACATTCTACCACCATTCTGCACTTGCTCAGCCTATAGTTGAACTGCTCCTTATTACTGTCCAGGGTGCCTGTGTACGGCTTCATGAGCCATGGCATTAAGGGGTTGGCTGGGTCCCCGAGGATAATTATAGGCATTTCAACATCCCCAACAGTAATTTTCTGGTCTGGGAAGTAAGTCCCTTCCTGCAACTGTTCAAACAGACGAGAGTTCCTGAAGATGTGAGCGTCATGCACCTTTCCCAGCCATCCCATGTTGATGTCGGTGAAACGTCCCTTGTGATCCACCAGTGCTTGCAGCACCATGGAAAAGTACCCCTTGTGGTTTATGTATTGGCCACCACGGTGTGCCAGGGCCAAGATGGGGATATACATTCCGTCTATCACCCCACCGCAGTTAGGGAACCCCAGCGCATTGAAGTCATCCACAGTGGTCTGCACATTTCCCAAAGTCACTACCCTTGATAGCAGCTGGTCAATAATTGCGTTGGCTACTTGCAGCACAGCAGCCTCTACAGTATATTCGCCCACTCCAAACTGATTCCCGACTGACCAGTAGCTGTCAGGTGTTGCAAGCTTCCACAGTGCTATGGCCACTCGCTTCTCAACAGTGAGGGCTGCTCTCATTTTGGTGTCTTTGAGCTTCAGGGCAGGGGACAGCAAGTCACAAAGTTCCATGAAAGTGGCCCTATGCATACGAAAGTTTCGCAGCCACTGGGAATCATCCCAGACCTGCAACACTATGCGATCTCACCAATCTCTGCTTGTTTTCCGGGCCCAAAATCGGCATTCCACCGCATGAACCTGGCCTAATGCCACCATGATCTCCCAATCGCCACATGCCGTGCATCTATGAACGTCTGTGTCCATCTCCTTATCAGCATAGTAATTGCACTGTCGTCGCTTCCTCGCCCGGTTTTGCAGGTACTGAACATACTGCTGGATAATGAGCGAGGTATTTACAATAGTCAAAACTGCAGCAGAGATCTGAGTGGGCTCCATGTTTGCCACGCAATGGCGCCTGCACAGGTAATCCTTGAAAAGGGGCACGAAATGAGCTGTTCGGTTCAAGATGGCCGATAAAAGGCAGTAAATGGTTGTCTTCTGTAGCTTCCACGGGAGCCCAGGACAGCTTCTGCTGCTTTCTCCAGATTGTCTGTGCGGCTCTGTTCACGATGGGTGAGAAACAGCAGGGAATTGTTGCCTTCTGTAGCTTCCATAGGAGCCCAGGACTGACAACATGGAAAAAGTGGAAGAAGCTGTGCGGCTCTGCTCACAATGGCCGAGAAACGGCAGGGAATTTTGCCTTCTGTAGCTTCCACGGGAGCCCAGCACAGACAATCTGGAGAAAGCGGCGGAAGCTGTGCAGCTCTGTTCACGATGGCCGAGAAACAGCGGGGAATTGTTGCCTTCTGTAGCTTCCACGGGAGCCCAGCACAGACAATCTGGAGAAAGCGGTGGAAGCTGTGCGGCTCTGTTCACGATGGCCGAGAAACAGCGGGGAATTGTTGCCTTCTGTAGCTTCCACGGGAGCCCAGCACAGACAATCTGGAGAAAGCGGTGGAAGCTGTGCGGCTCTGTTCACGATGGCCGAGGATATTCGAAGGAGAAAACCAGGAGACAGGCAGTGCACCGTGTTTTTGCCCCATCATGCATTGGGAGCGTAACCCACAATTCCAATGGGCGGCAGAAACTGCGGGAACTGTGGGATAGCTACCACAGTGCACCGCTCCGACATTCAATGCTAGCCTCGGTACTGTGGACGCACTCCGCCGAATTCACGCGCTTTAGTGGGGACACATAACATCGAATGTATGAACTCGATTCTGGAAATTAGAATAAAATAACTTCGAATTAATTTCATACTGTAGACATACCCTGAGAAGACACAACTGATACAAAAAGATGAAGATTATACATCCCACTTCTATATGACCAGAAAAGAGTTCAAGCAATCAGAGAAGAAATTAAACAATATTTTAAAGAAAACAATGCTGAACAGATTTTTTAAGAAGTACTCTATGGGATGCTTTCCAAACAATGATTATATATGAGTTCTATACTTAGATTTCACCAACCAATTATCAAGGGTAAATTCCCCACGCATTATAAGTCTTAACATAGAGTCACATACAGTCCCATGGGATACTCCAGTCTGTCTCACTCCCAGATGATGATCCGTCACACCCAGAATCACAGCAATATTCAGGTTACTCCCAGTCCAAAAGGACCAGTCATTTACCCTAGGTCAATTGCACTTTAGATCTCACACCTAAGACAATGCTTGTAGCTAGTCCTATAATAAACTATCTAAAGATTTATTAAATAGAAAAAGGAAATCGTTATTTATAAGGTTAAAGCAGGTAAATGTACATACACAAATGAATTAATATCTTAAGTTTCAAAAGGTATCAGAAGCATCTGTAATAAGAAAGCTCTATATGTCCTTTAAGGATAATCCAAGCTAAGCAGCTGGGGATCCCTTGCTTATTGTTAGAAAACCTTGTCCCCCAGATTCCAAGCAACATAGAGATACAGTTCCTTCTTGTTAGGAGTTTTTTATTCCCTTCCCCCAAATCCAGCTCACAGAGTACTAGAATTGCAAGAGGAAATCTTCAGCTTTGGCAAAGTGTTCTGATTAAAAATAAAACTATTACAACTAAGAACTCCAGGATGTAGGTGTGGACTCTCGTGTATAGAAAGATAGAAAAGATAAACACAAAATACAAATGGGCAACTACTTCAATAAGATACTTGGGAATACACATTTCTGAAAGATAGCAAGGTTGATGTAATATTAATTATACTGCTTTGATTAAGAAAACCAAATAAAATGAATAGGCAGCAGGTTTAAAAGAAACAAAAGGAAGTATTTTTTTCACACAACACACAGTCAGTCTGTGGAGCTCTTTGCCAGAGGATGTTGTGAAAGCCAAGACTATAACAGAGTTCAAAAAAGAACTAGATAAATTCATGGAGGATAGGTCCATCAATGGCTATTAGCCAGGATGGGCAGGGATGGTGTCCCTATCCTCCGTTTGCCAGAAGCTGGGAATGGGCGACAGGGGATGGATCACTTGATGATTACCTGCTCTGTTCATTGCCTCTGGGGCACCTGGTATTGGCCACTGTCAGAAGACAGGATGCTGAGCTAGATGGACCTTTGGTCTGACCCAGTATAGCTGTTCAATTTTCCAAATCTGTTTTAAGAACATAAGGTCAAAATATGACATTTCATGATCAGACAAAGTTGTGGCTATTAAAATGAATCTTCCCCTAAATTAATTTCCTTTACCAAACACTCCTGGTTTTAGTCCCAGGAAATCTCTTAGATCAATGGCAATATAAAATAAACAAAATCATTTGGGGAAAGAAGAAACCTCGGGTTAAGAAATCTCCTTTTCAAATGCCATGGCAGGAGGGAGGATCAGCTTTATCAGCATTAAGCACTGTTATCAAGCTAGTCAGCTCACAAACTTAATGTACTGGTTTAATGGGGTCCTTGGTGGACTGAGTGACCTAGTGGGCAGCACCCACCCAGGAGTGTGTGTGTGGAGGGGATCAGTAGTAGAAGACCCGGGGCCCACTCACTTCATCAGACTCTGACCCAGGGCCCTAGAAAGCTCAACAGCATTTGGCCTCATATGGGAGCCCTCTGAGTTACCCTCACTTGGTCACTTCCTACTGCCGCTTTCCTCTCTCAGCTTCTGGGTCCAGATGATGCAAAAAGAAACCAAACAGCCAGCCCCAACCAGGCTCAGCATATAGTCCTATTTCCTTAGGGAGACTTCTCTGGTGCCTTTGTCAGGAGCCTTCCAAGTAGGACTGTCTTCGTCCCCTGCCTTCCCTCTTCTGAGCTGGGTTGCTTCCTTTTCAACCCTGTCTCCAGTTGGAGCATGCTCTGCAGGACTGGAGGGGCAGGGCTACCTGGGCCCAGTGCTGTCCTGTAACCCCTTCCGGCCCAGTGTGCGGTTTGAATACCCCATAACAACTGGATAACATCAAACCCTGATAAGCACTGGGTAGAGACAGATTACGCCTATTGTTGTGCAGTCAAACTCCACATAAATCCCAAATTTAACTCCCAAATTTATAGGCCAATTTATAATTGGTGTATATATGCCATTCATCTGTGTACAAGTTGAGAAAGAGAAAGAGAAAAAAAGAAGAGAAAGAGAGAAAGAACTCTAGCCACCTGGCCTGCAACAAAGACGTGGGGGTAGAAATCCTTAAGGGTTATGTATAGCTGTTTATTTGCAGCAAACATGAGGAAATGCAACATAATACTATGCAATGGGTTTATCGCTAACAAAATCAGATAAGAATAGACATTATACTGTCCCAAGTGTGGTTCAGCCATATTCCTTCATTGCAAGTGGGTCTGTCCCATGCTTAATAATTTCTGCTGCCAAAATCAACAAATCTGTTGTGCAATGATGGGACTCCACAGCAATTTACACCCTCACTCTACATGCTAAACATTACCAATGTTGATACTGGATATGTGAGGGACCTGGAAATAGTAAACACCTTCCCCATACTTACTCAAAAGTGGATACTTATCCTCTGATCTTCAGTTCTCACTGAGACCTGGAAAAACCAGCTCATTACCTTCCTTAGATGTCTCAACCTCACATTCATCAAGGGTCAAAATAAGTCATCTCATCCTGTGGAAGGGGCAAAGTGAATCTCTGCTGCCCTGAGAACAGCCGAGGAAATAATTCTCATTCAAACAGTGACAATTCCTTCTTTACTCTCCTCCTTCCCAGGAGGGTGGCTTTTTCCTACAGCCCTGGCTCAGCTGTGCTGGTTGGTATGTGAAGGGGACAGACCCAAGAGCCACCTGTTTGGAGGCAGAAGTAGAAGCCCTGCAGAGCCTTCTGTCTCCCACACGTAATGAGCAGCAGCTGAGCAGGCCAGGTAGGATTTAAGAGGGTTGGATTTTTATTCTGTTTTATGACAGTGATATGACTTGCTACAATCTAGCCCTAAGGAAGTACCCAAATTTTACAAACTAAGGCTCATCTTCAAGTGCAGAGGAAACGGATAACTAAGCCCATCCTACTGGATCAAACCACAACTACCAGCAATTCAGTCTTCCTCCCTGATTACCAAAAAGGCCTTCCCACACCTAAAACCCTGCAGTAAGTACCTGGAAGCTGGATGTTCTATTGATTCTATTGTCAACAGAAATGTGATGGTTTTACTTGGTAAATGTGTATGACTAAATATTAAGTTGTACCCCATATAGTGATAATGTGTTTGCTAATACTATACTATACTCTGTGCATGGGTTAGTAATTTTAAATTTGTTTTCTTTTAGGTTAGTTTACTTGAGCAAATATGATAAAACATTTGTATACAAACAAAATAAGTTTAATAAATGGGTTATGAAAAAAATCATTAAACAAAGGTATAGTAGCGGTTATCACTGGGAGACAGAGCTCAACACCTCCCATTTAATAAGCTCCCTTTTGTTTCATTTATTTAAAAAATAAATCAAGACTCAAGCTGCAAAGTGAAGCACAGTACATCTGTCTCTACTACACTCAAGCAGAAGGTATGGCAATACCAATAATTCATACAAAATGTGCCACTGAACAATTGGCATCTGCAAGAAACCCAATCCTCCTTTGATGTTGTTTTCTTCCATAAAGTCTATTTCTTTTCCCTGATTTACTTATTTATTTGCCCAGAGTCATCTGTAAGCACAGGAGCACACTACAGCACATTAGTCTGGAACTGAAGACAAGCTGGAAGATTCAAAGGCTGGGAGAACTTGAATTTTTCTTCCCAGATAGCAGCTGTACTTTGTAACTCTAGGCTTATACCTGTGAACATTACTGATAGAAAACACTATTAATAGTCTTTCACTGACCAGTGCAGAAATATAATTCCATTACATTCACTAAGTCAGAAGTAATATCCAGTTATCATATTGTAGAAACAGAGAAACTCTGTGTAAGGCTGAAGTTTCATTATTCAGCAGGATATTAAAATCCTGTTATCAAAGTTGCCAACATTTTGATAACTAATGTGGTTCTGAAAATGATTGCTTCTCAGAACATATCTTTAAAGATCACTTTAATGTAGTAAGATCTCTTCTGCTAACTGCTACTATTGATTAGTAGCCAACTATATTAATCAACAGCACAGATGGAAAAAAATTCAGAGAGAAAATAACAAAATAGTAAATTGTTTGCAGTGTTGTTGCAGCTGTGTTGGTCCCAGAATATCAGAGAGACTACGTAGGTGAGGTAATATCTTTTATTGGACCAACTTCTGATCGTGAAAGAGACAACCTTTTGAGCAACAGAGAACTCTTCTTCTGGTTTCTGAAAGGTACTGAGAGTGTCACAGAGAACTACAAGGTGAAATTGATTGTTTAGCATAGGTTGTTAACATATTTTAAGGGACTATTCAAGCTAAGTGGCCTGTTAACACCTCTACAAAATGTGACAAAACCACAGTCTGTCAAGTGGATGAAAATATCAAAGCAGCACTAGACCCTGCCACAACAATAGCTGCAAAACCTGAAGACATATCTCCACTGCTTCAATGATTGATACCCCCCACAACACAATTTTCAAGATCCATGGGTCCTATACATTCCTATCACAACATGTGATGTACCTCATCCAGTGCACTAAATGCCCCAACAACAACTATGTGGGTGAAACCAATCAACATTACATTCTTGAATGAACTCACACAGGAAAAAGATAAGACAAAAACACCATATCACTCATGGGTGAACACTTTTTAGAAAATGATCACTCCATGGCTGACCTCTCAGTGCTCATCCTCAAAGAAAACCTGAACAACTCCTTCAGAAGACAAGCCTAGGAGCTCAAATTCATATAGTTGCTAGACACTAAAGGTCATGTTCTTTATTAAGATATTGGATTTATGCTTTATTACCACAATCTGTAACCCACCTGCCCCTCTTTTTTGTCCTATGACTGCAGGATGTTAATGGACCACTTTTCCTTGAATGGTCCCTGTGACACTAAGCACCCTGTATTCACACCCTACACACTACTGAAATAACCTTTGTACAAAATATGTCTTGTGAGATATCATTTGAAAACTAATAACTCACTGATAATTAATATTCCTGTATACTGTGGGTATTATGTGTTATGAGTGTGTTTAAACCAAGCATGTCAGGAGGAGTTGGTAAACAGGTCTGCCTTAGATAAAAGGAATGTGTAATTGATTCTCTGACCAGCCCAATCTTCAGACAAAGAGAATGAAGGTCCATTTTAACACATTAGATAAACAAATCTATTAAGCTAACAAGTCGGAGAACAAAAAGCATGTAGCTTCCTTCACCACCACACTCCATGTCACCTTCCTCAGCTTGAATAAACTTTACTTTGATGGGGGGGCCAAGCCTCAAATGATAATATGCTATATACAATATTCCTGTATTATAGGACTTTATAGAATGCAGGGCCAGATTTCTAATTAGGCACAGTAGGCATGTGCCATGGGGTGCCGGCATTCTAGGGGCACCTTACTTCTCTAAAACTGTGAGCAACATGTAGGTCAGCTGTAGGCAGGGGAGCGCTGAAGATGCTGTGCCTAGGGGTGTGTAAGGTGTAAATCTGGCCCTGATAGAATGAGTTCTTTTCTGAAAGTTACTGACAATGCTGATAAATATCATTGTAAAATGTATGTTTTAACACTTTTACTTCCAAAGCATACAATTAAAATAGAAGGTTATGTTTCCCTCCCAATTTTCCCTTGCTATAATTAACATTGCCCATGCTTCCCTGTTAGAGGGTTAACAATATCACTAACCTTCTGCAAAATGCTTCAGAGTTAGGGACAACAGCCTGATTTCTGCTCCTAAGCTCAGCTTCTCCTAACTCACGCAGGGCACATGGCCCTTTGCAAAGCAGCTGCCCTGACTGCTTGCCCTCATGGAGTCTGACCCCAGCAACAGGGAACCTATTGGCAGGGCTGGCTTTAGGCCGATTCCCCCGAATCGGGCCCCGCACCTAAGAGGGCCCCACGCCCTAAAGAAGAGCACCTAACTTAGATGCCTTTTTAATTTTTTCTTACCTGGCGGCTGTCCGGGTCTTCGGTGGCATTTCGACGGCAGGTCCTTCAGTGCCACAGAAGACCCGGAGCGCCACCGGATGAGTTATCCCTGCCGGGGCCCCGTCAAAACTATTCAAATCGGGCCCCGCACTTCCTAAAGCCGGCCCTGCCTATTGGAGCACACCCAAAACTACCAACCCAATTCCAGAAGCTTCTAGATGTGGAGTGCTTAATCTGCCTAGCAACAATGACCCAGACACAACTCACTCCTACTTCCTCCCAAAGGGTCTCTGCGAAGAGAGGAGAAGCAAACAGAGGGAGTTTGCCTGGGAGTTCGCCTGGTGGGAGTTCCCACAGAGTTTTTGCCTTTCAAGGCTTCTGTGAGCAGTAAATACAACATCTGAAGAGGCTCTTAGAAGGAAGACAATATGGATAGTGAGCGATCAGCTGTTGTGTTCTGCACAGGATCTGCCATGTTTGTCTTTCTCCCAGAGGACAGAAGCGACTTAGTCTGTACGAAGTGCAAGCTGGTCTCCATATTGGAAGAGAAGATTAAAGGACTAGAGACCCAAGTATCAATCCTGCATTGCTTCAGAGAAAATGAAGAGTTTCTGGATAGAAGTCAGTGTTTGGTACTGCAGGCACAGCATGCTGAAGAATCAGTGAAGGCAGTGTAGAACAGGGAAGAAAATTGCAGCATGTGACCTCCAGAAGAAGAAAGAACTCATGTACCCCCAATGTAGATAGAGGTAAGACACTGTTTTCAGGCTTTCTGCAAAGGTTCTAAGTCAGAGAATGGTTTGGAAGAGTCATCTGAGGGAAGGGATCAGAAGGACACCCCATCTACAGGAAGGTATGGGATGCATTGTCCTAGGGATGGGGGTTCCTTGACCACCAATCCCAAGAAGAGGAGATGGGTGGTGGTCGAGGACTCCCACCTAAGGGGGACAGAGTCATCCATTTGCCGTCCAGACTGGGAAATGATACTGCCAAGAATGACCTTGAGCAGGTCACTTCAGACTATGTGGCTCTGGGAAGAAAGATAAAGGAGTTTGAGGCGCAAGTTGTGTTCTCATCCATCCTCCCTGTTGAAGGAAAAGGCCCAGGTAGGGACCATCAAATTGTGGAAGTAAATGCATGGTTATGCAGGTGGTGTTGGAGAGAGAGCTTTGGATTCTTTGACAATGGGATGTTGTTCCAGGAAGAAGGATTGCTAGGAAGAGATGGGATCCACATAACAAAGAGAGGGAAGAGCATCTTCGCAGGCAGGCTTACTAATCTAGTGAGGAGGGCTTTAAACTAGGTTTGCCAAGGGATGGAGACCTAAGCCCTAAGGTAAGTGGGAAAGTGGGATACTGGGGGGGAAACACAAGGAGGAGGGTGCAACAGGGGAGGCCTTCTGATTCATACTGAGAAAGTAAGGCAATCGGCTAGTTATCTTAGGTGCGTGTACACGAACGCAAGAAGCCTCGGAAACAAGCAGGAAAAATTGGAAGTCCTGGCACAGTAAAGGAACCATGACGTGATTGGAATAACAGAGACTTGGTGGGGTAACTCACATGACTGGAGCACTGTCATGGATGGGTATAAACTGTTCAGGAAGAACAGGCAGGGGAGAAAAGGTGGAGGAGTTACACTGTATGTAAGCGAGCAGTATGATTGCTCAGAGCTCCAGTATGAAACTGGAGAAAAACCTGTTGAGAGTCTCTGGGTTAAGTTTAGAGCTGAGAGCAACAAGGGTAATGTCGTAGTGGGCATCTGCTGTAGACTGACCACCAGACCAGAAAGATGAGGTAGACCAAGCTTTCTTCGGACAACTAACAGAAATTTCCAGATCACAGGCCCTGGTTCTCGTGGGAGACTTCAATCATGCTGACATCTGCTGGGAGAGCAATACAGCAGTGCACAGACAATCCAGGAAATTTTTGGAGAGTTTTGGGGACAACTTCCTGGTGAAATGCTGGAGGAATCAACTAGGGGCAGAGCTCTTCTCGACCTGCTGCTCACAAAGAAACAGAGAAGAATTGGTAGGGGAAGTAGAAGTGGGGGCAACCTGGGCAGCTGTGACCATGAGATCGAGTTCAGGATCCTGACAAAAGGAAGAAAGGAGACCAACAAAATACGGACCCTGGACTTCAGAAAAGCAGACTTTGACTCCCTCCGGGAACTAATGGGCAGGGTCCCCTGGGAGGCTAATATGAGGGGGAAAGGAGAGCTGGCTGTATTTTAAAGAAGCCTTACTGAGGGCGCAGAAACAAACCATCCCGATGTGCAGAAAGAATAGCAAATATGGCAGGCAACCAGCTTGACTTAACAGTTAAATCTTCAGAGATCTTAAACACAAAAAAGAAGCTTACAAGAAGCGGAAACTTGGACAGATGACTAGGGAGTATAAAAATATTGCTCGAGCATGCAGGGATGTAAGCAGGAAGGCCAAACCACAATTGGAGTTGCAGCTAGCAAGGGATGTGAAGGGTAACAAGAAGGGTTTCTACGGGTATGTTAGAAACAAGAAGAAGGTCAGGGAAAGTGTGGGACCCTTACTGAATGGGGGAGGCAACCTAGTGACGAATGATGTGGAAAAAGTTGAAGTATTCAACACTTTTTTTGCCTCAGTCTTCACAGACAAGGTCAGCTCCCAGACTGCTGCACTGGGCAGCACAGTATGGAGAGGAGGTGAGCAGCCCTCAGTGGTGAAAGAACAGGTTAAGGACTATTTAGAAAAGCTGGACATGCACAAGTCCATGGATCCAGATCTAATGCATTCAAGGGTGCTGAGGGATTTGGCTGTTGTGACTGCAGAGCCATTGGCCATTATCTTCGAAAACTTGTGGCAATCAGGGGAAGTCCCGGATGACTGGAAAAAGGCAAATATAGTGCCCATCTTTTAAAAAGGGAAGAAGGAGAATCCAGAGAACAGACTGGTCAGCCTCACCTCAGTCCCTGGAAAAATCGTGGAGCAGGTCCCCAAGGAATCCATTTTGAAGCACTTGGAGGAGAGAAAGGTGATCAGGAATAATCAACATGGGTTCACCAAGGGCAAGTCATGCCTGACCAACCTGATTGTCTTCTGTGATGACATAACTGGCTCTGTGGATATGGGGAAAGTGGTGGATGTGATATATCTTGACTTTAGCAAAGCTTTTGATATGGTGTCCCACAGTATTCTTGCCAGCAAGTTAAAGAAGTATCTATTGGATGAATGGCCTACAAAGTGGTGTGGCGGGTTTTATACCTCGTCAACCCCTTGAGTTGGGGGGCGAGTGGTAACCCCACCTCTTTACACCTACATCTGTTTTTACCCCCCTCCAGTAGTCAGCACAGTGTGGCCCAATGGCCAAGGTCCTTACACTGCCTCTCCCCGAGTGGAGTAATGCAGCCTAGCAACCAGAGTCCATACAATGTGCCCCTAGGACAGTGTGGCCCAATGACCAGAGTCCAAATAATTTCCCCTTCTCTAATGGGATAGTGTGGCCTAGCGGCCGGAGTCCATGCTGCCCCCTTTGGAAGCAAAACAGGGGTCAGGTAACTGGGGCCATCACAAGGGGCCCAACCCAGGGCCCTGCCGCTGACGGAGTGGTCCATGGGGAATCCTACCGAAACACACTGACCTCATAATGGTGGGAGGTACCACTCCCTTACCATCCCTGGGTCACTTCCTACCAGTTCTCCGGTAGCAGTAGTCCACATGGCATTGGGGTCTCCAAGTTCCCCAGCACCAGACACTCCCTGGGGTTCCAATAGCTGCAAGCATCTGGTCCAGGTTTCTGGCTCTTCAGCTTTCATAGGTAAGGGCTGTAGCACCTCCTGGGCTGGAGCCTCTGCCAAGCATCCTTCCTCCTCGGCAGACAGCCCTGACTGAGCAGCTCTGCAAGCTTTTATACCTGATTTCCCTTGGAGCATGCCCAGCAGATCCTTAGGGGTGGGGCTTCCTCTGCTAAGAGGGAAGGGTTAACCCCCTCGGAATCAGTGCAAGGCCGATCCGCCCTGTCACAGGTGGATAGAAAGCTGGCTAGATTGTCCTGCTCAACGAGTAGTGATCAATGGCTTGATGTCTAGTTGGCAACCGGTATCAAGCGGAGTGCCCCAGGGGTCGGTCCTGGGGCCGGTTTTGTTCAACATCTTCATTAATGATCTGGATGATTGGATGGATTGCACCCTCAGCAAGTTCACGGATGACACTAAGCTGGGGGTGAGAGGTAGATACGCTGGAGCATAGGGATAGAGTTCAGAGTGACCTAAGCAAATTGGAGGATTGGGCCAAAAGAAATCTGATGAGGTTCAACAAGGACAAGTGCAGAGTCCTGAACTTAGGACAGAAGAATCCTATGTACTGCTACAGACTGGGGACCGACTGGCTAAGTGGTAGTTCTGCAGAAAGTGACCTGGGGATTACAGTGGACAAGAAGCTGGATAAGATTCAACAGTGTGCCCTTGTTACCAAGAAAGCTAATGGCATATTGGGCTGCATTAGTAGGAGCATTACCAGCAGATCGAGGGAAGTGATTATTCCCCTCTATTCGGCACTGGTGAGGCCACATCTGGAGTAATGCATCCAGTTTTGGGCCCCCCCCCACTACAGAAAGGATGTGGACAAATTGGAGTCCAGTGGAGAGCAACAAAAATGATAAGGGAGCTAAAGCACATGATTTATGAGGAGAGGCTGAGGGAACTGGGCTTATTTAGTCTGCAGAAGAGAAGAGTGAGGGGGGATTCGATAGCAGCCTTTGACTACCTGAAGGGGGGTTCCAAAGAGGATGGAGCTCGGCTGTTCTCAGTGGTGGCAGATGACAGAACAAGAAGCAATGGTCTCAAATTGAAGTGGGGAAGATCTAGGTTGGATATTAGGAAACACTATTTCACTAGGAGGGTGTTGAAGCACTGGAATGGGTTATCTAGGGAGGTGGTAGAAGCTCCATCCTTAGAGGTTTTTTTGACAATGCCCTGACTGGGATGATTTATTTAGCGTTGGTCCTGCTTTGAGCAGGGGGTTGGACTAGATGACCTCCTGAGGTCTCTTCCAACACTAATCTTCTAGGATTCTAAAGAGATATCTCCCTATTAGGCACATAGGTTACACCAGGGGTCGGAAACCTTCGGCATGCAGCCCATCAAGGTAATCCGCTAGTGGGCCACGAGACATTTTGTTTATGTTGACTGTCCGCAGGCACAGCCCCCTGCAGCTTGCAGCTCACAGTGGCCACGGTTCGCCGTTCCTGGCCAATGGGAGCTGCAGGAAGCGGTGGCCAGCACGTCCCTGTGGCGCACGGCTTCCCACAGCTCCTATTGGCCAGGAACAGCAAACCGTGGCCACTGGGAGCTGCAGGGGGCCATGCCTGCAGATGGTCAACATCAGCAAAATGTCTCGTGGCCCCCCAGCAGATTACCCTGATGGGCTGCATGCCAAAGGTTGGTGACCCCTGCGTTATACACTCACCTCTTGTGAATACCTCCTGTCAGCTGTATGCAAACCTAAACACTCTCTCTACTCGCTGTGCCCCCATCAGCTTTTGCCCTCGTCAGGTGGGTCATCAGTGGCTCAGCCCTCCGGCAAAGTCACACACAGTCTAAATGCATGAAGGAACACCTTCCGGGGTAACATAGTCCATCAAATGGTTGGCCCCCTCCATGGTCTCCATCTCTGGGCCTCTTTAAATTCTTGTCCCTGGAAGACTAGAGCAAGTCTTATCCCCTTCTTGGGACTTCGGCTACTTCCCCAGTGGTTGGTGAGGGAACCTGGACCCACCCACTACTCCAGGTCCCAACCCAGGGACCCTACAAAGAGCAGCCACAGGCTGCTTTCTTTAATAGTTGCTGCTTCTTCATTCCCTGGGCTGCTTCCCACTCTGTCCCCTCACCTTCCTGGGTTCTCTGTCTGTTCTCAGTTTGAGCAGGATCACTCTGAGGCCTTCTTGCCTGGATACTTTCTCTGTTCTGATTTCTCAGGGTCTTCCCTCAGGCCTCTTTGCCTGCAGAGTTTGTAACAGTCTCTGCCACCTTTCAGTCAGGGGTCTCTCTCCCAGGCTCTCTTGCCTGGAGAGCTTCACAGTCCTATCCCTGCTTGAGCCGGGTTTCTTCCCAGTCTCTACATGTGGAATTTCACAGTCTTCTAGTCCTTCTTCACCCTTCTGGTCCCAGCCAGCAAGTGGTCTGCTCAGCTCCTTTTAACTGAGCCTGCTGCACTCTGATTGGCTGCTTCCCTGCAAGTTTTCTAGGCAGCCCAGGAGGACCCACCTTCACTTCTCCGTTTCTGGGGGTGGGGTTGTAGGATCGTGAGGCCTCCAGCAGGGGCCTCAAAGGCCCAGTACACTCCATCACAATGATCTATATGAAAAAAACTTTTTTTTAAATGGCATAATTTGAATTACCTGACTACAGTGACTTAAGCTAGGGAAAGCAGGACAATTTAAAATCTGATATCAATGATTGAGCTTCACATTCTCCTCCCTAGCCTTATTTCCCATTTTCTTTTCTTGTATCTTTTCCCCTATCTCTATGTATTATGTGTGTACTGAGGATGAAAATAAGAGGAAACATCAATTTGTAATACAAAATGTATGAAGTTCAGATCCAGATATGGGGACAGTCCTGCTTAAAAGGCACATGAATAATTTTACCCTCATGAAAGCTTCCATTTACTTCAATGGGACATCTCACAAGCATAAGGTTACACACATACATAAATGTTTGCAGAATTGGAGCCTCCGGATCTACTGGGGTAGACTGGCTGGGTCACAGACCAGGACACTGCAGAAATGAAAGAGTATAATTCAAATTTTCTCTGGACATTTACCAGACAGGGCAGGATGCTACCAATATCCCAGGCTTTCTGTCAAGCAACACACTTTCTTTGGTGTTAGCTGTACCATTCTTCCACTCAATGGATGGACTGTGTAAATGCAGAGGATGAAGACTATGGAGTATTATTTGCATATTTTCAGATGTACACTTTTGAACTTATCAATAAAAATATATATCCAAAATTATTTACATCATCTCTATAATGCACCAGATAACAAAATCACCACGAAGAGGCAGGTAGTTTGGGGCTCCTCACTCAACTTTTGCTAAAGCTTTGCCTCTCCTGGAATTGACACCTCCTCATCAATTATTGGGAGTGGACTACATCCACCCTGATCGAATTGGCCCTGTCAGCACTGGTTCTCCACTTGTGAGGTAACTCCCTTCTCTTCATGTGTCAGTATATAATGCCTGTATCTGTAATTTTCACTCCACGCATCTGATGAAGTGGGCTTTTTAGCCAAGGAAGTTTATGCCAAAATAAATCTGTTAGTTTTTAAGGTGCCACCGGATGCCTTGTTATTTTAGATCTTGGTCCTTGTAGGAAGACATTTTTTAACCTATTTTTGTTCATGTTTTTTAAATAAAATATTTTTAAAATAAAATAAAATAAAATACATACAATAAGTTGCTAGTGGAAGAACTTTTTCAATGAAGTTCTTCAGCTCTTGAAAATTGTCAGCCTTTTGGGTTCATGTGAGAGAATTCATTTCAACCAATTTGTCCTTCTTTACCAACCATGGAATTTGGATTCCCAGTAACTTACTGGCTGTTAATGCAGAACACATACCATAGATGAGGGCAACTGATCTGGAGAAACAAGCCCTTAGTTGAGAGTTAGCCTAAACTTAATTCTAATACTGACTGTGCCACTCAGTCACTGTGTGGTCTTGGGAAAGCCATTTCACCTTTCTGTCTGATATTATCCATTGTTAAACAAGAGTAATACAGTTTACCTGCCTACCTCACAGGGATGTTGTAAAAATTAAGTAATTAAATGGATGTACAGTTCTAGGAATGTATAAAAGTATTAAGTATTATTATAATCAGAATGGCCAATTTTACATAAAACAGTCAACATCCACCATGTTCATGCTTAAATTACCTGACAATCAGATGAATGCAGTTTACATTAACAGTGTAAATTTTAACAATAAAACTGTGGACTTTAAACTTTTATAACAATTCTATAATAATTAGCCTGACATATTCCTCACACTGTAGTTCCCCCACATGATTTGCCACAACACACCACTGTGCTATTAGAATTGCATTCTAGTCTGTGCATAGTTAGCAAAGAGAGGGGATTGTAATAGCAATATTTTTACTGTACTTTATAACATATACTGTTATGTTTCTCCCTTGGGAAAGGAAAGCTTTCGTTTGATGAATCATAGTGACAGCATTAAACATCTTTTTTTATTAGTACAAACTGATCAAGCAGAACATGAGCGTCACAGAGCTGCAACATTGAGGTGACAGCTTCAAAGTGATTTTATTTTCCAACAGTTGCTACAGTTATTTTGACTGTTGAAGTTTTCATTGTGCTGCAGTGTGTAAAGCTAATGCTTTCCAGACCATCATATGGTACTGCTTAAACCAGCCAATCAGCTGAAAATAAATTGGTGATTATTATTTTATCATGTCTTGGCTAGTGTGGCAATTATTGCACTTCAGGAGCCATCTCCATTTATTATAGAACAGGGTGCAACAAGGCGGAAACTCCAGGAACAACCAGCCATGAAAGGCCTCCCTGCCCATTTCATGATTATTAATATTTGGGCCTCAAGTCAACAGCATCAGTTAGCTGGGAAAGGAGGCTAACAGACTTTGGACATTTTTTTATGTCTGCTACAATACGAGGAGCCAAACCCTGAAGCTCCCAGAACTTCAATGAGGGTCTGCCAATATGGGCACAGTTACAGGTATTTTCCCCCTCCCTATCTCTGGAATTTCTCTTGGAATCCTGCTTTCTGATCCAGAAGTTTTTTTCTGTGATGTGTTATGCTATATATACTATGCACCTGGCCCTCCGGACAGCCTCCCAAACATTTCAGGGCTCAACTTTGCACTTCAAAGTGGTTTAACAAATTGTTCTCCCTTACAATTGTTAGATCATTTAGCTCCTTTACTAATGCCAAGGGAAGCCAACAGAACCATGCTTGACACAGGGTAAAGTTCTGCCTCAAATACCCATGGTCACAGTGCTGGAGCATCAGCAGCAGAATATAAAACTCGGTGCCATTCATAGAAAGGAGAAAGTGATGTTCATTCTGGTCAAACTCGCCCGTCTATGTCAGATGAATGTCAGCATGGCAAATTTAAGATGCATAAGAATTATGATTAGATGTTTTGAGTTAATAAATGCATCTACAATTCATTTGTTATGCCCATTTGAAACTATCTGGCCTATGGGATTGAGACTTTGAAGGATATTTTCTTTCTTTTTCCCTTCCTGCCTCTCACCAATTAATTAAAATATGGAATGATTGTATATTGTGCATCCAATTAAGTGGCACATTTACAAATAATTTCTCACAACTTGCCCAGCTCTAATGAGGATCCATATTGGTTCCAGGAATATGCAATGAGTTTAATCATTTACATTTCAGATGTAAAATCTACTAAGGAATCTTGGTACTTTTATTAAAACTGCAATGTCTCTGACCTCCTCACTCCAGCCGCTTGAGGGACTTTGTATATGCCATGTTAATTTTGCATTTCCTCAAATGTATTTAAATGTATGCACTTTCCAGTGGTCACAGCTTAACTGAAAGAAACTAATAAATGATTCATAAATACATGGCATTTATTTTCTAGGGTGAGGTGGGGGTGAGCCTAATACGCTTTAAAATGAAGTTGCTTGCTCTCTTTTCCTTTGTCTCTTAACACTGCTTTTAAATGCCCACAGACACAGGAGTTCTAATACACCAGGACTAATAATTACATACTGATCCTAGTGTTAGACTGAACACGACAAGTTTAGACTTAGCTAGTGACCCTTCATCAACATTAAAAACATTTCAGATGTATACAGGTTTGCTCAATAAGAAAAGCAGCCACCTAATATGGTCATTAGTATTTGACAGTTTGGACTTTCCCTCCTCAAAATGCAAGTAGCTAGTAAATGTATTAATCACATGTTGCTCAATGAGTAGTCGTGGTATATTAGCACAGCATGTAATTAAGAAAAGGTTTTACCACCATACAGGTTTGAATAGAAAACAGCTTCCTAACACCCGAGAGATTTAAGCATACGTATGTATTTGGACTGCTAGTAGATTTAGAGGAATGCAAAGGCTTTATTGAATATATTGACGTGAAAAGAATAACTTCATTTTTAAAGTCTCTGTCTCTTTATCAATGGGTTAGAGAATCAACAGAGAGGAAACAACACAAATGTCTGTAAGATTTTTATGTGAGATAAATATTGAAAATACTAGGAAATTTCTGGCTTGAACAGAGTTACAGCCATGTTTTGTCATAAGGACCATGCTCCTTTATTGCTAATTGAGTATGTTTGCAGGAGAATTTTAATATGGGCTCCTGTTTTCAGGCTTTTTCCTTATGCTTCCATCCCCACCATCCATGATCTTTTCTTTGATGATGACCATTATATTCCCAGTTTCCAGCTGAGAAAGTAAAATGTATATAATCACCACAAAGTCATCATCTCTGAGATTTAGTACAACAGCTTGAAATGACAAGAGCTGTGACCAGCACCAACCTACCTGTCAACTCCTGAAGACAGAGGAGCTAATTCCCAAAGTGCCTTATTTTATTGTGTTTATGTCTTGACTGGCCCAGACAACATGAGTCTAATGCTAGCTTCTGAACCCAGAGCTTGAAAGCACTTCACCATTCAGAAATTGTTACACTATTTATTTTTAAACAGGTCCTCAGTGTAATTCCATTGATTTCACTGGGTTTATACCGGGGGTTAAAGTTAATTGTCTGCAACTTTCCCATACAGCAGGCTCACACCTACAGTATAAATAAATATGCAATCAGAAACATGAATTAAAATTGTTACAGGTTTCCTACAGTAGTCTGACAGCCTCACTCAAGATCCTAAAAAGTTAAAGGTCGTTGGGTGAAAAGGCACTTTACAGGAGTGATGTCCCATGAAGTTTCCCCTTCCAAAGATGTCAAAGAGAAGTTGTTTTTCTTACAAAGGTCTCAATTTTGCTCCCCTTGAACGCACAGGGTGAAACCCTGATTCCACTGAAGTTGATGACAAAACTCTTATTGATTTCAATAGAAACAGATTTTCACCTATAAGAGTTGTGGCATTGACTGTAGTGCAAGAAAAATCAAGCCCTGGACCATCTTGCATTTTAGGATTCTCCTCAATTCTTTATTTTTATTTTTCCCTTTAAGCATAATTAAATTAAACAGACAATCTATATCCTCCCCACCACCATCTTCTTTGCTGGCATTTTGTAATTTAGAAATTCAGGTTTGGGGGTTTTTTTTACTAATTCCTGTGAGTCCCAGCCTGTTTGGCTGATGCCAGGAATTGAACTGCTGTTTATTTACTTTAATGTGGTTTGCATTACAATTGATATTTGCTAAGATCCCATCCGCGGTGTTTAACTTTGAGGACCCTGACAAAGTTAATTCAAATATTATGGTTGTTTGGGTTACAGGTAAGATAAAATCTAATATAAAGATTACTAATAAAAAGAAATTTAACTCTAGGGTTATATTGCTACATTAATATGATATTTTGTTCAAGATTTCTTACAAGAATCAAAGTGGGTAAATCATACTTTGATTGTAAGTTTTGAGGCAGGGGCTGTCTTTTCATGCTCTGTGTTTGTGACCAATGAGGTTCTGGTCCATGATTGGGGCTCCTAGGTGTGACAGCAATACAAATAATAAATAACAACAATCATAATAGAGGGGTAGCTGAGAAATGTATATAATATCCTATAGAAGACAATAGGAAGACTCCAATAGACCTGGTAACAATGGAAATCTCAAACATTCTCAGCTAACTCTGATTTCCTTCCTTTGTCTCCCGTCTTCACTATGGAGCCAAATGATGTTCTTATTTCTATAAAGTGGAATTCTCAAAGATGCCTGAAATGCCTATTGAAAGATAATGAGACTTGTTCTCCTGAGTCACTTAGGTACTTTTGAAAATTCCCCTAATAATAAATAATAATAATACTTAGCTATATATAAGCTAAATACACCTCTACCCCAATATAACATGAATTCGGATATAACGCGGTAAAGCAGTGCTCCGGGGGGGTGGGGCTGTGCACTCCAGCGGATCAAACCAAGTTCGATATAAAGCGGTTTCACCTATAACACGGTAAGATTTTTTGGCTCCCGAGGACAGCGTTATATCGAGGTAGAGGTGTATTATTTATTATTTATTAATTATTATTACCAGGAGGATTTTCGAAAGAACCTAAGTGAATGAGAACAAGTATCACCATAGCTATGGACAGCATGAGACACATATAAAGTAAATCCAGGCATCTGCTCTTAGAAGCTTGTAATCTAATGAATTCAGATCCGGGCATCTTCAATTCTGCAGTCTAGTATATTATAAATCAAATAAATAGCCTTTAATATCTTCTGCTAACCTTGAGACTCAAACCCACATTTTTTGTGACATTTCTAAGGGCTGAGCATGCTGCTCAAAGAGAAACTAGATTCAGGAACCTTAGAATGAACAGCATCTCCCAGCCACTATTTGTGCGAAGACTGGGAGCTGATTCCAAAGATCATGCAAAGTGATTTCTGTAAATTGCATTGTTTTAAGGTTTGGGTAGATTGTGCCTAGTGAGCTGTCTAAAGTCTCATCCATACTGGGGACATTTTGCAGTATCAGCAATGTTGGGGTCTTTAATGCAGCATCTCTACTACACTACAGAGGACCTGCCAACAGTGATAACACGGGTGAAACTGAACTGTTAACAACTTCAGGAAATTTAGCATTACTATTATTTATTATTTGTGTTCTGGTGCGGCCTACGGAACTCAATCAAGCTGGATGCCCCATTGTGTTCTGCATTGTATGTACCCAAATGAACAGGGACTTTCTTTTACTAAGAACTTACGATCTAAAAAGAAAAGACAAATGCTGAGAGAAAGAAAGTGTTATTGTCTGCATTTTGTGGATGAGGAACTGAGATACGCTGAGATTCAAGTTCCACAGGGGGTTTACAACAGTGTCAGGAACTGGGCCTAGATCTTCTGTGTCTTATACTAATGCCTTAGCCGCTAGACCATCCTTCTTCTGCATCATGATTAGGTAGACAGAATAAAAAAGAATTAACACCGATAGTGTGGAACATAAAGATAACTACATTTTAGCGACTTATCAATAGTAAAAGTCACACAAGAAAAGAGTGTAACCCACAGAAGCTGAAATTCGGAGTGAATAGTCCATCTCCTGTAACATCATAATGATTATAACATTATCTGAATTGGCTTACTCAGGAATTTAGGGCTTCCTTCCATTTTGTTGTTGTTATAATAAAGAAGCTAAATGGAAAACTGATAATCTACTGAAGAGGAAAATATAACATCAGCGTATCAAGATCTTCCCCCAAACTTCCATTGGCTGTGGCTTTCACTGTCTTTTCACTTACTGAGTCCTTCTAAATACCATTTTTAATTAAATACCCTAAGTCAGGAGCCAATTCATATTCTTGATTTAATTGTTTTAAAATTAAAAAGGTGAAGCATTGAAAAGCTGAGGCAGAAGCAGTAATTTTATATGAAATATATTCCTTACTCTCATCATCGGCCCTTCCTGGGCTTAATTTAGTGCTTCACTGGTTGTTCAGATTATATGAACTTTCTTTTCAAAACAGTCTGTCAGCAGAGGTTGCACAGTGCAGAATGAAGCTGAAAGCAGTTCTGCTGCAAAATGTTCCCTTACAAGACGCACAGAGATGTGAATCCAAATTTACCTGAAATGTTCAGGTAGGTCTACATTTAAAACACTACAGCTGCACTAACAGGAGTGGTTCTCAGTAGCTAGGTAAACAGAAGAATTCTTCAACTGACCTAGTACTGTCTGCTCAAGGGCTTCGGTCAGTTTACCAGTGCCGCTCAGGTGTGTGGATTTTTCAAACCCCTGACTGATTTTCTAGCATAGACCAGACCTCAGACATGCAACACACTGAGCTAGAAACCTCACAAGAACAGGCAGTTTCAGATTTCCAATGCTACCAGTCTTTGGCTGGGTGGGAATTACTGTGAGAGTGAAGCATCTGCACAGGCAGGTTATAGATACATTGATCTATTTCCCTAATTTATTGCACTGCAAAATCACCTCTAATTTACTGCTTGTATTCACTCCTCTCGGGTGCACCAGGCCACAAGTGTTTCCACCCTTCACCCTGTCAGGCTCGAACCAGAGATTAGCCCCAGATACCAGAACAGCAGCACGAGAGGGGTGATGAGTCTTAGCTGGGGCTCCCTTTCCTCAGCACATCTAGGAACTATGCATTGAAGGCCCTTATGTCCAGGGGTTCCAGATACCCATTCTCCTGCGGCCATTCAGGCTCCACTATTCTACTTGAGATTGAAGTTAGACTTGCTGGGTGGTAATTGCCATGATCTTTTCTTTTCATGGCTTCATCACAGACACCACATTTTCCTTTCTCCATTTTTATGGAGCCTCCACAGTTTTCCATGAAATCTCAACAATAATTGCCAGAGGGTCATAAAATTCTTTGGTTTATTATTAGCACCCTAGGCTGCTATCCATACCAACTTTTCAAATGTTCCAAGTAGCTCCTTACCTGCTCTTACTAAATGCCTATTTCTACATAGTCTCACTAACAAGAAGTTAGAAAAATATTTTTAGATTGTTTGTATTTTTCTCAAGTTTACTCCTACACAGGCAATAATTTATCTAATTAAGTCTGAACATGCAGCTATGAGGCTACAGCCCAGCTAGGAACCAATGAAAGTGCTGAGTTTCTCCCTTGTACGCAGTGTAGTTGTAGCCATGTCGGTACCAGGAGCTTAGAGAGTGTGATGGCTAGAACCTTGGGCTGCGGTTGGCCACGGAGGCAAGTGGCTGGACAGAGGACTGCTGTTCCCCCAGAAGGGGGGGGGACAGAATGGGGCACGGCCGGAGAGCTGTGTCCTGAAGAGGATGCTGTGATCTTTGAGGAGACGTGGGTCCACAGCAGAAGTGATGGCAGCGAGACACCACTAGAGAAGGGCGCCCTGTGAAAAGACAGAGCTAAATCCCAGAATGGCTAGCAGGAGGTGCCATGGTGGTGAGTCCCACCCTGTTACAGAGAGTCAAGGTGGGTGAGGTAATATCTTTTATTGGACTTGTCTCTTTCACCAATAGAAGTTAGTCCAATAAAAGATATTACCTCACCCACCTGGTTTCTCCCTTGTATTTTGTAAATGTAATTAAGATGAAAACAAATAGTAGAATAAAAGATTTGAGAATTAGAATTTAGGCGTGACTTTCCTTTTATACGTAGTTTAATCACTCATAACGTATTATAGAAATAATTTGGTGGGTTTTTTAAACCATCAGTGCTATGAAGGCCAGACAGACATTACAGTCTCAGTACTTACTTCACCATAATCTTCGTTTAAACACTAGTCACCTGCTGTGTAAACCTGGGTTAAAAGTGTTTTATGCAATGTACTGCCCAGTCCCACAGGGCCCGCACTAAGAGCATAAAAGCCTTTTCAGTTTATATTATTTACACTGTATGATCAAGACTACTTAAAGCAGGCAGAATTTATGGTCCATGAAGCAAAGGATTCTATCATTCAAACAGTTCCTTGGTTTCATCGTCTGGTATGTTGTCTGCCTCCAACGCTACAGTCATACAAGTTTGCTATTCTAGTTTTCCTGGCAAGCCCTTGAAGCACCCCAAGAGTGATTGCTTTTTGCCAATCTCTGTATGTCAGGTCTGCCATTTTCCCCATTCCCACTTCCCTCATATCATGCAGACAGGTTCTGAACTCAGATCTTGTAAGCTCTGAAAGACTGGGCTTGCTCAATGTTTGGATGGGAGTGCTGTGTTGAAGATAACTATATTTACTGGGTATTTATCAGGCATCAGTTTATGGTTAGCTAATGTTCACTAGGGCTGAAGTTCAGCACATCTCACAGATGGGCACCAACTAATGAGCACCAGCTGGTTTAAATTTAATAGCTGAATATTGCGGAGTGCTACTTCAGACAAGCACATTTCTTCCCAGAAATCCTAAGTCATTTTTTTTCAACCATCAATTCTACAGCAAGGTCATTTATCACCCGTGGTCCCCAAAATAACAGATATTTCCCCAAAAGATCTCCATAGAAAATCCATGCTGCAGGAGGTGCCATTGGTGATTCAATAGATGGCAGTCTTCTTCAGAGGTTAGCATTAAACCAGTGCTCCAACATGATACTATGGGGCTAGACATAAAAGCATATGGTCAGTAAAATCTCTCATGACACTTTTCCACAAAAATAGGGGTGTTCATTCCAGTTTGGGTAATTACCTTCTGCCTACTCATAATCCCACTGTAGTTTCAAATGGAGAAAGTCTTCCCTCTGAAAAATGGTTCTGTAGTATTGTTGGTCTAGAATGGATGTTTTTCAGTGGTCAGTGCTACAGTAGAACCCTTAATTTTATGAATTTATTGGGGATTGAGGAGTTGATAAAATTGTAAAGTTCATAAAATTGAACATCTCAAAATTGTAGTAGGTATGGTGCATAAATTGCAGTATGGTGCATTGCATTACTTTCTTCATGCCCTTCCAAACACTGCAAAGAGATTTCCATTACACTGAAGGGATGTTGATTTGATCTACATTTACATCAATTTTGTTGTGGGGGTTTTTCTGTTGGGAAAAATGATTTGTGTAACTGGTCATTCATAAGATGTGTTCATAAAATCAAGATTCAACTGTATACAAATACAAGCTATTCTTAACACTACTACCATTTTCACTGCCTTTTTCTGGGTAGGAGGGAGGACACTTAGTCATTTCTCAGAGCAGATGTTGTAAGTAATAGTAGGCAGTTGCTCTCATTTCTAGTGTCAAATTATTTTTGAAGATGCATATCTGGGGTGCTCTGATCTTCTGTCCATTGCAACAGGAGATTTCTGCCTGCCACAAGTGGAAAATAGAGCTGGTCCAAAAGAAAAATCAAAATTTCCTAGCAAAAGAGGAGACAAATTTTTAACAAAAATTTTGCAAAAAAAAAGTCCCATTTTTTGTTTTAGCAATAAGTCAACAACATTGTAGCTTTCAGAGCCCCAGCCTGTCACTGTTTACTTTGGGGAAACCCTGTTCCTGGGAATTGGACCTTCTGGTGTACTCAGCCAGGCCCACTATTACACTCTATGGGACATTCTTGCTCTACCCATTGTTGACTCTATGCAGAAAAAAAATCACTGACAGGCATTCTGAAATGGCCCCATATTCCTTAGGTTTCTAATTCACCTTGAGTCCTTCTCTGAAAACATCACAGGTGCCACATAAGTATCATAAATGGCACATCACGTCAATGTGCTGCTGTTAGAATTGACAGACTCTTGTGATACACAGACCTTTATCTTTTCATTTTCCATTTATTTCTGGGTCTCAAATATATACTATTTCATTTCACTTGCAGTGTAAATCTGTGGTCAAACATATCACACATTTCCACTTTACCTATTGATCCAGCTGTTACTAACAATGCGGCAGATCAGATATCAAAGCCTGTATCTATCATTGTAGACGAGGTGTTTAGAGTATCCCCTCTAGATGGCAGGGCAGCTGCATCCTTTAGACATCAATCAAATAATGGCCATGGATGCCAGAACACTTTTAGATCCTTAAAATGTGGAGTGACTTACCTTCATCACAGAACCAGAACTCATGACGGCTGCTTTTGAAAAAGACACTGAACTTGGAGAGGACTCGCACTTTATTAATAACCGAGTAACTATTTTATTGGCAGCACTAAGCATGGGGGGCAAAACAAGTTATTTAGAGACTAATACCTTATAGCTGTTTAAAATGATGAAGTGGTTATTTCATGAATGGCCATGAAAAGTAGGTTTTGGGTGGAATTTTTTGCTCACCATAATTTACTCAGTCTCTCACTTTTTCTAAATGTTTGCATTTAGGATGTGAAAGTTCAGAGCGTTGCCTAGTTTAGCAGAGGCTGAACCACTCTGGTATGCCCACCTCTAAACAAACATCATATAAACCTGCTGCGGCTGCTATTAATGCAACTTCTCCTTGGTTCTGTCATACATTACGGTATTTGAGACACATTTCAACTGCCCCAGATTTATAGCAGATTAGCAAAAATCCACATGGGTACATGGCATTTATAAGAGCAAATCTGTTTTACCTTCTGGGTGTTAATTAGTCAGGATATATTTGAATTACTACATCTTTGTGTGAAACGTAGTAAATTATTTTAACTAATAAAAAAAATTAAAGTATGTTTTGTTCCCAGGTTACTTCTGTTATTCATCTGCATGAGAACAGATTTTGTATTACCAAAGACCATTCAATTAGATGTTAAAATGTGACTGTTCATGCTAATTAAATACACTGTCAAATGTTATCTAAAAATACAATTAACCTAACCATTTATGTACCTAATAAGATAGTCATCTACTCCCCAGACCTGCCTGCTAATTCTGACTATGCATATATACAATTTCAATCTAGTGCAGCAAAAAACCATTTTAAACAGTACACAGCTGCCCCCTTGTGTCACTTTTTTCCAATTACTTTTTACTGCTGATAACAATAACTATCATAACATAGTGCAATTGAATATTGCAAGATTTTTTTCAAAAGGCCATACACTATCAGTTTATTCTTTAAATGAAATCTCATAGAATCATAGAACTGGAAGGGACCTTGAGAGATCATCTAGTCCAGTCCCCTGCACTCAAGGCAGGACTAAGTATTATCTAGACCATCCCTGACAGGTGTTTATCTAACCTGCTCTTAAAAATCCCCAATGATGGAGATTCCACAACCTCCCTAGGCAATTTATTCCAGTACTTAACCACTCTGACAGTTAAAAAGTTTTTCCTAATGTCCAACCTACCGCCCCTGCTGCAATTTAAGCCCATTGCTTCTTGTCCTATCCTCAGAGGTTATGAACAACATTTTTTCTCCCTCCTCCTTGTAACAACCTTTTAGGTACTTGAAAACTGTTATGTCCCCTCTCAGTCTTCTCTTCTCCAGACTAAACAAACCCAATTTTTTCAATCTTCAATCTCATAGGTCATGTTTTCTAGACCTTTAATAATTTTTGTTGCTCTTCTCTGGACTTCCTCCAATTTGTCCATCTTTCCTGAAATGTGACACCCAGAACTGGACACAATACTCCAGTTGAGGCCTAACCAGCGTGGAGAAGAGCGGAAGAATTACTTCTCGTGTCTTGCTTACAATACTCCTGCTAATACATCCCAGAATGATGTTTGCTTCTTTTGCAACAGCATTACACTGACTCATATTTAGCTTGTGATCCACTATGACCCCCAGATCCCTTTCTGCAGTACTCCTTCCTAGGCAGTCATTTCCCATTTTGTATGTGTGCAATTGATTGTTCCTTCCTAAGTGGAGTAATTTGCATTTGTCCTTATTGAATTTCATCCTATTTACTTCAGACCATTTCTCCAGTTTGTCCAGATCATTTTGAATTTTAATCCTATCCTCCAAAGCACTTGCAACCCCTCCCAGCTTGGTATCGTCCGCAATTTTTATAAGTGTACTCTCTGTGCCATTTTCTAAATCACTGAAGATATTGAACAGAACCAGACCCTGAACTAATCCCTGTGGGACTCCACTCATTATGCCCTTCCAGCATGACTGTGAACCACTGATAACTACTCTCTGGGAATGATTTTCCAACCAGTTATGCACCCACCATATAGTAGCTCCATCTAGGTTGTATTTCCCTAGCTTTTTTAAGAGAAGGTCATGCGAGACAGTATCAAAAGCCTTACTAAAGTCAAGTTGTACCACATCTACCACTTCCCCCATCCACGAGGCTTGTTACCCTATCAGGGTATCAGGTTGGTTTGACATCTCCCATGAAGTTACTACAGAAAAGGACAAAATATTACTATACAACTCCAGCTCAGCTGTATTGCTTTCCATTTTCTAAAAATATGAAGAACTTCAGTGACAATCATGTAGCTCAGTGGTCCCCAAATGTTTCAGGGTCACACACCCCTCTGACCTCTGTCCATGCCCCACCACCCCCTGGAACCACAGCCAGGGGCCGAGGCTGGGGGTGGGCCTGGATGCAGGGCTGGGACCTGGAGCAGAAATGGGAATGGAGCGGGGCTGGGTGGTGCACCCTCCCCGCCCCCTGTGGGGGCTGGCCCAGGCCCCGCTGCTCTCCCCTGAAAGTTCCTCTGGCCACCTTATGTGGGTGTGCCCTACAGTTTGGGGACCTCTGATATAGCTAGCTATCAGTTACATGTGAGCCTGATGGCTTACAGCAGATATTTGTGTGTCAGTGGCTCGGTACATTTGGTTATAATGATTTAAAAATCAGATGGATGCAGCTATGTGAACAGGCCTTGGATTTTTCCAGACATGAAGTTTCTATTTGTGACAGGGACACCCTCAGAGCCACCAGTTTATTTCTTGTAGGTCACTGACCAGCTGTCACATGTTTTAGTCATTATCTACCAATTGCCCACAAGGGAAAGAAAATTGGTAACAGGAGACAGAGATAAAGCCTTCCAATTGATCCTTGTAGTCTTAACTTTCTATTTTGGTTGGCATTCGAGGTAAACTTTTTCACTAGGAGGGTGGTGAAGCACTGGAATGGGTTACCTAGGGAGGTGGTGGAATCTCCTTCCTTAGAGGTTTTTAAGGTCAGGCTTGACAAAGCCCTGGCTGGGATGATTTAGTTGGGAATTGGTCGTGCTTTGAGCAGGGGGTTGGACTAGATGACCTCCTGAGGTCCCTTCCAACCCTGAGATTCTATGATTCTATGATCTGAATGTGACCTTTTGCTGTCATTGCCCTACCCTGACCCAGTTATGTTATAAGAGGGGTTTGCCACTGGACAAATGGTGGTTTGATAAGTCATGATGGCAACATATAGGGAGGTGTGGCATTCCCCAATCTTTCCATTACAGGCAACTGTTTTACCCTGAATTCCACTTCACTCTGCACACCCTCTCCTCACATTAGTCAACCAGAGGACCGGCTCCAAAGAAGTAATTCCACTTTACATCAAATTCCTTGATTACCTTCAATGCTGTGCAGACCAAATGCTTCACCAGAGCAAAGAATCCAGGGTCAGGAGCTTACTTCTCTTTCTCAATCTGTTGGAGACTTGTTTCATTATTTCCCACAATACACTGAAAGAGTAAGATGGACTGAACCCCTTGCTGGTAATTCAGTTCTTGGGGTAACACACAATAGACTAGGTAAATCAGTTCACACCTAGTCTATTGCCCAGTCCTTCCAGGAAAGCTGCTATTTCTCTAAAGAAAACCTCTCATTTAAATCCCCAGAGAAATATCTGTTGCAGTTTCACTGTTTCTACAGAAGTCGATGGCTACTACTTTACACTCTGACAGCTTTGGTAATACTTCTGATCGGCCACTAAAAGTCCGGTTGGCCACAGCAGCCAGCTCTGCACAGCTCCCGGAAGTGGCCAGCATGTCCCTCTGGCTCCTAGGTGCCAGCTCTGCGTGCTGCTCCAGCCCCAAGCACCAGCTCTGCAGCTCCCATTGGCTGGGAACTGTGGCCAGTGGGAGCTGCAGGGGAGGCACCTGCAGATAGGGGAAGCGCATGGAGCCCCCTGGCCACCCCTGCATTTAGGAAACAGAGAGACATGCCAGCTGCTTCCCAGGAGCCACTTGAGGTAAGCGCTGCCTGGAGCCAGCATCCCTCACCCACCCACACCCCAACCCCAACCCCCTGCCCCTAGTCCCCTCCCAGAGTCCACAACCCACACCCTCTCTCACACACCGAACCTCTCAGCCCCAGCCCAGAGCCTCCTCCTGCCCCCACTGCCAGGGCCCGTACCCCCTCCCATACCTCAACCACTTGCCCCAGCCCTGAGCCCCCTCCCAGAGCCTGCACCCTGCATCCCCTCCTGTACCCCAACCCCCTGCCCCAGCCCAGAGCCCTTTCCCACACTCCATACCCCTCGGCCCCAGCCCAGAACCCTCTCCTGAACCCCTAATTTCTAGCCCCACCCTGAAGCCCACACACCCCAGCCCAGAGCCCATATCCCTCCTGTACCCCAACCCTCTGCCCCAGCCTGGAGTCCCCTCCCACACTCCAAACTCCTCAGCCCCAGCCCAGAGCCCCCTCCTGCACTGCAAACCCCTCATCCCTGGCTCCACCTCAGACCCTGCACCCCCAGCTGGTGCCCTCACCACCTTCCACATCTCAAACCCCTACCCCAGCCTAGAGCCCCCTCCCACACTCTGAACCCTTTGGCCCCAGCCCAGAGTCCCCTCCTGCACCCCAAAACCCTCACTCCAGCCCCACCCCAGAGTCTGCAGCCCCGAACAAAGCCCTCACCCCCTCCCGCACCCAACCCCCTGCCCCAGCCCCCACACTCAGAACCCCTCAGCCCCACCCCCCAGCCCGGTGACCCCTCCTGCACCCCAAACTCCTCATTGCCAGCTACACCCCAGAGCCCACACCCCAGCCCCCTGCCACAGCCTGGTGAAAATGAGTGAGTGAGGGTGGGAGAGAGCGGTGACAAAGGGAGGGGGGGATGAAGTGAGCAGGGGTGGGGCCTCAGAGAAGGGGCGGGGAAAAGGGTGTTCAGTTTTCTGCAATCAAAAAATTGTCAACCCTATACTGGGCATAACTGCTAACAAATTGTCTACAAGAAGTGGCTTTCCCCAAGTCCCCTACACAACTTAGTGATTCCACACCAGAATCTTATACTACCTGAACTGGAGGGCCATTGACAGTCCTGGAGATTGATGATTTCTCATAGCTTTAAAATACCAGTTTATAAAATACCAGAAGAACAATTTATGTTTAGGGGGGAAAAAAACTTAAAATCAACCTTCAAAGTTTCCTGTTTATTGATGTACTAACTGAGCTTCCTTTCATCTACTCCACATTACTTTCAAAATGACACTCTAAATTCTTGCAATACATCGGTCTAAATCCTCAGCTATTTTATGCATTGTTCAACGGAAGCCAATAGAACTATGCCAGTTTTCACCAGATGAGACTCTACCTCATTCTAATTACACATCTTTAAAGTGCTGATTTAGTAGTATTAAAGCGCAAGATGAGATGAAAAAGTATGATGGAAACATTTCCTATAAATCATACTGTGGCATGTATCTGAATTTCACTTGGGTGAACTGCTAGCTGTTTGCCAATAGTTTTCCCAGCTGAAATAGAAAAGATGAACTGCAAAGCCAAAAAAAAAAAAAAACCCACCTTAAAACCCCCCTACCCCTTCCTCCCCTTTCCCCTTTATTGCTTCTTTATAGTATATAAAGACAAAATGTTGCATAGGAGCATGTTATTAAAAGATTAAAGAATTTTATGCAATACAGAAAGAGAATTTGTTCTTTATCAAAAAGAAAACACAGATGTCCCAGTGAAAAGTCTGTGACCTGTAGGGAGAGAGGTGGTAAACACTGCAGGACATTGTTGTTATAAAACTCGGTTACTCATGCGTGGTTTATTATGTATCATTTGAAACAGTTTAAACATTTATACAAATTTTACAAAATATTTTTTAAAGGACCATCTCCAAGTGGCATGTTTTTAATGCTTTTTTTCTCTTCTTTTCCTTAAATATCAGCTCAGTATGTTCCTCTTTTTATAAGAGAAGCTGAGGAATTGTTGGCAGGGGCCTGACCAGTGATATCACTTAGTCTGGATCTTCCTCTGCCAACTGATGGGGAAGGGAGGGTATAGGTTGCCTTTCATAGATTTTAGGCCAGAAGGGACCATTAGATTGTCTAGCCTGACCTCCTGTATAACAAATTACCCCTGCACTGAGCCCAATAGCTTGTTTGACTAAAGTGTATCTTCCAGGGAGGCACCCAGTCTTCAGCTGATGGCATCCAGAGATGGAGAATCCAACACTTTGCTTGGGAGTTTGTTAATCATCCTTGCTGATAAAAATGTGTATCTTATTCTGATTTAGATTTGTCTAGCTTTAATTTCCAGCCATTGGTTCTCGTTATGCCTTTCTCCTTTATACATAATAAAGGGTGCAAATAAAACAGTGTTTTACTCCACAGTTCAGCTGTAAGTTTACATTTTTTGAAGTGAAGTAATCAGCATATGGTCATTTTAGTGTCTGGTGTTTTACTTCCCAATAAAATGTAAAGTTTTTTTAAGGACTATCCGCGTGCAGAAATTGCATCAGTTTAACTGAAATTCATTTAAAAACCAATTTAGCTACACCAGTGATAACCCTTGTGTGGACACAGACTCCTAGATTCCAAGGCCAGCTCCATCCAGTCTGACCTCCTATATAGCACAGGCTATAGAACTTCCCTAAAATAATTCCTAGAGCAGAGCTTTTACAAAACATCCAATCTTGATTTCAAAATTCTCATTGATGGAAAATCCATTGGTAAAAATTGTTTCAAATTGCTAACCTGTAAATTGATGTTGCTTGTGCCTGTAAATTCAGCATCTGACACTAAAACAATACAAGCTGGGTTTTAATCAGTTGAAAGAGTCTCTCCACACAATCAATGAGGAGTCTGGTTTAGCCTTTAAGGTGCCACCAGACTCCTGGTTGTTTTTGTGGATACAGACTAACAGGGCTACCCCCTGATACTTGTCTCCACACACTGTTGCACTTTTTAAAATACACCTTTAAACTGGAGCAACTTCGAGTATAGAGCAAGCCTTACAGATACAGAATGGTCAGGTTGAACATGTCCAAAGGCACTTAGGGACAGCTAATTAAAGGTGTTTGAGCATCTCAGTGTTAATCCCAATCTGCATCTTTAGGCACCGCCATACCTTTAAAAAACTGTCCCTTAGGTTCTGTTTTTTATTGTGACTAGAGCACAATAAATGCATGCATGCTTTGGAACCAGTTCTGCTCAAAGGCAAAATTCACACAGACATAAATTGGAGCAGGATTGGGCCCATAAACAGGATGTTTTATCTTTAACTTAACAGTTTACTAAAGTGCAACGTTCAAATACAACTCAGTGCCTACAGATGCAGATAGGCACCTACTGGGATTTTCAAAAGCACCAAGGCACCTAACTCCCACTACATTCAAAATTTTATTTGAAACTACTACTTGGTGCTTACTTGCATCTTTAGGTGCCTAAATACTTTTTAAAATCTGTCCCTAAATTTTTAATACATGATCAGATCTCTGACCCAGAAAGGAGACATGAAACTACCTTTGCCTCGGTGGAATATTCTACTATTGGTTAACCAGACCTGGATATGGATAGGAAGGATAGTACATTTAACTTGCAGTGACTAAGCAGTAGTGGTCCAGTTATTCTCATGTGAACGATGGTTCCCAAATAGCATTACCAGAAGTAACTGTGCTGGTCAGGTATAGTATAGCAGGGGAGGAGTTGGATATTCGTATAGAATGCAAATCATACAGGGCTTTCTAGATTAAATCAATGCACACAATATAGGCTGCATATGTTTACACCATCCTGCTCAGTTAAGCAGGTTGGTTGCCATGCTCTGTGCTAGAGGAGGGCTCTGAGTGGTCTTAAAGGTTAGCCCCAAGTAGTCCAAAATGGCAAAGGAAAAGGGGCACACCTCTCAGACAGAGATGAATCAGTTTGAGTCTTGAAGTCAGCAATATTTATAGAAGGAGCAATATTTCAGGGCCTGGAAGATGTGGAGGCATCACATATCCTATTTAGTTACAGGAGTAGATCAATTCTCTCTTACCTGTTAATGCATCTTTTTGTTAAGTGCCATCTGCCAAGCCAGAGAGAACTGCATGGTAGCTCTGCTGCCCTTGCTTCTGGTAGCAGGAATGTGCAAATCTCTCTCCAAAGGCCAGGTCCTAACCCTTAAGAGCACCAAACACCCACATGCTTCCAGAGAAGGGTAAAAACCTGGAGGGATTATTAGAAAAAACTAACAAAACCAAGCCACAGGAAAGGGATGTCCAGATGGGCAAAAAGCCATTCCATGAACCAGATCTGGTCTATTCTTGTGGAATGGTCCTCTACCAATCTGGAGAGCACTGCTGAAAAGAAGAAAGCAGTAGAACAACAGAGAGGGACAATAGAGAAAAAAATTAGCCCAAACAACTGGAAATTATATAATACTGAACAACAAAAATATAGACTAACAAAGTAAACAGAATGGATGGTCTGCAAGCTCCAGTGTCCAAAGGAAGTGTGTGCAGTGGCCACCTCGTCCACTTTGTAAAGCTTGGAAAACATAGCAAGAGGATCCCAGGAAGCAGCTTTACAATTCTCATAGGAGGTCCTGTTATTTTTGGTCCACAGGACTGTTAATGGACCTAGTGGAAGGAGCATAGAATCCAAAGGAAAACAGTTTTTCAAATCCTACAGGGCGTTATAGATTAAACCAATGTACACCTTACAGGCTAAATACATTTACACCATCCTGTTCAGTGAAGCGGATCAGCTGCCATGTTCTGGAATCATAGGATTCTTTGGTGATCAATCTGGAGATTGCAGATGTTGATACTTGTTGACACTCTACTATAAACATAGGCCACTAATACATCATAGTTGGAGGAGGGCTGTCTTGGGTAAGCAGAATTGGTGACCTCTGATCACATGCAGACAATGTAGGTTTTTTTTTGTAGGATGGGTGAGGGGAGAATAAAGAACAATTACCTGACTGACATGGAATGGAGAATACATTTTGTGTGTTATTTGGGGAGCTGCATGAAGGAAGAGTTATTTGAAGTAAAGTGCTCCTACCTTACTGACCTTTCCCCTTCTCATAGAGGTAACCGACACAAGGAATGTGACTTAGATAGTGAGAAAGTAGAGGAAAACCTTTTCAATGGCTAACAGAAAGGACAAAAGTAAGACTCCATTTAGCTACCAGACAACCGATAGCTAGTTTGAGACACGAAAAGGTGTTGAAGAAGAGAGACAAAAGGATGCAAAGGTGTCTTTAAAGTGGGTAACATATAGCGTTCAAGGACTGAAACTTGCACCTGTAATCTAAGCTCCATATCACTGATAAAAAACTTGTTATAAATGGTCCTCAGAGTGGAGAGGCCATGGTGTTGGGGAATGACATTTGAAGCAGAATGAAGAACCGGGGTCTTCAGGACCACAAGGCAAAGAGAATGACCTTTGCTTAGTGTCCAGGATTTTCTCCACTACCTTTGAGGGAAGATGGAGAGAAGGGAAGGTATATAGATGACTGAGAATCCATCTGTCCTCCATGCCTAAAAGTCAATGCTTGGAGCAATAGACAAGGAACTGCATGACAAAAAGGTACACAAAATCTAAGGGAGATTATGGTTTGAGAATATAGGGACCAGCATTGAAGGGTTCCCTTGGCATAGGGTTCTTTTGCTGAGCCATCAGCTTATCTGTTCAACTATCCTTGGACTCAAGTGGCCAAGATGGTCCAATGGATTGTCTCTACTTTGGAAAGGATGTGTGGAGTCCTAATGCTGAGGGAGGAACTTTTTGTGCCACCCAGGCAGGTGATGATAATCAGCCGTCATGCAATTGTTGATTTCTGCTTGAAATGCTGGAGTAGAAATGAAGTTGAGAATGTATTGAATTGCTGGGCCCATCACTCTTAGCTCTAAAACATTGATACTTGGGTTGCATTCCCACTTGCACCACAGGCCAACAAGGATCTGGTATCCATATGTGGATCCATGTCAGTGTGATTCTGGTTGCGGGGAGGAGATACACCAGAGGCTTCCCTGATATCAGATTTTTCTGCAATAGCCACCATCCAAGGGACCTTGGACTTTGGTCAAGTGTATTCAGGTCAGACAAGCGACTCCTCCTTATAAACTCAAATTGAGGAGATTAGGACCAGAAGCATTGGCAGTGGGTATAATAGGCCAGAGGAGGCTAAGTCTCCCCTAAGCCAAGCCTGGCCCTACCCACGCTCCACCAAGATGGCAGGAGCTCAGCTCCTGCAGGAGGCCAGCAAGCAGCTGGGGCCAGCAGGTGGCCTGGTGCTGGAGGCAGCTGGCAGCCCAGCACTGGGCTGGTGCTGAGGCTGGCGGGTGACCCGACACTGGGGTTGATGCTGTGGGCAGCTGTTGGGCTGGTGCTGGGGCCAGCCGGCGACCTGGTGCTGGGGCCAGCCGGTGACCTGGTGCTGGCTGAAAGCTGGGGGCGGTTTGGCCGGGGCTCCTCTAGTGGATGGGGGGCAGTAGGGGCAGGGTCTTGGGAAGAAGGGGTAGGGCCAAGTGGGGGGCTCACACACCACCCATAAACAGAAGAGGTCCCAATACATAGCTCACTGTACCGTGTTTGCAGAGGTGAGCACTTGTGATCTGCATAGTTGGAAAGCAGGCCTGGAACCATGTCCTGGATTTTAGAGACTTTGCTGGATGGAAGGAGGAGTAGGTCCTCCTGAGTCATGAATCTGACTACCAAGTAAATCAGATCCTGAGAGAAAAATCTCTGTTTCTCTCTAACAGTTGATGACAAACCCATGATCAGGGAGGAAAGTGATAACTTGATTGAGATGAGCTTGAGAAAGATGGAAGAACACAGCTTGACTAGGAAGTCTTTCAGAGCATGAAAAATATGGATGTCTTCCTTTCTCACAGTCACCAGCAACTGGAAACCACACGGGGGAAGGAGGGAGAGGCAATGAAAGGACAAATGAGGAGGCTGTATACTGGTAGTATTTAGTCAAAGCCAACGCATAGCAACTTGTAGTGAGCTGGGTGACTAGAAATCTGTAAGTTGGCCTCTTTGAGATCCATTAAACACAAAGGGTTCTGAGGTTAAAAATCCTGGAGGAACAAAATTAAGGTTTCTATCTTGACTCTAGAGTCCCAAAAGGGGCTGCATAGGACAGAAGGGTGTCTGTCGGCTTGGCTAGAGAGACACAGGACACTGGATCTGAGGGACTGGTTGTGGAACAGGTTTCACAGAGGAGGGAAATGAAGGCCATACTGGGTTGCAACAGGCCCAGAGTGTGCTACAGAGCAATTGCATGGAGGTTCCAAATGGTGTCAACTGGCCAAACACTGTTGTGATGAACTGATTCTTCAAAGTGCTCAGCTATTATTGCTGATGAGAGCTGGCACTTTTTCTAACAACTTGAAACAGCTCTTGGTGTCTTGAAACACTTCTTGAAGGCTTCTCCCCTTAGGCCATCCAAAGCCAAAATGACTGGATCCCATAGGCTATAAGGATGGCAGGGAAGAAAGTAGTGGGGGAGGGGGCAGCAGGGGGAGACATAGAAAAGTTCCTGGTAGAAACAAAGAACTGCACAAGCAAAGAACTGCACTGCACAAGCAGCCAGCTTGCTGCTGGAGGCAGAGAGACTGGGAGTTCAGAATCATAGAAATGTAGGGCTGAAAGGACCGCAAGAGGCCATCTAGTCAAAACTGGTGTCAAATTGAATTTTAAGGACCAGATGTTCATGTTCAGAGAGATGTGTGTATGTTCCTACCTCTAGAAACAAGTGGGCACAGCTACCCCGCAGTTCTCTCTGGTATAAGAACAGGCCACTCCATGAAAATGTACTTTTTACCAACACCATGCAGGAGGGAGAAGAAGGAATCTTACATTATAATTTGTAACACGCAATCAGGGACTGCTAACGTGTAATGCATTTCTTTGAATATCAACCCCCAGTTTGCTTCCATAATCAAATCAATGCCTACCATATATCAGAGTCCTATCCAGTGTTCCTTCTGCTCTTTCTAGAATGACACATCTGATTATAGTATGTTTGCATTTGAATAATCTACTGTATTTTTATATAAAACAAAACTGTATACTATATATGTGCATACATATGTATGATTTTACAGTGCAGAGTTTTAGCTTCCCTCAGACATATGCCTGTAACCAGTAAGTAAACTATCTAATGTACAGTAACTTTACGAAATCCTATTAGTCCCTGGTAATAGGTTCAATTGTTATTTGGACTAGATCTGTACAATTGGAGGTTTTCTACAAGCTCAGCAATGCTCAGTTGCCTTTGTTTGGGAAAAGAGTATACCATAGTCACCAGATCATAGAAGTACCTTCCCTTTAATTTTCCTTCTTTGTGTCTCTCTTAAACTATAAAACGAGAATGGATTTTAAACCATTAGGGATTTTTCTGCAATTTAAGTCCCAATTCCCTGTAGAATTAATTCTGAATCCTTTGACATTAAGAGGTATGAAAAAGAATAGCATTGAGACTTTTATTTAAAAAAAAATTTTTGAATAATGTTGAGGAAAAAGTTGGCATTTCCCTCTTTATTCTTGGCTTTACACAGATAGTGAACACTAGTCAGCTTCCAACATATCTACAGACTGAGCTAACTTAAGAAATATGTATGTTTGTATGAAACAGGGCAAAGAAACGCACTCTAAGCCACAGTTTTTTCGATGGATCTGCCATCTTAGGCAAGGGCTGTGGCAATAGAAAATGAGTGAAAATTTCCCACATGGTGCCTGCAGCCATATGCATATTACACATGGTGTGAACCATTGGCAGGAGCACCAATTGGGGGACAGGTACACCTGGATGTGGGGGCAAAAAGGGCAGTTCAAGAGGATCCCCAAACTGAGCAGCATTGAGACCTGGCTTCTGGGGTTGCAGCAGCATGTAGGTTTGGCCTAGGATTACCTTCACGTAGGGGCTACCAGGCCAAGCCTGAGTGGCGCTACAATCTACGTGCCAGTTGCAATGCCGTTCACTGAAATTTGGTCCATAGCTTCTTCCAACATAACAAAGGGGTGGCTGGGCCAAATCTGAATGGTGCTGCAACCCTGCATGCCAGGTTGCAACACCACTCCCTGAAATTTGGCCCAGTGGCTCTTCTGTCACAACAGAGGGATGGCTGGGCCAAACCTGAGTGGAGCTGCAATTTGGCCCGGTGACTCGACCGTCATGACGTTTTAAGCAAAATGAGTTGTGCATACCATGTCAAACATTTCCGTGAGCACCCCTGCAATTTCCTCCCTCTCCCAGATTTAATGAAGATGTATGAGCCTAAGGCCCCAGTTCAGGAACGCTTTGAAGCACATGCTTAAATCCCTCCCTATTTAGGAAGCAGTAGGCATGCATGTGCTAAGTCTCATCAATATCAATGGGATTTCAGCATGTGCTTAAGTGCTTTTCTGATTCATGGCCCACCTTTGTAACTAATTGCGCTACTTAAGAATAATTTTACAAGTATTCTTGCACACTAACATAGGGGAGAAAGGGAGAAACTGGTTCTGTAAAAGGGAAGGAACTGAGGCAGTGTTAGAAGCAGTGACAGGTAGATATGTCCTTAGCCTATAGAATGTAGAGCTCAAGAGATTTGTGCATGCCCTCTAATTGCCAGCTACTGCTCTAAAAAGTTCTGTGGCACATGGCGAGGAGAATGGCTTCTGTTGTGAGACTCTGTGGCAGCAACAAAGACATGGAGAACTTGACGTGTTTCTTCATTCCAGTGCTTTCTTAGACTTGATGTTGTTGAATGAGGGCCTGATCTTTGCCTGAGTGACATATTTAAGATAGAGAGAGAAAAACTCTGGTGCTCCAGCGGCTTTAACGGGTTATACACTGGATTTACAAGTTAAATGCATTCTGATTAGGAGGATCATAATGATTTTCCCATTGGAAAGTGATGTGTGCTATAGTATAAAAGGAGGCGTTTGTTGCATCAGGGCATCCCTAATATACAAAAGCCTTACGGAGGGAAGAATCAATGCACTACACTTTATGAAACTTCATAGAAAACTATAATGTATGTTTCTACGGAGAAACATTGTATAGTGGGAAGCATGTATCACTTGGCTGGAACATACATACCAGTTCTTCATAGATTCTAAGGCAGAGGTTCCCAAAGTGTGGGGTGCACCCCCCTGGGGGGGACACAGCAGGACCTTCGGTGGGGAATGTGGTGGGTCCAGGCCAGCCCCACAGTGGGTGGGGAGGGAGTGCCACCCAACTCCTTCCTGCCCTGAGCTCTTCTCTGGCCCGGCCCCTAGCCGTTGCCCCATCTCCTGTCCCCATGCCTGGCCCCCGTCCCGTGGCTCCACTCCTGCCCGGGGCCGAGGTTGGAGGGGTGAGGGCAGGAGTGAAGCTGCACCCGGCCATGGGCCCAGCTACTGGCTCCCATCAAAGCCTGGTTGTGACTCCACCCTCGCCCCCAGCCTCGGCCCCAGGCTGCCGCTCGGTCCCCGGCCCCACGCCCGGCCCCAGCCCCAGCCCTGCGGCCCCAGCCTCGGCCCCCTTACTCCTGTCAATGTCACCCCCTCTCCAGCCTCCCCCGGCTCCCGCTACTGTTCTAAGGGCAGAAGGGACCATTGTGATCATCTAGTCTCACCTCCTATATAGCACTGGCCATAAAACTTTCCCAAAATAATTCCTGGAGCATACCATTCGCCTGCTTCATTTCTATTCATTCATTGCTAATAGCCTATTATGTTCTTCTTCTTCTTTAAAATAATAGTTTCTAAACATTGAAAGTTTCCAATGGAGAGGACAGGACTATGCATTTAATACTGCGATAAATAAAACTCACAACTAGGCAAAGTAACGTATTACTACCATATGGTTTTATCAGATCCAATATACACTATATTGTGTTTTTTTTTTTAAATTAAATTTATTCTTGGAATTTTTAAAGTAATTTAATATTAGTGAATTAAAGTGAGCAAATGCCCTTGATTTGATTTGGTGTGAATTATCCTAAAGAAGACAGTAATCCAATTTGTTTTGGCTGGCAATATGCTGTAATGAGAACATGCCTAACCACCCATCAATTCAAGGAACAGCAGTCAATATGAGTCAGATCAGAGGACTCCATTTACTTATTACCTGCATTTATTTAAGCAAATCAAGGGTGATGAAATGTGAAATTAATGTTATGTTGATGGATTCCAAATGCAGCCTGAAGAAAGCATGTTAACCTCCTGAAGAGTGCATGAAACAAAATGCATTTTTAGGAAAACACATTTAGTGACCAAACTTAAGCCAAGTGTGGCTATATTCTTCATTCATGTTTGAAAATACAAAGCATCCTTGGTTGAAGCAATAAACAATTAACTTGTGTAACCTATATCAATGGGTGTGGTAGTTTTGATGTGTTTTGTTTATGAATATAATACATACATAATCCTAGGTTTAATATTTTATTTCAATGCCATTGTATGTTATGCAGAATAAATTCTGTAATGTTACATCCACTGTGACATCAAATAAAATGTGAACTAGTTTGCATAGGTTAATATTTTGGGCAGCATGAATGTTGCTCTAGTCCACCCAGGCTTAAAGATTCACAGTGCAGAGATAAAAACAGGAATTAAAGCATTTCTACTAAAATATATTTTAATAGCTGGTGTTAACTTTTTGCATAACAAAAGCCAAATTATGTTGATACATCATATGATCCAGTAATAATCCCCGTCCTTTGAAAAAAACAAGTGTTTCCTTCATAACCGTATACTCCCAAAAAAACATACAGTTTTTCAAAGTAACTAGAACTCTACACACTTTTAAGCAAATATAAGCTAAATTGTGCAGCGGTTCATTTTTGCTTTTTATATCACACTGCAAAAACCAACATCTGAGAGAGTTTCCACACCATGCTAATCAACGTTAATACAGTCAGTGCTGCTTTCTGATGGTTTAGCAACTTGTAATATTGAACTAGATATGATTGTAATGCTACAGTATATAACTTATTTTCCTCCTAAAATAAAAAAAATGTTTCAACAGCAATTGGATTACAACTTAGATACAATATGCAAACGCTATATATCAGACACAAAAGCATATGAAATTCCTTTGATTATACTGTAGTAGTGCAGGCAATAAAGAAAGAAATATAGCTCCACGTTTTCTTTCAGAGGGGTGATGAGATTTGAGATGTGGTTTCTATGGTATAAAGATTGGAGAATGATTGCTAAAGCACTGTAGAATGTTTTACCTTTAACTCACCAGCAGTTTGCTCTTGCCAGCACAAAGCACTGGGTTGTATGTAGTCATATAGAGATCTATGTTTAGAAAGCATCTTTAGCTTGTTTCTGTATGGTATTTAAATATTTACTAACTACATCTTATTCCATATTTCATACAGAATGTTATTCAAAACAGTTCAAATCTAGCAGATTTTATTCTTTATATCACATTCTGCCCAACACTTCTGTGTTTGTGATTGTTTTATAAGGAAAGGATGTGCCATCACTGTACAATAAAAACTAAAATTAACTTCTTGGCCAAGCATTAGAGGCCTTCCAAGTCCCAAAGGAACTTTTAAGAAGGACACACATATCAAGAATATAATCCATTAAAGTGATTCACTGTTGAGCCCTAACCTTGCTTAACTGGTGTGTGGTAAGTCAGTGTAGTCACGAGAACCGCATTTCAATATTAAATACTAATGTGCTATAATGGAACTTTACAACTGTAGTATCCATAAAGTAGCTTTGTTTAGAGAAAGATTAAATGGGGATGTAGGTATAATGAACAGCAAGATGCCTTTTATTACTATCTTATATACTGTATTATATTTATACTTGTGTTCTTGAAGAATAATAGCACATTAGAGTGCCCTTATTTTTGTAACACTTGAATGGGGATGAGTGAACTCCAAACTGAATTATGGAATTCGGAGATGATTGTGTCCAGAAGACAAAATTTTCTCCCCAGTGAGCTGCTGTTCATGTGTGCAATGTATGGAGTAAGGGTGATACACTGTGGTAAAATAAAATAATTAGGTTTTATCATCCTTGCTTGTCAGACAATTTAAAGGTGGAAAAAGTGGTATCTGGCATTTACTTCTCCCTACATTCCACAGTATATTAGCAGGGCCTCACAAACTCCTTGTAAGAATTGTACTTACAAATTGTGGTGGTTGAACTGAGGGTCTATGGATTACAAGATGTAGCTCTCATAAAACATTTTGATATCCAGGCCCTAATCACTTTGTATATTGGGTACCATTGCTAACAATAGTGCTCTATAATTAGAATTCATTTTCCTAGATATCAAAATCCACAATACCATTCCAAATGAACAAAAATTACTAAAAGCATGCATTACAAAAAATTAACTATGCAAATGAACAATTTTAAACTGAGCACATTAATTATGCTGATATACCATTCTCAAGAGAAACAGGATTCACATACTCTTTTGTTTTCTTGACCTTTTTTATTTTGCAAATTGCTTTAGGTGCTTTGCCAGGCTATAGGATATTCAGATTCATAAAGGTAGTTTTATTTCCATTGTTTAACATATCATATCCTCTAACTGGATAAAATGCTTATTTCCTGATTTAGCTTGTTACCAGACATAGTGCTAGATATCCCTCTCCCAAGCTGAGCGGAATGCTAGTGTGGTTATGGGGTTTGTTTGTTTGTTTTCAAAGACACTAAAAATGGCAACTTGATGCTATATGTATCTGCTCCCTATGTTTCTTCTGATTCATATCTGTTTAGCATACTGACAACTTATTTTTGCCGTTGTCAGCACTAAGGAGCTAGTACAAGACCACAGCAGCAAATGATATCCAGTTCTGCCTCAGACATCATCAGAAAAAATTTCCAGCCATTATAAATTGTAATTCTTCCCCCTGTTACTGATGGCTGGTGATGATGACTGATATAGAAATAGACTGCTTTTCAGATCACATTTAGGCTGAGCTTAAAGTGTCCGCAATTTAAATGAAGCTGTTTGACTTGCCAAGCTAGCAAATTTGACATGGAAGACACCAATAAAGAATAAGGGCCTGTTGCTGCAGCTGCTCCATGTACAAAGCTCCCAAGTCTTCTGCAGAATTTGAAAACCGCAGTGTAGTAATAGCAGTGGTGCCTAATATGGAAGATCAAGGGTTCACTTTTACAGAGTCATTTTTCTTGCTTCTAACCAATCTCTGAAGTTAATTGCTCCTGGGGAGCTTCACCCATGAAATTATTTGTCTGACAAGAAAATATACTTGTCCCACTTACTTTTCAATATGTATGGACTACTTTTAAAAAAAAAAAACACACAACCCTAGAAATGTGCTGTTCTCTGTCTTGCAGCTTGGGATTTTCTCCCTTACTAACAATACAATGGAAGTGAAGAAGAAGCTTGCTGCCTTTTAACTGTATGCAAAGCAGAATTGGCAGATGTCTTGCACTGGTGGGTTGCTTTTAACATAATGAATACTTACTGCCTTCTTTCATTATTGTTAAATGAAATAATGCAGGCAGGCTGACTTTTTGAAATCAGAAATAGAAAATTCTCTATAAACACAGCAGAAATTCAGGTCAATTTTTAAAAACTAAAACATACAGGAAGGCCAGTGCAGCTTCAAACCTCTGGATGGCTACTAAATGGCTACCATCTTTAATTCAGATCTGAGTACAGAAAAAAACATTTTGTTCCTTACACACACACACATACACATGCGCCAACTCCTCCATGACACTTTACATGATTTTGTGCTCCCTCTGACTTAGGACCTGATCCTGTAAGAGAACGGCAAGGGAGGAATACTATATCCACACAGAGCTCAATGAGCAGGATCAGGGCCACGTTATATTGCGACTAGCTGTTGTGCCCCAATGATTAGGATCACACCTGGATCCTTCAGTCCTGACCACAAGCCAATGGACAACAGAAATAAAATACCTGGCACTTTGTGAGTAAACAAAATGATCAGGCCTGTAATGTTTATATTGTTTCCTACTAATGGGTTTGCTGATCCAAAGTTGAAGAGAATATAATCACTTTAGTTTTCCTTTTTCATCTTACTTTGAATGTAGTTTAAGATGGAAGAGAAATATTAGAAAGCCAAAATGGAATCTTTTGCATAAAAAATTTGGAACAATAAATATTTCCATTTTTGGTACTGAATCCTGGAATCTAAGTACTTTTTACGCAGGAATAAAGAAGTTGGTTGGATCTAAGGATCAATCTTAGGAGCTAAAACATAGTCTATAGCTTTCCTTTTGCTAACTGCCTCATAATATTCACCAGCTTTTCCGCATTTTGGTTTTGGGGAGGAAGCTGGAATGAGGTGGGTAGGATTTTTGTTTGTTTAGTTTTTGCTTTGGTGCCAGCTATGAGGAAAAAAATAAACTCAATAGCAGTCAACGATGTTTGTCTTTCATTAATCGGTCAGTGAACATATAACCCACGTTTGGACAACCAAGTGATGTCACAACTAAAGCCAGTGTTGGAAGGAACTCAAGCAATAGGCCATTGAACTGTAATGTATCATAAAATCAGAGCTCTTCTCAACTTTTCTACACAGGTGCAGGACTCCTTTGCAGCAGGGGTGGGTACATGTTGGTTTTATCACCAAAGCAGGCATTAAGCAAGTCACTTGTGGTAAGAATGAAGGATGTAACTATAAGCTTCATGAGGCCACATAGTACGTGGCCCTAAGACTGGCTATTTTCAGCAGGATAGTTAAGCATAAAGGATGTAATGGAAATTGTTTGTACAGTGCTTTGAAGATGGACATTGCTATCTAAATGTTAAGTATTATTTAATGTATACAGTGTTGCTGTAGCCATGTCAGTTCCAGGATATTAGAGAGACCAGATGGGTGAGGTAATATCTTTCACTGGACCAGCTTCTGTTTGTGAGACACACAAAACTTTTGAGCTTGAAGAAGAGCTCTGTGTAAGCTCAAAAGCTTGTCTCCCTCACCAACAGAAGTTGATCCAGTGAAACATATTACCTCACCCACCTGGTCTCTCAAGTATTATTTAAGGGAAACAGAAGAGGTGGCAATTTGGCTCTGCATGCTGAACAGTGCCAGTGGGAAATATGCTGTGAAAAAAACAGATTTGCCAGGAATCAAGGCACAATCAAAACTGATGGATTGGGAAGCAAGCAAAACTGACAGGAGCCAAGGGCACAGTCATGAAGGAGAGCCAATGTAAGACCCAGGAATGAGTGTGGTGGTGTGGGCAAGTGAGAGTTGGGAACTTTCACTGTCAAGAGACAGACTTTTTGTTTCTTATAAGGCTGCTGGGCGGTAGGATTTTTACCAGCATGTTATCTCCTGTTACTTAAAAGGCTGTATTATCCAGTCATCATTTTTATTGGGATGTTAAATGCTCTATGTTAAACAGCTTTAAAAATTATTAGAATGTGTTACTAAATTGAAAGTATTAGCCTCTTGTGATTTCAAAGTGACATAAGAAAAGAATCCATGTTATGGTTACATTTAAATAAGAATCTAAGAAAAAGACATTTCTCCTTTATAGCTAATGGATGGAAACCTTTACAGAATTGGCAGCACCGGGCTTCCACATATGTCTTTTGTTCTTACAAAGTATTATTATAAGCCATACTGTTTGGATATGTGCGTCAGATTGTGATTCTTACATCAGATTGTTATATTAGTGATAAAATAATGAACACGTGGTCTTAAAAGTTTCTTCTGAGTATTTTGTTTCAAAAGGGTTAAGTTTTGAGTAAATCAGAATAAAGCTCAAAGGACTAGGGACAAAAATTAGTTAACATACTCAATGTAATTTGCTGGAAGCATTCCGGTTTTCCCAGTTCTCTGAACAGTACCATACATCCAGCCATCATCAATTGGTTGCACATTGATGATATAGTCCCCATCCCTGAAGGAAACTTCATCTTCATCTTGAGCACTGTAGTCATACATAGCTCTGTATGTTCTCTGTTGAAGGAAAAGAAACAGGGCCATGAAGAACCTACCACTGACAGACATTGCTTCTCTGTCTCATACATATACACACACATCTTTAGTAAGCTCAAATATAGAATTCAAACCCACATGCAGAGAGAATGCAGTCTATGCTATCATAGAGGTATGTGCTGAATATAACTGGGTGGACTATTTGTGCCAAATAATTTATTCAACAAATTCAGTCATGAAACTGATTTTTATGAACATATGCCTTACGTACACCATGCAAACAAACACATTTCGCTCTGAAAATATTCACCACTACTGATGCCTTATGTATTCACTACCCATAGTTAATTATCCATGCTGCATGACTGGCCATCTAAACCACATGGTACTATTTCTGTCCCTGCTTGGATGATTCCAAACAGGCTGTCTTGTCTCTTCACTAAGAGAAGAGAGGTGTTCTTAACTCAAGTTAGCTAACTCGACCTGCCACCTTACATGAACACTACAAACTGATTCACCTTTACTACGATTCCACCTCAAGTTAGCTAACATGAGTTAAGAACACACCTTTTTGTTCCTAGTGAAGACAAGGCCTGCAAACATGTCAGGATGACTGGGTAAATATTTGTGGTGGGAACCAGAACTGGACACAGTATTCCAGCAGTGGTCAAACCAGTGTCAAATACAGAATTAAAATAACCTTCCTATTCCTGCTCGAGATTCCCTGGTTTATGCATGCAAAGATCATATTGGCTCTTTTGGCCACAGCATCACAATGGGAGCTCATGTTCAGCTGATTATCCACCAGGACCCCCAAATCATGTTCAGTTTCACTGCTTCCCAGGATAGAGTCCTCCTTTCCTTTAAAGATGGCCTACATGTTTTGGTCCTAGATGTGAACATTTACATTTAGCTATATTAAAACGCATCTTGTTTGCTTGCATCCACTTTACCGAGCGATTCAGATCAATCTGAATCAGTGACCTGTCCTCTTCCTTATTTCCCACTCCCCACATTTGTGTTTCAGCTGCAGACTTTATCTATGATGATTTTATGTTTTTTTCCCCAGATTATTGATAAAAATGTTAAATAGACACAGGGTGAAAGAACGGATCTTTGAGGGACCCCATTGGAAACAGACTTGCTCAATGACAGTTCCCTATTTACAGTTACATTTTGATACCAATCAATTGGCTGGCTTTTAATCCATTTAACGTGTGCCATGAGCAGAGACCTCATAAAGGAATCAATCATCTGACAGGCATTTCAATTCTTTGTCATGTGATTCCTTTTAACCAGCTTGATAGCATCACAGTGCTGCAAAGTTGTAAAGACAAGCTGGTAACGCCATATTTTAAAAACAATTATTAGGGCCGCTAATGCTGCTGACAAACCCAAATTTATGGCTTTAAGACCTAATTAGGTGGTAAATGGCTGTCAGAAAAAAAATTCTGTAGTAATCCAGTTGGCATTTATCTAATTATCGCTTCAGAGTGTAGTTTAAATGACTCAAATAAGGGATTTAAAAAATGCATTTAAGTGAATTATTCCTCTAATCAAGAGTAAGTTAAACAGGTACTGAAAGCACAGTGAGGTGTAAGAAAGGGGTTGCGTGCAGGGAGGGGGGGTTGTTAAGTGAGTCAAACTTGACTCCTTTATCTGGTATCCCATCAAAGGCATGAATCTGTAGTCACTGTATACACAAAACACCCACTGATAGCAATGAGAGTTATCTGCATATAAGGGTTGAAGCACAGTTGTAATATTCTCAGTGTACCAGTTTGTCTGCTTGGCAGGCAGGCTGCCCAGCTCCCTGGTTAGTTGGCTGCTCGGTTGTCTTGCTGGACACTGAGGTTTGAAAATACCAAAATGTTTCTGCTGGGGGGAACGTTTTGGTGCTTCTGAAACAACATATAGCTGAATTTTAGTTCTGTGAAAATGTCTGAGTTTTTAGCATTTTGTCCTGATTTGGGATGAAAACATTTCTGAAAACTCAATTATTTTCAAGGAACTAAAATTCCATTTTCTGGCCAGCTCTAATCTTTGTTAATGATTCAACATCCTGCAACTTCAATTAAGGTGGGAGAGCTAACAAATATACATCTTCCGAAACATCCTGTAGCTCTGCCAGCAAAGAAAAGGGAAAACCAGAAGTTACATTTCTGATAGTCTTGAGCTAAAAACAATGGAGTTCTGAGCTATTTGGCCTCTAGTCACTACCACAATAAGAAATGTTAAAATGTTAGTAATTTTAAAAAAATCTTAAGAAAAGAAATCAAAGAAGCAAACAAATATGCACAAGCCCAATTTTCAGAAATCTTTTGTAAGTCCTCATTGACATCCAATACCGTAGCTAGCTATACCAACTAAAAAACAAGGTTCACCTGCAAAAAGCACAAAGATGGCCTTGTTAGAACTATACATTCCCTCCAGCTTTAAATTTCTGTGTGTCTATTTGGTCAGACAGATTAAAAACAACAGCAAATGGAAACCTCATTACTTAGTTCATTGTGTGAAAAAGTGCTACCTCAACATTTTCTGCTTTCTAGAGTATATGAATAATGTAGATAATTTCATTGTTCTTTGGAGCACATATCTAAATTCACATCACTCAGTTTTTGAGATAAAAATCTCTTGTTACTTCTCTGCATCACCTAATCCTATGCATATTTTACCTGCAGTTAGGAACATGTGAAAAAGCCAAAAAAGTATTTCTTTAATTTGAAAATAAGTACAATATGAAGGAATCCAGAAGAATGATTATTTCCCAAGGTTCCCAATTCTGGATTGCAAAGGTTACCAGCGGATTTATATTTACAAGACATTTACCAGTAGCTAAAGAGGGGTGCACTGAAAAGAATGATTCTTTCAATTAAATACTCACCAAGCCTGCTGAATGTGGCTGTGAATGCATGGACCTCATAGATGACATACTGGTCTGGTGCATGTATCCATACCCTTGGGACTGACTTTGTTGATATGCCCCAGGAAGCACAGGGGCTGCACATTAAAGAAATACAGAAGCATTACTACAAGAGTTAAAACAATATCCTTGTTGAGTGTGTGTGCAACTTCTCTTAGCAGTTGGTAGCAGCTGTAGATTGCTCTCCCGATTAGAAACCTGCAGCATAAATAGGGATTCATGTTCCCAAAGGTAGGTAACTCTAAATCAGTAGAGAAGAGTTTTAAGTGACAAAACAAGCCTTGTGTAGGTTGAATTCTACATAAACCTAACACAATCAGCAAAGAAATATTCATTAGCATCATGACTAACTGGAAGCACAACAGTGAGTAGGAAGGCTTGAAAGACCTCTAGAAACATGACCACACATGTACACCAAAAACTAGGGACATCACTAAGGCCAGATCATTAAACACAGCTACATTGCCCGGAGTGTGAAAAGCACACACCCCTGAATTACACATTTAAGCCAACCTGACCCCTGTATAGACAGCACTAGGTTGACGGAAGAATTCTTCCATGGACCCAAGCTACCACCTCTCAGGGAGGAGGATTTACTACAGCGATGGGGAAACCACTCTATCACTGCAGCGACTGTCTCCACTGAAGAGCTCCAGCAATGCAGCTGCAGCAGTGTCTCCATAGTGTATAAGTGTAGACACAGAACTCAAAATTTTGATGCTACACTGAGATACTAGATGATCATAATGGTCCCTTCTGACCTTAAAGTCTATGAGATACTAGAGAAAAATGATACCCTGGGGCACATGACAGTTTGATTTTTGTTAATGAAAAAAAAGACAAACCTAAAACTAAGTACTGAAACAAAGTTGAAATATTTTAGTAACACTGCTTAACCAATGTATTCCTAATTATAGTATATTTACTTTCTTTTATAGGCTAAAGACCTAGAAAGGCCTATTTCATCTAGTTTATGTGACCATTTAGCAGTGGGTACTGAGCTGGGTTCCCTTAGTTTACACTGACTTCATTAACACCGTGGCCAAGCATAGAGATTAATTCAAACCTGGCAATTTCTTTCTGTCCCTTTCCTTTGTCCTCCTCTGTCCAACATTGCTCTTCCCTCCCACAGAGAGAGACACATTTTTTTGGTAGTATGATTTTACCAACCATAGATGACAACACTATACTGTGGTTTATTGAGGAAAAGCTGCTGAAAGATCAAATAAAAACCGCATGGAACCTTGTGATGATTTGGGAATGTCTGTACAATTTATGAATTGTGATGTGAACTCAATCTGTATCAGGCCAAAAACTCAATCTTGTACATGCAGCTTTTTGCCTTCTCTGTTTCCTGTTTGCCTCCATGTTGGGTTGAAGTACCCACACAGAGAGATACAGGGCTAGCACTAGTTGACGGAGTACTCAGCTACAGGAAATCTATTCACTCTAGACGAAAGACTGGTCACTACCCAGAAGAACTGGTTTAGCGGGGGGGGGGGAGGATCACCTTGGCAACAAAGGCGTTTGTGCTTATGTGGGGAAGCTGAAAGTGGCATCATCTGACACAGAGGAATGAAAGTTTCAAAGGGGCTGAAGCTGTTCTGTTCAGGGGCCATTTTCCTCTAGTCCAGGAGAAAGAAGTAATGCAACATTAGCCATGCACTGAAGCCTGACCCAGCCCAAAGAATGTCCCAGAGTGGTGAGGAAACTGAGGTAGAAATATGCATGATGTAATGTTTATATCTTCTGTACTCTCCTGTGCCTTATACGATTAAGTATAAAATAACAAATGTGTTAGACACTGAACAAAGTCTGTGTGTGAGATACGCTTCACAACTGCTGCATGCCCCTAAGAAAGTTAAACTGTAAACCAGAAGTGGAGTCCTGGGAGAGGGTGTGTTTAAATACACAGGAGGCTGAAGTACCTCGACAGTGGGGTTTACCTTTCAGATGAGAATACCAGACAGAAGGTCTGTGCCCCAAGAGTGTGCCTAGGGACCCCAAGATTGAGCAGTGGCTGGATTCTGTTCAGGCTCCAAGGGCTTAAAGCACCTGGGAATCCAGAGCAGCAAAGCCTGGATTTGCCTCACAGCAGTCCTCGAGAGTGGCTGGAAGGGGGTGCTCGCTAAGTTCTGTGACAAACCTCTACCCTTACTCCTTGCTAGAAGGAGATTCCTAATAATTTAAATCAATACAGTCTCTGTTCCAACATCCTGCTTTGACACCAGACTGACAGAATCTGAAAAACAAGTGTCCCTGGGCATCTGTGAAACCCAAGTGTAGCTGAGGTGGCCATTCAGTACCTTCTCAACAAGCCTTCATTTTTGGGGAAGGTGGCCAGTCCTGACAATAACTAGTAAGGTGGTTAATATCCAAATTTGAAGGTTTAATCATTTCCTGTCTAGCCATGGCTTGCAAGCCTCACCAATATTGGGCCTAACGTCTCTCTGCTGGTTTTATCCAGCTATTGCGAACCTTAGTTCATCTCTCAAATGGTTAATTGGTATTCTCCAAGCACAACTGAAACTTCACTAAGCAAAACTGCAAAAAATAAAGATGGTGCATTTCTTTTGACACTTTTTCCACAAAATTATCAAGCCCGCTTGAATTCTATCAACTTATCAATGATGCAAATGGTCATTTTCCTTCAGGGACATGTGACTGAGCTGAAGCAGGCTAGATGATTCACATTGCTCTCAACTTGGAACGATTCACCTGGTTGAGATTTTGAGAGATTTGCCCCCTTGGCTTTGAAAGAAGTGAAGAACATCCCCCCCACCCTTGGAGCAACCTTCCATCCCAGTCCTCAAGGTGGGTGCAAAATTGATACAGAACAGGAGGACTGCAAAAATAATTTATGGAGGGGCTCAAGAGGTGCAGAATTAATTGATGTGGGGCTGCAGGGGTTGCACAATTAATTGATTGGCAGTTATGGTTTTGGGGAGGAGCTGGAAGATGGCACACCATCAGGCAGTGCTTTAATGCAAGATATTGGCAAGTGCGCAATAATATTCTGGCCTTTTTACCTCTGAAGGAACCAGGATGTATAGAAGGGTGTGAAATGAACTATGGGGAAAGGTTTGCTGAATTGTGCTTGAATGGAAGTTCAGTTTGTGCTTTGTGAGAAGATTTATTTTCATTTTACCCAATCTGCTTCCCTATCCCTAATTCTGAGATTGGTGGTTTGAGCAAATAGAGTTTTCCTGTAACTGATAATTTTATTATAAGTAATATATTAAAATAAACTACATATATGATTAAAATATTGAGTGCTCATTATCCAGTCATCATATGCATTGTTATACTTTTTAAAGATAGTGAATTACTATATTCTTAATTAAGGTATTTATGATTTGGGACACCTATTTCAAACCACTACAAATGCACAGATTGTGTTGTGAGGTGAGAGAGTAAAGTTGAAGCCATATGTTGATTTAGTCAGAGAAGTTCCTATAACATGAAGCAACTCGTGGACAGTAATATGCAGTACTGGAATATAATGAATAATGCATGTTTTAGATGTGGCAACTTCATTCTAGTGATGTATGAGTGCACAGATACTTTAAAGCAGTTTAATCATCAGAAAATTATTGCTCATTAATGTGTTCACAAGGTGATCATGATATTAAGTTAATGGTTCTAAGCAGTTCATCAGATAATTTATGTTTCAATGTTGTCACATACTACTTCTAAATGACCAGACATGGCCTTTCCTGAGAAAATGGATAGAAGTGCAATTTAGTCAAAAGTTACTGTGAGCACGGTTCGGTGAACATATTTTGCCTAATTTCAAACTCATTTGAACACTGTGGGCCAAATTTACCACAAGTGGAAATGAGAGCAACTCCACTGAAACCAATGGTGTGTTCTGCTTGTGCCAGTGTTAAATGTGGCTATGTGTGTTCAAAATTAAGAGCAGAATTCAATCTTTTTGAGTTCACAGAGTATTGGGAATGAGCATATGGTCAGTTCTTATCTGTTACTGAACTCGGCTCCTGCTCCAGCACTCACACTCCCTCCTCTCTGCTATGCAGGGACAAAAGAGAGAAGGAGCCCTCTATTCCTGCCAGGAGAGGCAGATACACACCAACCCCTTTACGCAGCTCCTGTCAAGAAAAGACACCCTAACAACCCCTGCTTTCATCCCAATGGAAAGTGGAGTGATGTTACTAGTGGAAACCCTTCCCTTATGACTTCTACTCCCTGATAGGGCCTAAGTCCCTCAACAATCATCACTCCTCTCTCATTGTCTGTGTTCAGAGTTTCTTCCAAATCCAGAAAGGCTCTTCTGAGAATGGGTGGCCCACACACTCAGAACCAATATGCCAACCACCAAGCAGTAGGACTGTGGAAATATGCTTTCTTGCCCTGGTGTCCAGTTTCTGTCCAGGTGAAAGAAGTCAAACAAACTGCAACAGAGAATCTACTTGCTAATGTTATCTGGCTGTAATACAAATTTCCAGAAATTACTCAGGCTACATAGACTCATAGAAAATTAGTGTTGGAAGAGACCTCAGCAGGTCATCTAGTCCAACCCCCTGCTCAAAGCAGGATCAACCCCAACTAAATCATCCCCAGTGCTACAGTGGTGCAGCTGCACCACTGTAGCGCTTCTGATGAAGACACTCTATGCCGACGCGAGAGAGCTTTCTCGTCGGCTTAGTTACTCCACCTCGCACAACAGACGGTAGCTATGTCAGTGGGAGAAGCTCTTGTTTGAAAATTTAATAAGTGGGTGATGGAGGCTGGCATCATGGCCTGATTGGAGGTGGGAGTCAATAACTTGATAGTGAATGAGGTGTTAGGTATGGTGAGGACAGGCATTGAAAGTCCTTGTAAATTAATCCGAGTAGCTTCTGTCTGATGCAACAGAAAAGGGGGAGCCAGTGGAGGGAGGCAAAGAGTGGGGCAATGTGATCAAAACAATGGGCTAGGAATATTATCTTAGCAGCAGCATGCTGAATAGATACAAGTAGGGCAAAACTGTATTTGTCAGGAGGATGTTGCAGTAATTGAGACACAGGTAATGAGAGCTTGGAGAAGCATTCTACCTGCAAGGATGGGTAGGAAAGCCCCATATCTTAGAGAAGTTATGCTGAAAGAATCAGCAAGATTTAGACATAGCCTGGCTGTAATGATCTAGAGAGAGGTTCGAATCGAAGATGATTCCAGGCTATAGGCCTGAGCTACGGACAGGATGATGATATGAGGATTACTGGGGCAGGGAAAGAGATTAGAAGCTCAGTTTTAGCCATATTGCATTTGAGATGATGGCTACATTTCCATGAGGAGATGTCAGAGAAACAGGCTAAGCCTTTAGTTTGGACAGAAGGAGACAGGTCTAGAGTAAAGAGATAGATCTATGAGTCATCAGTATAGAGGTAGTAATTGAATTTGTGTTTGCTGATGAGGTTACCCAAAGATAAGGTGTAGAGGGAAAAGAGAAGGGGACCCAGGACAGAGCCCTGTGGGACCCACGCAGAAAGCTGAAATGGGAGTGGGGGTGGGGTGGAGTTGAAGAAGTTCCTCCAAAGGAAATTCTGAAGTGGTGAAAAGAGAAGTAGGAGGAGAACCAGGAGATGACAGAGTCACAGAAGTGAAGTAGAGTAGGCCAAGAAATGATTTTCCTGCACAGTGAAAAGTTTTGAGATTGCAAAAAAATATTCCCATCCCAAATCAGGACAAAAAGTGAAAAATCTTAAATTTTTTCACAGACTGAAAATCTGGAGAAAAAATGTTTCAGGTAGATAAATGTTTTGTTTAGATAATTTCAAAATGTTTCATTTTTATTTGATCAGTTTAATTTTTTTTAACTATAATTAGCTTGAATTTATAAACAAAAAGTATTTTCAAACCAGAAAAAAACCACTTTTTTCCCCCCATTTCCTAAAGTCATCATGACAAGTTTGGATATTTTTCACTACCCTAAATTATAAAAATATACAAAATAAACTGTGCATGCATCAAATGTATTCACAGAAAAATCATCAAAAAGTTTGGCTATGGAATGAACTTTCAACAGGAATAGTAATTTTATAGCATTTAAAATAATTAATAAAAGCAACCTGAAGCAAATACTCACCAGCAACTACACACCACACAACAGAAACACTAATCCAGGAACCAATCCCTGCAACAAACCCCATTGCCAACTCTGTCCGCATATCTATTCAAGGGACACCATCATAGGACCTAACCACATCAGCCACACCATCAGGGGTTCCTGCACCTGTACATCTACCAATGTGATATATGCCATCGTGTGCCAGCAATGCCCCTCTGCCATGTACATTGGCCAAACCAGACAGTCTCTATGTAAAAGAATAAATGGACACAAATCAGACATCAAGAATTATAACATTCAAAAACCAGTAGGAGAGCACTTCAATCTCCCTGGACACTCAATAACAGACTTGAAAGTGGCCATTCTTCAACAACAAAACTTCAAAAACAGACTTCAACGAGAAACTGCAGAACTGGAATTAATTTGCAAACTTGACACCATCAAATTAGGCCTGAATAAAGACTCGGAGTGGCTGGGTCACTACAAAAAATAATTTCCCGTGTTGATACTCACACCTTCTTGTCAACTGTTAAGAATGGGTCACATCTACCCTAATTGAATTGGCTTCGTTAGCACTGACTGCCCACTTGGTAAGTCAACTCTCATCTTTTCATGTGCTGTATATTTATACCTGCCTACTTTTTTTCATGCATCTGATGAAGTGGGTGATAGCCCACGAAAGCTTATGCCCGAATAAGTTTGTTAAGTCTCTAAGGTACCACAAGGACTCCTCATTGTTTTTGCAGATACAGACTAACACGGCTACCCCTCTGAAAAATAATTAATGTTGATTGTTCACAGTACTAAAAAAACAAGTGATGTCTGGAGTTCAACAGCTGTCAAAGCTTTTAAACGTCATAATGAATAAAATGAAGTAATTTCTAGGTAAATTTTATTAAGGTCATAAATGAATATTAATTCTGTTCTGTACAGTTATTTTTATAACAGTGTACTCTGACACAAGCAAACAAGAATGCAGTTCAAAAAGCAAGTTTGTCACTTATGTAAATTGAGTGAAATTACTGTGGAAAGTTCATGATCCTGCAGTTCTTATTCAAGCAACAATTCCACTGAAATAAATTAGACTTTCACCTAAGTAGGAATTGCAGGAAGATGCCCCACCTGGTTATTTTTAGCATTTGGAAGAAAACAAATGTATTTTGAGAGCAGGAAAAAAACATCTGGTGTATTTATGCCATATGGAAAATTATTGCCATATTTATTATTTTGCAACTTCTGTTTCCATTTTCAGGGACTATCTATGTGAGGAGGAAATGAGCTGATAATACGGTCATAGGGATTTCTCTGTCTCAGCAAAGAAATACAAGAGAGTGGCCATCACTGACGTGTGTGAGGTACAATGGGACACAAAAATTCCTGTCATTTGCCCTGCAGAACTGCCACTTTCAGCAAAAAACTGTAATCTTGTGTCACAAAAGGTATACGTTTTTAAAAAGTGACACAATTATATTTTTTGATTTTTAAATATAGCCAATAATATAGTATATATCACAGAAAGCTGTGTTGTACAGACACTAATTATATGATAAATATTCTGTCATAAATCCAGTAACAGATGGAGTGAGAATTTAGGAAGTGCAGGCAAGGCAGTGTGGAGTAATTTGGTTGGTGAAAGGGCTGGATAATTCCAAAGTGTAGGTGAATAATAAGATAATTGCATAGGCCCCGATTGTCCCCCCTAGATCTGCCCACAGATTTCCCCACTTCTGTGGGGAAGGATGGCTTATCCACTCCATGGGACTGTTTCTACACCCCCTTCCTTGGAGTCCTTTGTGGCCTCTGTGAGGTCTGGAGCTCTGCACTGGAGTCTACGTGGCCCAGAGGTAGGGGAAGGAAAATACAAATAAATAGTTTTCTTTCTAGCCCCATGGACATTTATTGGAAAATAAAGGTAATATAGCCCCAACCTGTATTATCTTTTCTGTGGAACCCTCCTACCTGGGGTCCAGGAAGGTGCTGCAGCCAGGGGAAATCCCTGCTATCAATAGAGCCATGGAGCTGGACAGTGAGCAGGGGCTGATGGCCAGAGTCTGGGCAGAGGTTCAGGATCTCTGTATGGACTGCTCAAGGGAGCGGGGCAGGCCTTTGCCATTGGGAACCCAAAATCTGCCACCCTCTGCCATAACAGGAGAATGCAAGGGGGATCTTCAGAAGGAGATCCCTGTGGAGATTTCCCCCCTCAACACTCCCTTCACGGGGAGGCACAGGAATGGAGTGAGGTTGGGTCATGGGTCAGAAGCCTCCTCATCAGTCAGTTACTCTGTAACTTACATCCAAACCATTTTGTAAGACAGTTTTAGAGTATTATATATATCTAATTTACAACGCCACTAACCTGGGAGATGTCCAGTGCAGTTTGGAGACAGAGAGAAGCTCCATCACCACCAACCAATTATATAGAGTTAGGGTGACCAGATGTCCCGATTTTATAGGGACAGTCCCGATTTTTGGGTCTTTTTCTTATATAGGGTCCTATTACCTCTCACCCCCGTCCCGATTTTTCACACTTGCTGTCTGGTCACCCTATATACGGTCCCTATTTCTGGGTATTACTGAGTGCTAAGGGAGGGGCCAAGAGCTAGTGAGGTGCTCCCCTATTGGTCTTCAGGGAGCATATTGTCACCCACACTGGCCCTGCTCCAGCAAAGTAGCAAAATCTCAAAGGACACTGCTTCAGGAAATTGCAACCCTCAATTTCATTTATAATGCTGACTTACAGGTTTTCTGTTTATTGGAGCATGGTTATGTAGGTTCAACTGTACAGGATAAACCTGGTAGATGTCCTGATTCCCTGAGAGCCAGTTAGAACACTGGCCGTCTTATTTTAATACCTGGGGGTACAACATGACCAATAGCATATACATTATGAAATATAGACAGATACTGTATCTCAGGATATTCAAGTAGTCAGAATGTTTTGAATAGTCACCATCCTATAAAATACAAACAGAGGTTATTTGTAATGTTCACATCTATTGAAACTGTGAACCTAAGGCTATATCTACACTACAAACTAGGGGTGTGATTCCCCTGCCTGCATACACAGACTCGTGCTAGTTTTCATCAAACTCGTGCGAGTATAAATAGCAGTGTAGCCATAGTAGTGGCAGTGGAAGCAAAGCTTAGTCATGGCAAGTATGTGTCTACCAGTTTCAGGCTCATGGTTCAGACATAGCCTCGATGTTTTCTGTGGCATTAACTAAAACAGTGACAATCTGTAGGTGAAGACAAGTCACTGATCAAGGTTATATTAGCAGCATCAAACTAGTATAACCAGTTGTTACAATGACAAGTTAAAAATTGTATGCGGTCATATTTGACATTTAGAATTTGATGAACATTTATAACAACTCATTTGAGCTGAAAGTAACAAATTGTTTTACTGCTCTCACATCCCTTTGGCCAGTTGAGACCTACAACTCCTATAAAAATAGTACCATTTGGACTATTCTGCTTGTAAACCTAAAAATGGAGTTTATTGTCCCCCGTTTTAATCCTTAAAATATAGTTTGCAGGTTATTGTGAGCACTAAATATTGCAGAACAGCTAAACCAATGGCAATGAAGAAATAGCAATATTTTGAATGGCCAGTCATTAAAAGCTTTGTGTCCTTGATGCACTTGTTTTACTCACAAAAGTAGAGTTTTGATATATTAAGGACATTAATTCAATCTATGATCAAAAAAATGAATAATTGGGGAAAGTAGACATATCTCTGAAGCACAATTTACACCAGATACTGATTTTTGTTTAGGCAATTCTGTGTTAATCAATCTGGTGGGTATAGGATTTCTATATCTATTTTCCTGAACATATGATTAGAGTTCAACTCATAGTTACAGCCATACATACGTTTCTACTTATATGGTTTTGGTTTACCTTGGTACTGTTCTGGTAGTCTAAAGATGAGCTTCCCCAACCATTCCATATACACTAGAGCAGTAACTATTATTAATAATTATGTAAGAAATACGTAGATTTGTCCCCATTTCTTACACTGCATTTGTAATGGTTGTGTACATAAATCATACAGAGCCCTTCAATACAGCACTAGAAATGTATTGCAATAGTTTGCAGGTACGGCTGCAGGATTTGGTACCATGTCATGTCTCTCAGTGAAGTGCAAACCTTGTTACAAACTGAGTTTTTAGCTGGCATGTCACATAGGGTTCATAGCATGCCTCAGCTCAGAAAGCAGAGTGAGACGTTTCACTTCACAGTACAACACTCTTCATTTCTGAAGGCACGCAACAGCCAAAAAAGCCATTTTGTGATATGCCTTTTCCAGTGCTGAGGGCACACAACCGGTCACAAAACGCTGCAATTCCTTCTCACATTGCGTACAGGTGGTTGTCATTGTATTGTGCTCTCTCACACATTTTTCTGAAACAATTAACAAAAATGAAGAGCATATTGGTAACATTAGCAATGTGTTCTAATTTGTAATTAGATTTCCTGAACAAAAGATTGTTATCCAGGTGATGGGATGAACCTGGCAAGTCTTTCTCACACAAGCAGCCCCATGATTGCTATGCAGCTATTTATTTGATTGAGTAAGGCACCTCGGTGTAAGTAAAGGTGGAAGGACCACATTGGTGAGGCATGAGAAAATGACTAACATAAGATTTAGTATTAACATGTATTGTCAGATAGCCAAAATCCTCTACAGAGTCTCAAAAATCCACATCGTGACACCTGGTAGTCTTGGAACAACTGCTTGGTAAGAGCTCACTAGCACTTCACCTTGTTGAGCCCCTCCACAATTTCTCCTATGCTTCTAATCATTTGTACAGCATCACTCTCAACTAACTGGCAGAGACCCACAGAGGACAGAGCAACTGAGTCATTGCTTTGCTCCTGGAGTTGCGAAGAGGACAGTTGGATCTCCACTGGACTCATCTTCAACCCAATGTGGGGAAGGATCTCCTTATTCTGCAAAAGCCAGGAGATGTGGGGAGAGGCCCAGGAGAAAACAATGGGCAAAGAGAATCAAAGTAGTGAATATTTAGGAAATGCAAAATTAAGGGTTTTCCTAGGAATGTTAACTCATCCACATTGAGTACACATGTATGGAACATTTTCAGCTGTTAATTACACTGTTAAATGCACACCTGATTTCAATGGCATCAACAGATTCTCTACATATCTGAGAGTAAACTTTAGCTTTAACTTTGAGTTCTTTCTCAAAAGATTACATGTGAAAACAAGGGTTTACTGATGCCTCAGTGTTTTCCAATGGAAGAGAATGAAATCTAGTCCTCAATTTGGACTAATACTTTGTCCTGTAAATCAAACAAACACATTCATAGTACAGTGGGGAGGGGGTGTCACCGTATAAGAGTTTGGTAGTCTAGGCTAGGCAACATAGATTAGATAAGACTGAGTGAGCCAATGCACAAATGTTGTGCCTACTAACATTCCTTCTCAATTGGAACCATTCTGGGTGCCCCGCCTTACATAGTTCTGAATGCTAAAGTGGATTCTTTGCAGGAATTCATGATGCATATTAAATATACTTCTTTCACAGAACTTTATCTATAAGCGAGTGTACGTATTTTAAACCCAGCCTGTTTGTATACCATTTTACTAAGGAAATCTGAAAATGCACCTCAAATTTCATTTGCCTTTCTCCCTCAATTACAAGACCGGTATCACTTTCCTGTTCCCAGGAACTCCCTGATGCTTGCATACAGTCCACTGAGGACGTATAGAAGACTTGCTCTAACTACCTGTGATGTAGTTGTTTTTGTTTTTAAATGTTTACAGATGTAGAAATGACTCCAGCTTTGAACACTTCCTAGGAATCAATGTGAGAGGGAAGGCTGAAGCTGACATGAAAAACCACCACTCCTTGCATTTAAAGATAGAGTCTTTAAATTGGTAAGAACTAAGTCATGGTCCCTAAATAAGCACTCATTTCCTTTGTGGAGATATTTAATACAGGGTATTCTGTGAGAGTAAACCTTTTTAAAGAGAAATGCACTGGTCCGGTCAAAAATCAGTTTGTCAAAGAGAATCCATTCTCATTGCAGGGGTCCCCAATTTTGCAAGCAGGTAAACCTTCATCTCATGTTTAATGCAAACACAATGTATACATTGAATAAATTGTGGTACCAACTAATATAGAACAGATAATTATCTATCTCTGTGCATTTTACCCACATCAAAGATTTTAGTTTACTACTTCAGTCACTTAAAAAAAGTCGACAAATTTAAATCAGATGTACTGATTATTTTGATTTCTTTCTACTATTCACACTATATTAGGCACTTTAAAAAAACAGAAAAATCTTATGAGTACTGACATGGAAAGAAAGGAAAACTTTAATGTGGTTATCTTTGCCAGAAAAGAGACATTCTTCTCACATCTAGTTTTCAGGCTGGCAAAGTTGGTATGGAGCTTGAATTTACAAGAAATAAAATTAAAAGCATTCTCTATAGTCTGAAAGAAAAATAATTCAGAAACAAGTGAAAGATGATGCTGGAAAAGAGAAGTGTATATATGACTCAAAAGGAGAGAGAGTAAACAAACTATTCTCTTTTGTGGTGTCCAGTCTTAAGTGTCTCTGTGGTGGGAAGCCTGCTGATGCACTGGAATGTGGCTAGGCGATCCCTAAAAGTCTATTGTTCTTTCCATACAGTTAGGTGGCTCTGCCTTCAGAGCTGGGTTCCTGGCCAGCAGCCGCCACTCTCTGGCAGCCCAGCTCTGAAGGCAGTGCTGCAATCAGCAGTGGCGCAGAAGTAAGGGTAGCAATACCACAACCACCCTACAATAACCTTATGACCCCCACACAACTCCTTTTTGGGTCAGGACCCCTACAATTACAACATCGTGAAATTTCAGATTTAAATTGCTGAAATCATGAAATTTACAATTTTTAAAATCCTCTGACCGTGAAATTGATCAAAATGGACTGTGAATTTGGTAGGGCCCTATGTATAATCCACAACTCTTGTCCTCCCAATTTTTGATTACTGGACCCTAGGGAACTACATTAGGGAAAATACGGTTCAGCTTCCCAACAGGGGTTCTGCCTTGGCTGCCAGAGAAGAAAATATAACATAGCAGTTTCATTCCGGTTGGCATCTTATTCTGACAGAGCTCAGTCACTGGAAATGGAGAGGGGGTTTATCTGGCCAAAGACTTCTTCCCTGCATCCTCCAACCAACCATACTTGTTGGTGCGGGAGGGGGTCCACTGCTATGGATGATGGCAGGAGCTTCCCTACATTTTTTTCCCTGAGCAGAAGTGGGAGACAACCCCTTTTCTACACTCAAAAGCAGGTTTTTGCAGTAGAAATTGAAGGAAAAACAGAGAGAAAGAAGAGAGAGAGAGGGAGAGAGAGACTGGACTCTTACTAGGGTTGCCCCCTGGCAGGTTTTTAACAAGCTTGGCCGGTTTGTACTGTCTTGCTTATTCAAAGATTTGATGTCAGGATGTTTTTTTCACGTGGGATATGTTCAAGTGCTCTACAGTTCACTCCCTGTAGTCCAGACTTTGGCACGGTGTTAGGATAAAGTAAGAAAGGTAATAAAATAACATGAAAATACACATCTTGTGTTATTCTGTGTGTGGGTCTGTGTAAAATGATTCTCGAAAACATTTTAGTAATAATTAGTGATAGTTGGCACGAGGACCCTTTTTGTTCAGGGGGTAAGGCACTGGCCAGGTTTTCTGCATCTTGAAGGTGAAAACTCTAACTCAGACTCCCTTCCTAGCCCTCTTCCTGCTTGCTGGAGCCACATAAGAAGGTTACTACAACCCTAATGTACGCAGTCTACATGGCACAAAAAGTGGGGAGAGGGACAGACAGAACAGGGAGCAGCTCCCCAAATCCTGCCATAAGTGAGATCCTCTCTCCTCCATTTCTCTAGGCTCAACTGTCTCCTGATTAGGCTAACCCAGTGTGTAACAGCATACCTGGCCTTCTGGGGCTTCCATGATCCAAGAGGCAGTGACTTTTTTAGTCTGAGGAAGGTTTTGTGTGTGCATCATCTTGGCTGCATATGCACAAGCATCTCTGAGTGGGTCTAGGGGTTTCTTTCTGCAAAACTAATGTTTAAATATCAACTTCAGGGCTGATGTAGTGGGAAGCACCTAGCATGAAGTGGTATATAATGAAATTTTGTTGGCAGTGAGATATAGTAGAATGAGAGGCCCACACTTGTTCAAAGCATTGCAGTATTCAAACTACAGTTCTAATGATAGTGATCATTGGCCTATTATGAAATGGAAGAAAAGGAGCTCACTATAAATGTATTTGACTATTATATGAAATAGCTCAGCAGTATAAATGAAAATGTGCTGTCTTTCAGGACAGACTATTTTATGTAGACATGCCCCAGGGATTGTTCTTTGTCTCAGCTCAAAGAAGGTGGCTGATAAGTACTAAAGCTAAGGAAATCTTTCTTTCCCACAGTAAAAACAGCCATTTTTTGTAATTTCTTATTTGTATTTGAGACTGTAAGTCTGAGTGGGTTTTGGATTCTGTCTGAATATCCAAAAACACGGGTCTAAGAAGCACTAGAACTGGCCATGGCAAATGGGCTAAGTTTTCTGGCACAACTGTAGTTGAGCAGCTGTCTGTGATTAAACTAGCCTCACACATCCGCACTCAATGCTATATGTCCCTGCCAGCCTGCAATGCACTCCCATCTTAGTGGAGTGGAGGATAGATATCTCCTGGAATCCTGGAGAAGGTGGGCAGGAAGGGAGAGCTGCAGGCTAAGGTGCTCTGGAGTGTCACCTGCACCCAAAACACATGTTGAGATCATGTCTGGAAGGGGATGGAGAGCAGTACAGGAGGAGAGATGTGTCTGCCTTGCTTTGTGCCCTGAGACCCATTATTCTGCAGTTGCTGCCCCTCCCCGCCCCATCATGGAGGTCTAGTTTAAGTTGTTTCCAAGATGCTGAGTGATCGCCAATATTGGAATAAACATGAGTGAGAGTCCCCGGAGATGGCTGGTGGACCCTGATAACATTTCCCCTTCTGCATCCAGGCTAAGTCTTTGCAAAGTGAGGTACACATCATGTGTACCTTCATTCCCCTTTGCAGTGGGAAGATGAGAGGATTTGGAGTTGGCTGAATCGCAGGGGTTAGGTTGAAAGGCTCAAGCCTGAATATTGGCATGAGGACATTTAACACAGCATTGGACCTATGTAAATGTTTTTCCTATTAAAATTAAAAGGTAATAAATGTGTGCCTCCTGGTTAGAATTCATTTCAGTATTAGTGTTTCATTCACCTGTGAGACCTGGCCTAAGCCTTTTTGGGTCACCAGCTGTCTTTGCTTTTTCCTAGACAAAGATCTCTGTAAAGATCTTAAGACAACATAAAGCTGAATTAGAAAAAACTAAAACATCAACCTACCTATTTTTTCCAATATGTAACAATACTAGGTCCAACCATCTTATGCAAATGACAGAAGGGATTTGACACCCACTTTATTGCCTTCCTCCTACTCACAAATTAAAAGAAAACTTAAAATAAGAAAGGCTGCAGACATTTGGAGAAAACTGTGTTGGCGGAGGGGATGTACAGTATGCATGAGCATGACAATGAAAACCTGAAAGATAGAGAGGAAATAAAAAGGATGAATGAATGTAGGGATAACAATAGGAAGAAACCAACCAGGAAGAGTTTAACAACAATAACAAAAAGACACTATATTGGAACAAAATACAGTAACATAAGAATGGCCATACTGGTTCAGACCAATAGTCCATTGAGCCCAGTATCCTGTCTTCCAACAGTGACCAGTGCCAGATGCTTCAGAGGGAATGAACGGAACAGGGCAAATATCAAGTGATCAATCCCCTATTGTCCAGTTCCAGCTTCTGGCACTCAGAGGCTTAGGGGCACCCAGAGCTTGGGGTTACCCTGACCATCTCGGCTAATAGACACTGATGGACCTATCTGCCATGAACTTGTCTAATTCTTTTTTGAACCCAGTTATACTTTTGGCCTGCACAACATCCCCTGCAATGAGTTCCACAGGTTGACTGTGCCTTGTGCGATGTTTGCTTTACACATGCTGTCTATTAATTTCATTGGGTTCTTGTGTTATGCGAAGGGGTAAACAACACTTTCTTATTCTCTTTCGCCACCCCATTTTGCCATCCCCTGTTAGTAGTCTCTTTTCTAAGCTGAACAGTCCCAGTCTTTTTAATCTTTCCTCATATGGAACCTCTTCCATACCCCTAATCATTTTTGTTGCCATTCTCTGTACTTTTTCCAATTCTATTATATCTTTTTTGAGATGTGGTGACCGCAACTGTATGCAATATTAAAGGAGTGGACATACCATGGATTTATATAGTGGCATTATGATCTGAATTATATGAATCCAATACCAGATGGCAACTAAGATAAATTTAAAGAAGAACTTTCAGAATCAAAACAAAACTGGGTAAAGTTTAAAAGAAATTCTGCCGATTTAAATAAAAAAAGACAGTATATCAGAACAAAACAAGAGCTGAAATGAAAGCCCCACTGAGATACAGTAAATTGGAAGATAATTAAAATAAAAACTGAAAGAAGCAAAAGAATATTGGAAAGTTAAATGAAAACATTTCGGGATCAAAACAAGATGGAAGGAAACTTCCATAAAAGACTTGATAACTACAATAAAAGGAAGAACCTTAAGGAAAAGACTCTCTGAACTATAATCAAAACAAAATGTGAATGCCCAAACTATTGAATGAAACAAGAACTGAAAGAGATAGTAGCAGTGAATCATGACAATTTAACCCTTCCAGTGCTGGAGGTTTGGATTTTCTAATTTGAAACACAAGAGCAGAAGACTCTCCAATTTCAAGCTCAGTGACACAAATGGGTGATACAAAATGGAAGTGATCAAAATAATGGTAATATCACAATAGTAGCACCAACACGACTAAAACTGTCTAAAACTATCTTCTGATAGCTGGCCATACTAGCACTTCATAATACTATCACATGGGCTTCTATGGTTACTTTCTGCCCCATCATGAAAGAGCCTGGATTGTTTTTTAAATAATAATTTGTTCTAATGCACAATTTGTTCCAGGTGCTCGGGGGGTGGGGATGAGTCTCATAAGTGATCGCAGCTGTAGTCTCCCTATCTTAACTCTGAACTTCCATACTCTAGGTTTAGGTTACTTGTAATTTTAATCCCACTCAGAATTTCCTGGATATGTAATACTCTGTTTCTTTGTTTATTATAACTAATGGTTTTGAAGGGAAATACACACACAAATCACTGACACATGCCTGCAACCTTAACTTAATGTTACCAAGTTTTTTGTGTGAGATTAATAAATAAAACAATAATTAATGGAAGGTTAGGGGAAGAAACATAAAACCAGATTCTCTGCTACAGAGAGAGGAGCCAAACATAGTTCGAAGGCATCTTTGTTCTGCTCATATTCCGGGCTGCTGTAGTTGCTGAAATGTAAGTTACTATCTCAGGCTGCCTACGTGCTGGAGTGATAGCATTATGGCTACTCCAATTCCTGATTACCTCAGCCCCACCCGTTTATGCCAGATTTTACAAAAGAGGGCGGTGTAGGGAGAATTCTCCCCTGGCACCTTGCAGTTCATTTACAGGCTTTACAGCCCTTACATGCTGACAAAGTGGTATACAGATGCCATGCAGTTCTTGCAGCAAATGGTGGCTGCAACCAATTAGGCCACTCCCAACCACAAGCCACTCTTTGAACCTACTCTAATTCATGGCCACAAAGTAACATTTATGGACGTGCCTAAGTGATACAGGTGCCTAAGTCCCATTTCTAAAAGTTATTTAGGAGTCTAAATCACTTTTGAAAATGGGCCTGAAGCATCCATGTCACTTAGGTATTCTTGAAAATATTACCAACTATGTGGTCTCCTGCCCACCCAGATACAGGATGCTGGCTCAGACCACGAGCCAGCATGCTCTTCCCTTGTAGAGAGAGCTAGAGCATTTTTGGCCAAACCTTGACAGTCCATTTACATGCATTATTGTCTTGTGGAATTGCTGAATTCATTCCTCCCTCAGATTTAGCCACAGTTTAAAGATGCCTGTGCGAAAGCTGCAACATGCCTGGTCCTGTGACCAAAAAAACCAGACAAATATAACAGCCTTAAAACCCAACCAAAAAGAAATGTCATATACTAGTGAAGACAACGGATAGCCACAGCAACCACAACGAGAAAACTAGAGGTAATTCACTTAGCACCTCTTCTCAGCACACTGAAGAGGAAAATGTGAGCTGAGGGCAGCAAGGGAAGCTGAAAGGCCCCTGCACTCTCCATCCCTTAAGAAGAGGGAAATTCCCAAAGCCCCTTAAAGGAAAGCTATCAAGCAGCTCAACAAATATTTGGATTGTAATTAGCAAGAAGAGTGGAGTTCCTGGCATCTCCCTAAGACTGCCAAGCAAAGATGTCCTGGAGAATTGCTATGAGAAGGAGGTGGTAGGAAGGTCAGGAGTGGGTAGAAAGGATTCTTTGACTCAGACAAAAAAAAAAAATTTCTTCTAACATTGATTTTTAATTCCAGACTGTATAAACCCAACATATTGTTACGTTGGGGGTTGAGCGAAACCTCATTGAAGTTGGTGGGTGTAACATCAGCCTTTCATTCAGGACAAACATAAAAAAGCAATTAAGCTCCTGTGTGGTATAGACAGATGAAACAATAAGAGCCACAACTCAAAACACAGACCACATGCAAGCCTGGAGGAGCTCAATCATGCAGTCAGAGTCTTCCCTGGGGTCTGAATGTAAATGCATGGGACTGGGGGTTGTTTGATGGAGCCATGTGTGTGAGGGAGAAGGGGCAGAAACACCAGAGAAGGCAGCAAGGATGCTTTCATAGCATGATTTTGAGAAAAAAAATTAAAGTCAGCTTTTGGGTGGAATGCTGGTTAGAAAGAGGCTTGGAACAGTGAAAAAAAGAAACTGTCCCCTGTTTGTTTCATACTCTGTTCAGGGACACAGAATTTTACATACATTCTTTGTAAACAAACAGGGCTGCATCAAAGAAATACCTGCCTCGGGCATCAGTGTATCCCCCAAATGGAAATAACCTGAAAGATCCTGAATATTGGCCAACCACTCAGGTCAAAAAGGGTAACAATACCTTGCTACAATACACTGATCTTAACAGGGTCCTACTCAACAAATCCTCATTGAGTCCTGGCCCCTCATCCTGGCTGAACAGATCTGTGAGCCATTAGTGATTATCTCTGAGAACTGATGATGGGAGAGATCTCAGAGGACTGCACAAAGGACAAAAAGGTACCTATCTATAAAAAAAGGGGGGAATAAGGACAACCAAGGGAATTGCAGACCAATCAGCTTAACTTCGGTACCCGGAAAGATAATGGAGCAAAAATAATCAAACAATCAATTTGTATGCACCTAGACAATAATAAGGTGATAAGTAACAGTTAATGTGAATTTGTCAAGAACAAATCATGTCAAACCAACCTATTATGTTTCTTTGACAGGGCAACAAGCCTTGTGGATGGGGGGAAGCCAAAGATGTAATATATCTCGACGTTAGTAAGACTGATACTGTCTTACGTGAGCTTTTCATAAGCAAAGTAGGGAAATATAGCCTAGATTAACTTACAATAAAGTGGACACACAATTGGTTGGAAAAGCATACTCAGAGAGTAGTTATCAGTGGTTCACAATCAAGCTGGAAGGGCATATTGAGTGGGGTCCAGCAGGAATCTGTCCTGGGTCTGGGTCTATTCAATATCTTCATAAACGATTTGGATAATGGCATAGAGGGTGCACTTATATAAAGTTTGCAGATGATACCAACTGGAAGGGGTTGTAAGTGCTTTGAAGGAGAGGATTAGAATTCAAAATGATCTTGACAAACCGGAGAAACGGTCTGAAATAAACAGCATGAAATGCAATATGGACAAATGCAAATTATTACACTTAGGCACAAATAATAAATTGCACAAATACAAAATGGGAAATGACTGCCTAGGAAGAAGTACTGCAGAAAAGGATATGGGGGGGGGGGAGGGAGGAGGATAATAGTGGATCACCAGCTAAATATGAAACAACAATGCAATATTGTTGCAAAAGACCTCAACTAGAGAATTGTGTCCAGTTCTGGGCATCACACTTCAAGAAAGCTGTAGATAAACTAGAGAAAATCCAGGGGAAAGCAACAAAAATGATTAAAGATCTAGAATACATGACCTATGAGGAAAGACTGGAGAAACTGGGTTTGTTTAGTCTGGAGAAGAGAAGACTGAGGGGGGATATCATAAGTCTAAGGATGTAAAAGGTTGTTATAAAGAGGAGGGTGACAAACCATTCTCCTTAGCCACTGAGGACAGGAAAGTAGTAATGTGCTTAAATTGCAGCAAAGGAGATTTAGACATTAGGAAAAACTTCCTAACTGTCAGGGTAGTAAAGCACTGGAACAAATTACCTCAGGTGGTTATAGGATCTCGGTCATTGGAGGTTTTTAAAGAACAGGTTAGACAAACACCTGTCAGGGATGGTTTAGATAATATTTAGTCCTGCCTCAGTGCAGAGCACTGGACTTGATGACCTATCAAGATCCATTCAAGTCCTGTATTTCTATAATAACAATGAATTTTGAAAGAGACACAGAAACAAAGAATGTTAATAGCAAAGCAACCAATAAGATACCCACCCTACTTACTATACTATTCTCAGACTGAGACTCAGGAGATAAGGACTCAGTTCCCAGTTCTCACTGACTTCCTGTGTGACCACGGACAAGTCAAGTCAACTTATTTCTCTGAGCCTGTCCCCCATCTGAACATAGGAGATAATACTATTTTCCTTCTCCCATCCTTAGTCTGCCTTGTCTAGCCATTGTGGGCAGGACTATCACTTACTACGTATACATACAGCACTTAGCATAATAGGGCTCTGATCTTAGTTGAGACCTCTAGGCACTATGACAACAATGCTGTAATGTACTGCACTAAAAGGCATCAGGCTCCATGTGTGCCTTCTGCAGTTTACAATTAGACTGCTTGGTACCCTTCTAATACTAAATTGCAACGAAGAATCCTAAATTATGAATTGGTGGCAGTATCTCTATATTAACATCCTATAACATTTTAAAAAGTTTTAAAAGATATTTAAAACCACTTTCATTTTTTAATGCCCATATTTTCCAAAGTTAATATTGGCTGTCTCTACCATCCTACAATTTTTTAAATTCTAGAACACATTGTTTTTAAACTTTAAAAATTCACAAATAGAGTCTAATACACGCTGCAATTTAATTGGAGATGGGTCTGACCCACAAAATTTGGATCATGATCCAACATTTTCAAAGTTCAACAACCAATATTTTGCTTCTGGCCTATTTCTAATGTTGACAGAAAGTGAGCAAATGGAAGAATAAACATTTCACACTTATGTGGTAGAATTCCCAGCAAACAACAAAAAAGTACCTTCTCTGAACAAAGTTATATATATATATATCCTCAAAAAGGGAAAATTGTTGGCAGAAGCATGAAGCCAAGGTATCAGTATGTTCTGATAAGCAAGTCTTTTCATATGGCAAATTGAAAATAGAACAGAAAGTCACACTAGTACAGACAATTCACATTTAACTTTCTAAAGATCCAAAATATCATTCTCAGAGATCTTCTATTTATTTTACAACCCTGTATACCATATGATCCATCAGCAGAGGTATTTATGTTTGTGGTATGAGCTTGTACTAATGAAAACAACTTTTGCTCAATATTCTGATACAAAACTATACACTGGAAAAATATCAGATTATAATCTTAGTTTCTAAATGTACTTTCTGAATACCTTATTTTCAGGTCTATAGCATATGAGAGCCCAGGAAAGGTTTCTTATCTAAGAAAGGTCTCAGTCTTTCTTCTTTTCCTTTCATGGTATCAAAAATAGCCTAGTGCATACAGATATTTACTATGGTAATGGTGAGATCTGGTCATTAAGACCCTCAACTGTTATTATAAGGTTGATTTGTTCACTGGAAATCACAAGTAGGTTCAAGCTGCTTAGTTAAGTTGCATATTTTCTCTTTTACACTGTGCACTCCCATTATGTCTTCAAAAAGAGAGAAAACCAGATTGGTGAGTTTTGTTAGAACAAAAGGAGTCTTCATTTCATTATAGTAAATGGCAGTTACTCAAGCTTTCAGATTATTACAGTTCAATTCCCAAAGGTGATGAGGTGGGGAATAGAAAGATGGCATGCAAATAAGTATGGAAGCTTGAAAAGCTTCTTGTGCCTCCCCATGGACCAACTTCAGTGCAAGTATTTCAAAAGCTCACATGGGTCTAATGTTTTATGCATAAATAAGGTTCATTGAGTTAATAGTGGCCTGTGAGATTTGAACACAGTGTGACAATGTTATAAGTGGGGGGAAAAGTGGGACTCCATGGATACCTCCTTCATCAGATGGCCTTGTTACCTCACTGCAGTAAGAAAGGCTAGGGTTTGTCTCAGAACCATCTGACTTTTCACCGCCCAAACTCATGCCAAAAGTACTGGTGGAATGGAAATGCTGTTTATTATAACGGCTTGCTTTTTCTACAAAGGGGAAAAGAATACTGCAGTAAACAGTTAGCTGACAGAAGAGCAAAATAGAACAAAACAAATAACACAGCAAATGATTTATGTAACAATAGCTTGAAAGGTGAACTTTGTTCATTTGCACGTTCATTTGCACATTCATTTGGAACATCACTGGTTTAAAAAAGTTTGACTAGGACTTGACTGGTTTGTATTCTGCTTCAAATGGTATAAAGAAGGAGAAGAAAGGAGGGCCAGGGGCAGAGATCCTAGGAAAAAACAGGGTGAAAATGGAGCAGAGAAGGGAGAGAAAAAACTGCTATTGAAAAATAAAGGCATTATTCCACCCGATATATACAAAAGTGTCTCAGATTAAAACGGGCACATTTGCTTTTAAATTGGATCATGGTTGGGAAAGGAAAAAAAAAAAAGCATGGCTTTAAATCACATGGGAAAAGGCTTGATATTCAAACTTATTTAAGCACAAACTCCATAAAATTGCTTGAGAAGTCTGCAAAGCCTCAAACATGAAAGTGAGTGACCCATCTGTACATTAAATGCTATTCTTTTTATAGACTCAATATACAAGTGACTCTAGACAATTTACATTTATTTTCAGTCCTAATTACTTAGCCCCAGATGGAAGGAGAGAGTGTGGATAAAGTACTGTTTGGAAATATCAGCTTTCCCCCTCCTCCCCCAAAATGTGGCAAACTTTGAGGGAAGATTGAGGTGAAAGAGAGCAATAATATAATAATTATATTATGGGGTGGGAGGGATAGCTCAGTGGTTTGAGCAGTGGCCTGCTAAACCCAGGGTTACGAGTTCAATCCTTGAGAGGGGCCACTTGGGGATCTGGGGCAAAATCAGTACTTAGTCCTACTAGTGAAGGCAGGGGGCTGGACTCAATGACCTTTCAAGGTCCCTTCCAGTTCTGGAAGATGGGATATCTCCATTAATTATTATTTAAAATAGCCATCTTTTTTTTTCCACAGCAAGAAAAATATAGTCTAGCTCACTGCATAGGTTAGGAGTTTAGCATCCTGACAAGTCAGTGGTCACTGCTGTATTTTTATTTTATATATACTTTTAAAGAAGAAATTTAAAGATTTCAAATACCGTGGCTGTAGGGCATGAAGGAAGCTTATGAAAAGGTCGAGGATGCTTATACAATGTGCTTATACTTCATCGATAATCTCCTGGTAAACTGCATTGCAAAATTGGTTTGGATTCAAACAAGAAATCTGGCCAGCTACTAGGATCTGACTCACAGCCTACTAAAGACAACTGGAATCTTTCCAGTGAGTCTAATGGGCTTTAGATTAGGTCTCCTCTAATATGGTGCTTTAGGATATTTATGGTTAGGTATTTTGAAAAAATATAAAAATAAAAATAGCAAAGAAAGATTATTTTAATCAATTTTACACTTGGAAGAACCTATTTTAAATACATTTTTAATATTTAAAGAATTGCAAGCTTAAGAGCTCAAAAGACCAAGGGTGAAATCCCAGCCCTGCTGAAGTCAATGGCAAAACTGCCAGTTGTTTCCATCACTAAATGTGTATTATTGTTAATAAACTGTCTGCAAATCAGCTTAAGTTCTTCTTAAAAAAAAAACAAAAACACCCCACACTCCTGACCTCCTCTGCTTTCTTTATTAAGGTGAGTGGAAATACTTTTTAATCAAATTCAAAAGGCTCTTTAAGCCCCTACCACTAGTAGAAAACAAGACAATAATGGAAGTCAGGCCATAATATGTTGCCTGTGTTTGTTCCCTTTCCCCTAACCTCTGTCTACTTGTCCGTCTATCCTCAGAGTGTGCACTACCTAAGAGCAGGGACTGTCCTTTCTTGAATGTTTGGAAAGCATAAAGCACATTGCAGGTGCTATTGTAAACAAATGACAGGTGAGAGTAAATATAATACATTGTAACCCATAAGTAAAAACTGCACAAGACCATGAAACTTATTTTATGAATCAAACCCTCCTGTATCTTTGAAGTTTTAGTGAAATCCAGTTATTTGGAAATCAGGACAAGAGACTTCATTACTACTGGAATTACTATAGTTTTAACTGTAACTGAAAACAGTAATTCTAGTTTAAGAAAAATGCCTTCACTGTTTCTTAGCTGTGTGTGAGAATATAGTTATAATTTCCTTTAATACACTCATTTTAAAAGTAGAATGGTTGTAAAATGAAAAAATACAACATATGGCTGACATATTGACCTGAAAATTTGATACAACAGCTTCATTAAAAAATGGATTTGGGGAAAACTCAAGATATAAGCAATACCAGAAAGTATACGCAGACTCCTAGACTGAATACTGTCTTCCAGAGGATCAATGTCGAAGATGGAGCCAGGATCTGTGCGCCAAACTTTGAGGTCTTTTCCCAAAAGAAAGAAATGATAAGACAGACAAGCAGTGAAGGAAATAAAAGCATGAGAACAAGAAGTTTTAAAATGACAGGGATTGCCTTGATCTAGACATTAATGGAAAGATCTAGACATTCCTAGACAAGAAGGCATTTGTTTTCTCAGCTGTCATTTAAAAGACTGTGTTGCATTCATTTTAAGTGTTGTACATCATTCATTATGAGCTTTTCCTTTTAATTTTGTCAACCGTGACAGTTACATTTTATAAGGCTATACTAATTTTACCAATTTTCTAAGGCTATTCCAATGGAAACAATTAAAACCCCCATTACACTAGATAGCACTAGACAGTTATCTGGTGCTTCTGTGTCTTAACTGTTATTTCTGTTTGTCGTCCTAGAACATAAGTTTCTTAGGGCACAGGCCACATCTTACCCCACATTATCCCAAAGCACTGCTGGACCACAACTTATTAATTTAGTAACAGTTAGAACCATAAGACTTTTCCTCACAATTCTATACAGAAATCATTACAAACTTTGCAGTTCACCATCCTGTATCAGATAGCTTAGAATAGAGGTCTTCAGATTAAAAGGTTACATTTTATATGAAGACGTCATTTATAAACAATGTATAAAAGGTTGAAATGGTTACACGTTTTACTAAATGACTACTCAATAGTTATAGAGTTCCACAAGTCAAAAGGTTGCTTATAACCATGTATATATAACCATCTATAAAACCTTCTGTCAATAGGCTTACCACAATCGGTAAAATGTACTGCTTGTGGCTGTAACATGCATATCAAACCTACTAATCGTTTCAAAATCAAACCTTGATACTAAGTGTGACCAATTAAAATATGGATCTACCAGATAACAGGGAAAAAGGCAAATTGTACATTCATTCATGTGTGTCTTGCTAGACAAGCCATCTGCAGGATTGGATCCCAATATGTTGGAGGAGATTAAATGAACTTGGCCCTGTTGCTGTGGGGGAGTGGAATCAGGCTAATTTATAAGTCACTAGGTAAAGCTGTACCCTGGGGACCCCACATATGTGGCATCCCAAGTGTTTTATTGGATTGCTTATGCCAGATCCCTGCAATTGGTGACAACAAGAGCAGGCACAGCCAATAAAACAAGTCCCACAGCCTGGAGCTGGATTCATTGTGTGTGCTACATGTTATCTACTAGAGCCTTACATTGGAGTGTAGTACTAGATCCTGCAGACAAAATGAATGGAAAGCCAATGTACAGTCAGTTAGCCCTAGCCATGACAATTGGAACTTCTATGTAAAGCACAGACAGGCTTGAAGGAGGAAGTGAATTGGTGAGTCCCCTGTTTTTCATACTTCACTGTGCATTTCTAAATAAAAAACATGAAAACTGCGTATGGACTTCAGTATACAAACAATTTATTTATTATATTGATTTTATGATCCTGTGTAGTCTGCAATAATGTATATAAAACAAGAATCTTGCAATTCACTTCATCAGATAGGGCACTTCAGCTTCATTGTGGCCTCTATCCAACTGAAAATATTGTTGTTGGGAATTTACCTATATAAGCTGCATGGACCCACTTTACTTCACCAATCCATAGACAGATCAGAATTTGGGGGCTGGGAAATATCCCATTTATTTCAATGGTTTTGGACTGTCCTATTATGCGTAACATAAAATTCCATTTTCTAGAGCAGAGTTGTTAATTTTGGCATTGTTCGGGCACTGAAAAAAGTTGTTAGGGCTCCACTGATTACACTTAGAGAGCCCACCAGATAGGTTCTAATAAGGAAGTTTACTCCCTACCTGAATGAACATTTATCAGCTGGGGTTAACTTAAGAGAGTCAGGGCTGGGTTTTTTTTGACCCTGCAATCTTTTCCAGATGCCAAGGACCTCCCCTGAAGGAGTTCCTTGATTCTTTTTAAACAAGTCTATGTGATTGCAAGTCATTTGAGAAAGACATTAATTGAAATATTAGTAAATGTAAAGCTCTCAGGTTTGTCATAGGCTATTTCCATTAAATAATTATTGTTTTTTGCTTTCACTTTTAAAAAAAAAAGTATTTCTCTTTATTTTTTCTTTTATTAAAGGACTTGTATTTGACAAATGGTACACAAGTGCTAACTTTTCCTCAATAAGTTATTTATAAGCGGGGAAGTTTATGTTCTGTGAGATGAGCTCAGTTATGACTGACTGGAGTGTGTGCCACTGAGCCCTTCTGTCATTATACTCATGGTTGCGTTAGTAAATTACACGTACACAAAGCGAAAATAAAGCTTACAATGCAGCACTGGCTGGGTTTTAAAACATGTGCTGAATAGGAGGATGCTGTGGACCACACGAATGTGTGAGCTCTTCTACTCCTAGCTGACTACCTTGCTTCTAGTTGTGGAAGTCAGATGGTGGTTCTGGCTTTGGGGTCTCCATGGCAGGCCAATGATTCCTCTGACGAGGTTGTGTTGCCTTAGTGCCAAGATGTGCAAGGCCTTCACAGTCTGCAAAGTTATCTTCCACTGGGTAGAGCCCTGTCACTCCCTGTTATAAAATTCTCTATGATAGAAGGCCATGTCTTCTTAGTCTCCATTCAATTCTATAATAAATTACCCTTGTGATTAGGTACAGAAGTCTCTAGAATGAACATCTTGGGGATTCTTGTGGCCTGTATTCATGCCAGGCAGAGCAAATGAGAAAATAGGACAACCAGAGAGAGAAAAATGAATAAAGCCAGGTTCTCTTCCCCTTTCCCATTTCTGCTAACTTTTAGGATTTAGATTTTCTTTTTTCAGTTTGAGCAAATATTAGTTGATATGAAAATTCAGGGAGACAGTTGAACTCAAGACCTCAAAATGTTATGGCCCAGAGAGCTACCGTGTCCATTTCCTTCTCTCTGACCACTTATGGCCTTAACCTGAACAATCCTGTAAAGCACCTGTTCTTGAGCTGTGGCCTACCTGAAGAGCTACTGGCAAGCCACAGAATGAGATGTTGTCATAAGAACATAAGAACGGCCATTCTGGGTCAGACCAAAGGTCCATCAAGCCCAGTATCCTGTTCTCTGACAGTGGCCAATGGCAGGTGCCCCAAAGGCAATGAACAGACAGGTTATCATCAAGTGACCCATGCTCTGTCACCCAATCCCAGCTTCTGGCAAACAGAGGCTGGAGACACCATTCCTGCCCATCCTGGCTAACAGCCATTGATGGACCTATCTTCCATGAATCTATCTAACTCCCTTTTGAACCCTGTTATAATATTGGCCTTCACCACACCCTCTGGCAAGGAGTTCCAGAGGTTGACAGTGTGTTGCGTGAAAAAAATACTCTCTTGTGTTTGTTTTAAACCTGCTATCTATTAATTTCATTTGGTGGCCCCTTGTTCTTGTATTATGAGAAGGAGTAAATAACACTTCTTTATTTACTTTCTCTATACCACTCATGATTTTATAGACCTCTATCATATCCCCCTTTAGTTGCCTCTTTTCCAAGCTGAAAAGTTCCAGTCTTATTAATCTCTCCACATACGGAAGCCGCTCTATACTCCTAATAATTTTTGTTGCCCTTTTCTGAACCCTTTCCAATTCCAATATATCTTTTTTGAAATGGGGCGACCACATCTGCACGCAGTTTTCAAGGTGTGGGTGTACCATGGATTTATATAGAGGCAAAATGCTAGGACCATGTGTACCACTCTTATGGAGCATTCCCAAGGCATTATAGGTAGGGAGAGGAGGCGATTGATGAAGGGGGTCCTTTCCTTATGAACTGATCTGCAGAATTTAAATTGTGGAGAACCGTTGTGTTAGAGGGATACAAGTTTATTCAAACTGAAGAACACTACAGCCCTAGATCTCTCTTGAACAGTGAATGCCAGTTACATCAATGTTCAAGTTAAAGAAAAACTGCATTGACTATTTATAGCATCTTACAAAGTTAGGTAGCAAATAAGAACATATCCCCCCAGCTTCTAGAAATACCTGTTACTGTTTCAGATCTTCATAATATTAGTGATTTCATTAGTAGCTGCCATTGTACTGATACTTCAGTACAAGTTTCACACTGGGAAATGCAGACTAGGAATGAAAGCATTTGATTACTATTTGAATTCATAGGAGAGGTGGTTCTACTTTTAAATAAAAAAAAAATAGAATTTATACCTTAAAACAAATGTCTGCCTCCCCATGCATTCCAAGGGTGAAGCTGAATTCTCTCAGGGCTAATCTACAGCAGACTGTCAATAGCAGTTTTCTATTGGATTATTTATTTGCATTAAATATTATAAAGTCTCAAATATAATAATTTACTCTTTGTAGTTCGATGTAGTGATTAGAATACCTTTTATATTACTCTGCAATTTTCCTCTTCTTATGGTTTTGTAAAGCTAGTATCTAGAACAAGTCTTTCATTTTAACATTTGATTACTTAATATCCTCATTAGTTTGAAACTGATAAGGTTGATTACAATTACCCATTCTGCCTGGCAATTATTCTCTGAAACCCCAATTCTGACCCTTAATTTTAATTTAAAAGAAAAAAACCTCACAAAATAATGAATTGAGGAAGAGTGTATAGTGACTAATAAGGTAAGCTAATGATATTTAACACCATCATCACAATCAGAGCCAACTAAAATGAAAAAAGGGGATATTTTTCTTGGTTATAATGAGGAGGAGAAGCAGAGCCTTTTATCTTCACACAGATCCCTGGACAGCAACATTATTTAACAACTTACCAACAATTATTCCGGGTCTTCTATCCATTTCAACTATATGTGGATGCACTCCTTTATATGCAGCATCACTCATAACCTGGGTGTTTTTTCTCACCCGTTCTGTCACAGGATCATCCACCACTGGTGTAAAACCTCTGCCCTTTGTCTTCTCAAAATCTTCATGATATTTCACCTGGAAAAGAATAGGAATGTTTTTTCCCCCAGCAGTGACTGATATTAACCCATCTGAATTATGCTAAAACTAGCAAGAACTATTTCATAATGAGCAATTTTATTCCTTGATTTTTGCACCATAATAGTATCATAGAAACAGAGATGGAAAAGACCTGACAGGTGGTCCAGTCCATCTCCTTGATATGATTTCATTACATACTTGCTACCATTAAAAAAAAAAAACACTACTTTTTTTTTGCTTGCCATTCCATCATGCATTAACTCAAGCTCCTGAGTGTCTTCACGCAATGATGCTGACCTGTACATCTAACAATGTAAACAACCCTGTGATATTAGGACAGGGTTCTGAAGGATCTCTTAAAAAGTAATTTAATTCATAAGGAATTTTGCTGACATGCACCGTTTTATATAAAAAATATACTCCCTCCTCTGACTTTTCTTTTTAAGCACCAGTTGGTTGTATAAAGATAGAAATTATGGGCAATTAAGTTGTTCCTATGCAACCTGCTTTCCAAAAAGGGACAGAAGAGTAGAAAAAATATTATATACCAAGCCTTGGAACAAAACTGATACGAGTAAGTGTTATAAAGGCAGTATTCCTGATTATGCATTATTTGATTTTTTAAAAAGATTCTTAATCAGTGATGTTTTTAATATGTATATACAACATACATACACACACACACTCAACACAATTAATTTCAAGACTCAAGTCACACACAATTCAGGAACATGCACAGGCACAAAGTGGTGTGTGTCACCTAATCCAGTCAAACTGTGGGATGCTCAAACGGTGAGGAACAGCCTGAAGTTTCTTTTTTTTTAAACCAGACAATCAACTGTTAGAAAGCCATTTATTAGTATTTTGACAATATTTATTACATTCGTATGCGGTTAGCGACCCCTCTCTCCCTTGAATGACATAAGAGATAAAACAGTTTCCATACTTTATTACAGTGTTTAATTAGTTACCTAGATTAATGAAGGGTAAACGCCAGTGTACAGTCAAGTGTCATTCCTTAGTATAATCTAGTTATTTGAAGAATGTACCCTACCATTGAGATGTTGTTTTGTGTTTCTCTGACATGCCTTAGCTCAGGTGTATCAAGAATCACACTAGGTCTACCTTTCATCTGCTTCTGATCACTGCTGTACTTGACCTACAAAACAGCAACAACAGTACACATGAAGCATTCATTTACATTGAAAGACACTGCAAATATGAAGCCTCACAATAGTGACATTTCCAAATCATTTTATACAAACTTTTTCTGTTTCGTCCTCTCTCACAACTGCTGTTTTTTGTTTGTTTTTTAAATCTAGGATGCGGGTGGTGGAGGGGACCGGAAATGGCCAATGGACACATTCATTCCATTGGCCACTCATTCAAAAAGTCAGTAGTGGCTGAAAGTCAAACTTCTTGACTGTTCAATGGTATATGTGAAATAGGTCATGAACAAGTTCTTACTAGTCAAAGTGAACATTACAAAAAATACCATCATAATTGGCTCTCTGAAAGGTGTTAGCGCTTGTGCTCAGACGGAATATGGAGACTGAACTACCAGATCTTCCCTACATAGTCCCTATCTCTTTCCTCCAGCAGGGATAGAGAATGCTGTAAGAACTTTTATGTCACCAGAGGATTGATCCCCTTGATATTTGGGAGATCTTCCCAGGGCTGCATATGCCAGTTCTATGCCCAGACTTTGCCAGAAGCACAGGTGCAAAATGGTTGCACCAATCTTGGTACATTTAGAAAATGAGCATTTATGCCCTATGTGTTGCATGTGCAGCAGTCGTCATTACTATCTACAATGTTACCTTGTGCCTAATTAATATTGCTGTGGTATATATACTTAGCATACTGAATGCCAGGGATAGCACAGTAACATTAATTACTTGCAAATAGCAATTGTCAAGTTTTTAATACAGCAAATGTTTCTAGTTGGAAAGAGGGAGTCAATTAGCATAGACTTCTGTGTCATTCCAGTAGACTGGAGTACTTTCACTAATGGACACTCATCTTAGTCTTCGTTTCTGAACCATAACATGCAGATTGCATGCAAATATATATCATTTTAGATATATCCATGCATTTACACTCAAAGGTATCTCCTTTCAAAGCATGTGCACAAATCTATGATAATATGCTTTTATACTGAGAGGCTAATAGAATATAATCCCAACTATTCAGCAGATAAATGAATATCTGTTTGTTTAATAATCCTTGAGCAATCCACAGTATAAACTACAACATAGTCTCTAAAGATTTGTTAGGCAGTGGTTTTTTAAAATAAATGTGCTTTAACAGTATACAATGAAAATTTAAAATGTAACTGTCTTTCTTGATACCAACATACTTATCTTACATCATATAATTACTGCCAATGCATTTCATTACATCTCTGAGCCACTGCTCATTAGTATGGCAGAGCATTTATCAAGGCAATTTTGGGGAAAGTCTTTGTAAAAATATCTTAGTTTGCAGGAATAATGATTAAAATAATTAAAACTCATGAGTACATTTTTGCGATAAAGAAATTAAATAGCTCAGAACCAGGTATCTAAATTACATTTGTTCTTACATTTAAGGGCATCTCATGGTCACTTGGATCAACAGTTATTGTTCCTCTGCCTCTTATGTAGTCTCTCTGACAAACCCAGCTTCCTCTACTCTCTCTGATAAACACTGTCTAAGTTTTAGGGTGTTCTTTACTATCACCTCTCTTCCAACACCTCTTGTCCAACACCTGCTCTAGATGAAATCCTGACCTCATTGAAGTTAATTAGAGTTTTGTCACTGATGTCTTTGGGCCCAGGATTTCACCTGTTGTGTTCTGGTGCTTGGAGCACTCCCTGCAAGTTGCTTGACTGTTTGTTTCTGTCCCTATGCCACTTTGCTAATTCCCTGCTCTCTAACAGCCTCCTCTAAAGTTTACTCAAATGTTCACTCATCCATCTATCCCTCTCAAACACTTAGAAAATGTCATAATGATAAAAAATTAATGGCCAGTTAAAAACAGAAACAAAAGCCTTGAACATAATGAATCATGAAATCCAAGACAAATATACAGCCTTACTCATTGATAGTAAGGCAATAGGATCCCTTTTGGACCAGTCATCTCCGATATGGATAAAGCACAACATAAGGCAACATGGAACAGAAATCTATGTTCAAGTTTCCATGTTTTGAATCAAAAAAGCTGAGCTTGCATTGAGTTGAGAATTCTAGTTCTTTTTGTCCTTTACCCTAGAGTTTACTTCTGAAGTTTGGTAACAAGAGACTAAGATTTCTCAAACAGAATCCAGATTGACATAGGACGACTTTCTCCTTGTAGAGCACTGCCCCAGATATCCACTTGCATTTTGTGTAATAGTAATTATGGGAAGCATGGGTACTTTTGTTGCCCATGGTGGTACGTGCAGTATATATTTTCAAAGATTAAGAATTCACCTTCAAACGGATGGTGCAAAGGGATGCATTTATGACATCAAATCTAAATTGAAAAGCATACCCTTGTTATGAAAATAAACAGAGCAAAAAGATTCAACAACTTGCCGAGCTGATATTGTCTTGATTCTTCTTGACTCTCTCTATCTCAGGAGTGACACTCACAGAAGTAGCTTTGGCAGGCTGCCCTTTATAGTGAACCTATTATTTCACAGAATAAAAATGGCATATACTATTTCAACAAAACCATGTTACATTACATTAAAGCGTATAATTTAAAAGGTCATCCAGGAAACAAATCAAAGGATAAACTGCATTTGAAATTTATTAAAGCTTATAAAACTTGATTCTTGAAAAATAACCTTGAATTCTTCCTATGGATTTTTATTATTTATGTACTTGTGTGTACATACACACAGAAACACTGTAAAAAGAACAGGAGTACTTGTGGCACGTTAGAGACTAACAAATTTATTTGAGCATAAGCTTTCATGGGCTATAACCCACTTCATCAGATTCATAGAATGGAACATATAGTAAGAAATATATATACATACAGAGAACATGAAAAGGTGGAAATAGCCATACCAACTGTAAGAGGCTAATTAATTAAGATGAGCTATTATCAGCAGAAGAAAAAAAACTTTTGCAGTGATAATCAAGATGGCCCATTTTACACAGTTGACAAGAAGGTGTGAGGATACAATTTTTTTTCTCCTGCTGATAATACTTCATCTTAATTAATTAGCCTCTTACAGTTGGTATGGCTACTTCCACCTTTTCATGTTCTCTGTATGTATATATATTTCTTAAGGTGCCACAAGTACTCTTGTTCTTTTTGAGGATACAGACTAACACGGCTGCTACTCTGAAACAGAAACACTATGTACACCAATTAATAACTTGGCATTTACTGTACTAAAGTTTATCGTATTTATGGTACTCCCTCCACTTAGAATAGGGCATCCCACAAATACTGCAGTAAATTCAATGAGAGCAAATGGTAAGTGTCGAGATTTTAATGGCACCCAGTGTATATAAAAAAACAAACCAATAAACCCAGAGATCACATAAAGGATACATCCATGTTCCAAATTGCATGCACTATTTCCATTGCTGATTATCCGGGGTGATGGAGTACACAGAGGAGTATGACAGAGAGCACAAGGGAACAGAGAGAATTAAAATCAATTGTCAAAATCACATGTTTATTTAAATGTACTTTGCATTTTTTTTTAATTAAAGGAAGTACACATCTAAAGGTAATGCATTAAACTCATGCATGTTAGAACATAAGAACGTCCGTACCGGGTCAGACCAAAGGTCCACCTAGCCCAGTATCCTGTCTACCGACAGTGGCCAATGCCAGGTGCCCCAGAGGGAGTGAACCTAACAGGTAATGATCAAGTGATCTCTCTCCTGCCATCCATCTCCACACTCTGACAAACAGAGGCTAGGGACACCATTCCTTCCCATCCTGGCTAATAGCCATTAATGGACTTAACCACCATGAATTTATCCAGTTCTCTTTTCAACACTGTTATAGTCCTAGCCTTTACAACCTCCTCAGGTAAAGAGTTCCACAAGTTGACTGTGCGCTGCATGAAAAAGAACTTCCTTGTATTTGTTTTAAACCTGCTGCCTATTAATTTCATTTGGTGACCCCTAGTTCTTGTATTATGGGAATAAGTAAATAACTTTTCCTTATCCACTTTCTCCACATCACTCATGATTTTATAAAGCTCTACCATATCCCCCCTTAGTCTCCTCTTTTCCAAGCTGAAGAGTCCTAGCCTCTTTAATCTCTCCTCACAGGGGACCCGTTCCAAACCCCTAATCATTTTAGTTGCCCTTTTCTAGTGCGAGTATATCTTTTTTGAGATGAGGAGACCACATCTGCATGCAGTATTCGAGATGTGGGCATATCATCGATTTATATAAGGGCAATAATATATTCTCAGTCTTATTCTCTATCCCCTTTTTAATGATTCCTAACATCCTGTTTGCTTTTTTGACCGCCTCTGCACACTGCGTGGACATCTTCAGAGAACTATCCATGATGACTCGAAGATCTTTTTCCTGACTTGCTGTAGCTAAATTAGCCCCCATCATATTGTATGTATAGTTGGGGTTATTTTTTCCAATGTGCATAACTTTACATTTATCCATATTAAATTTCATTTGCCATTTTGTTGCCCAATCACTTAGTTCAGTGTTGTACCAATATGCAAAAGGAGCAAACAGCATGACCTGGGAAACTATAGGCCAGTTAGCCTGATATTAACCCTGGGCAAAATCATGGTGAAGATGAGATGGAACACAATCAGTAAAGAATTAAAAGTTGGTAGAATAATTAATGCCAATCAACATGGATTTATGGAAAACAAGTCTTGCCAAACAAACGTCTTATTTTTTGATGAGATCACAAATTTGGTTGATAAAGGTAACTGTGTTGATATAATATACTTAGGCTTCTGTAAGGTATGTGACTTAGTCCTAGATGACATTCTGATAAAAAATATTAGCACTGTTCAAAATCAATGTAGCCTCTATTAAATTAATTAAAAACTGATTAACGGAGAAATCACAAAAAATAATTGTAAATAGGGATTCAGCATCCAATGGGGGTGTTTCTACTATGGTCCTGAGTGGACCTGTTCTTGGCCCAAAGCTGTTCAATACTTTTACCACCAATGATCCGGAAGAAAATATAAAATCATTACTGGTAAAATTTGCAGATTACACAAAGAATGGTGGAATGGTGAACAATGATGTGGACAGGCCAATTTTACAGACTAAACTGGATCATTTGGTAAGATCTCATTTGAACACACACAAACACAAACAAATACACGGTCATTCATCTAGGAACAAAGAGTGTTCAAGATGGGAGCTGTTAATTGGAAAGCAGGTATTCTAAAAATGACATAGGGGTCATGATAGATAACCAGCTGAACATGAGCTCCTAGTACAACGCCATAATGAAGTGGCATTGATCTTTAGATACATAAGTAGGGGAAAATCAGGTTGGATTAGGGAGGCGGTTTACTTCTGTATACAGCATTAGTAAAACCATTACTGGAATACTATGTCTGGTGATCACACTTCAAAAAGGATGTTGAAAACCTGAAAAGGGTTCAGAAAAGTGCTACAAGAATGATTAGAGGTCTGGAAATCATATATAATAGCAATAGACTAAAGAAGATAAATCTATTTAGTTTATCCAAGAAAAGGTTAGAAGTGACTTGATCATAGGCTACAAGTACCTACAGACAGGGAATATATTTCTGATACTAGACAGCTCTTTAACCTAGTGGGAAAAAAGTATAAGACGATCTAATGGTTGGAAGATGAAGCTAGATACATTCTGACTAGAAATAAGGCACAGATTTTTAACAGTGAGAGCTACTAACCATTGCAACAACTTATATATGGATGTAGTGGGTTTTCCATCACTTGAAGTCTTTAACTGAAGACTGGTTGCCTGACTAAAACATATGCTCTGGATCAAAGAGAAGTTATGGGCTTGATGCAGAAAATGCTGTGTGAGGTCTTTGGCTTGTGTTATGCAGGAGGTCAGACTAGAGGACCATAATAGTTCCTTCTGGTCTTAAAATCTATGAATCTATGAAATCAGCTAACTTCTAGATGGTGAGGATGGATACTTTGGCTGGTGGTATAAATGGAGGGAAATTGGAGCCAAACACACTCACATGTCCTCATTGCCTTCGTTGCAGTCACCTCACTAGTTGGCTCCAACCCTCAAAATCTCTGGGTTGGAAGATCCCACCGCACGAGCATACCTCACACTCCTTTTGGGAGTCCAGCTGAGCAGAGTAACCAGTGTGTCTTTGAAGACAGATCAGAAAGGATGAAGATAGTGCTTCGGGAATGCGAGGATGGTGAAGTATGATAACTAAATGCCCTGCCTTCTTACACATCTTTCTGCCCAGCAGTAGGATTTTGAGATGGTCTTTTTTGTCATTGGATACCAATTTAGGGCAGTTTTTTGGGGGGGAGGAATTTTTTAATTTTAATTAATAAATTAATGGAGGTATCCTATCTCCTAGAACTGGAAGGGACCTTGAAAGTTCATCGAGTCTAGCCCCCTGCCTTCACTAGCAGGACCAAGTACTGATTTTTGCCCCAGATCCCTAAATGGCCCCCTCAAGGATTGAACTCACAACCCTGTGTTTAGCAGGCTAATGCTCAAACCAATGAGCTATCCCTCCCCCAAAGGAAGGGGGACAAAGGAGGGATTAATTGGAGTCCACACTTAATTGTAGCCAGTTATGGCCAGAGAAACATGAGGAGGACTGTATTAGTCAGATTTATGACCTGAAAGATATATATTTCTTTTTGAGTATATGCTCAACTAAGGAAAACAAACATTTTTTGTGGAGACTTGTTTTGTAAGAAATCTATAGATCAGATGATTATGTAAGGAAAAACATAAAATTAAATTGAAAATTAAAGCAACTTCCCAAGCTGACAATTTCTTGATTCTTCTTGACTCTTTCCATCTCAGGGGTGACAGTCACAGGCGTAGCTTTGCAAGGCTGTTCTTTGTACTGAACCTGGTAAACAGGGTATTAGAAATTATACAGAGAGCTCCAAGTAACGAAAGTATTGTGCTCTGTTAATAGAGATTAAAGAATAATGTAAAGCAATTTACTAGAAAATAGCATTCATTAATGAACACACACTTCTATCCACATGGTACTTAATGCTGATCCTTTTGCAAATTCTCAAATTCATACATTAAGTGTATAATGTTATTTTGATATGAGTAGGTAATTCCCATTAATGTTAATCAAAGCTCAACATTGAGGGAAGATTATATAGTTAAATCGTTAAATAGTCTTTTTGACAAAGTAGAATTAATGCAAACATCATGGATTTATTCATTTAGAACCAAGACATTCAATAAAACAGAGAAAATACAGTATAATGAAAGTAATGAATAAGGGTCGCACATTGCTAATATTCTTCTGGTTTTCCTTAACTCTCCTTATTTCTGGAGGATCCGAAATTGCTGTGGCATGCTTCATTTCTTCTTTGTATTTTATCTGAACAATGGATATTTAAAAAAAGTTACTAACTTAAAGGAGACCTAGAAAAGCACAACAAACATTTTGTAATCCTTCTCCTATGCCTAATGCACAGTTAGGCCTTACATAGTAATATTATATACATTGGAACTTTTAAGAATAATCATATTTATTATTTTTCTAAACAGTAATCATTCTGATTCCTGGTCCACATGGGTGGGATCAGGTTTTACTGAACCCAGCACAGGGCTCATGTTTGGCCTCGTGCAGCGTGGAAGATTCATCCCATGGCATTGGCTAATTTAAAGGCTGCTTTCCATGGGGTGCTTCATCTTGAGGGTGGTGAAAGTGGTAAAATCCCCTACAAATAACCAGCATATAACTTCAATAAGATCACTACTTGAGAGCACTGAGAGACGCCTCCCCTAGTCTGCCTTAGCTGGTTAGGACAGTACCCAATGGCAAGCATCAGAATCGTAACAACATGAATCAAAGTGAGATGAGAAGTGATGAAGAAAAAAAGTCACAGGAAAATATAAATTTTCCAAAAATAAATGAAAATTGCCTACCTGTGCTGACATTTCTATGTAATGTGGTATTTGGGGTCACATACTATATCAGTATAACAGGGTGATGGGCTGGATGCTTGGGGACAGCCAACCCTGATTACTGAAGGAATTACTCCAGCCCACCTTTGCAGCATTAATGGCTGGATGGGGCCTGATGGAAGACAGCAGATTCCCCCTATAAAGGGCAGCAGGAAGCTGCAGTGAAGGGGAAAAGCTCAGGAAGCTGCAGGGAATGAGAAAGGCTCCTGCAGAGATGACCATGACAGCAGGGAAGTTGAGAAGTAAGAGCCAGAAGGTTGAACTCCAGCCAGGAGAAGCCTGGGAGAGACTGCTGAATTTGGAACAAGCTTCAGGAATAAGAGAGAAACACTGAAGTGAGGCTTTGAGGGCCAGCATGTACCCTGAGGTTGAATAAATTGAATCTCCAGAAGAGAAGTGTTTTAAATAATTTTGGGTTGTATTTTTGAGGTACTGAGGAACTGAGACTCAGGAACCTCTTTGTGCCAAATAGCAGAGGGCACAGCAGTACACAGAGTTTTACAGGGATGCCCTGGGTCAAGTGTATTCACAATAATTCACCGTATGGTGTCAGGTAAGGTCTTTCCCGACAGCCAATAGCCCACTGGTTATTGTAATCCTTGTAAAATGTAGGTACAGATAACATTTAAAAACTTATGTATCTATACTGAAAATTATGTTCTTAAAGCCTTGAAGTTAAAGGGAGGTCACCAGGAGGTGACATGCCTCAGACAGGTTCTGTTTAGGCAGGGTGTATTAGATGCTTAGCTCTCTGACTGGTTACTGTGTATTGTGCGTCTCATGATGCAAGTCTATTTGCATACTGAGCCACCAGCTAATCAAGACTGCAAAATCAACAGGAGACTGCAAAATCTATAGGAAGTAACACACAGCACAAGAATGTCCAGTTTATTAATAAAGATGAAAGGACAGTTTTGATATTCCAGGGGTTGCAAAGAGATATACAGTGCACTTTACCTAGGGGACAAGCTGACAGTGTGTTTTGTCTCAGGAAAAAAGGATCACGGCCAGGCCTGGCTGAAAAACACTGGAAGGACTTTGGGGTGAACTTTGTTCAATATCACATGAAAGTACCTAGCTATACAAGTCTAGGTTCTAGAACGCAAGTTATGATTTGATTTTATATGTAACCATTTGTTTCCAATATTTCTACTTGCTATCGTTTGAATCTCTTCTCTTTGTTAAATAAACTTTTGCTTGTTTTCACTACACACAGATCTAAGTGCTATGTCTTAAGCAGAGCAGTGATCTGAGGTGAAGCTAGCAAGCTCACATTTACTGCTTCTTTGGGGGCAACAGATCTGTGAATATCATGAATGTCCAGTGGACATGGGGCTGGACACTCCAGGCAGATGCTGGAGTGTGCCTACCACTATCTGCAGAGAGACAGCTGGGCCTGCCAGGCCTAAAGGGGAGTGCTTGTGTTGCCTGTGGCTGGTGGAGTTGGAGAGCTGACCCCCAGCAGCCACAGACAAGGATTCCTCATGCTAGGGGCAGGTGACAGCAAGGGTACCCCGGGAGGTGTCACAGGAACCAAGAGGGGAAACAGAAGCGGAGTGCTGTAGAATGACCTCTGGCCACGGGGGGGTGAGGGGGGGGGACTACACACTAAACAGCTGACCCTGTAATCAGTAAAGACTGAAATTAGAGTACAATAGATGTTGAAAAATACCCTATTTCCTATGAGAAGCAGATACAAAAAGTATCATACCTCCTGCTATGACTCTATTACTTGAAACAGTTTGCTTTTTATAAAAAAAAAAAAAAGTGTTCAGTTGCAAGAGATGTCATGTAATTGATCAAATTTTTAAGAGTGATACCAGCAGTCAGTGTGCAAAAATGCACAGACATGTGTACGATACAGGTGCCTTTTCTTATTTGGTGATAGCTGACCTCAAATCTTTCTCCAAATTACCACAGTTTTTAACTTTTAACTGAAGAGTACATCCTCTTCTAAGAAGCTGTCATTTTGATAGTTGACTTTCAAATGGTGGTTCGCATGCCTAAGAGTCTCAAGCAGCCATAGCTAAACAATCTCATTTAAAGGACCAGTCTCATCAGCTCCACCTGTATAACTTGTCTTCAATAGGCCACAGTCCTCAGTTTTCTCCCAAAGCCTCTTCTGGCACTGTATACCAAACAACTAGCTAAAGCGTATGAGCTTTGCAGCAACTTTTAAGGGGAAAATGTTTTGTTAATAAGACATTTTTCTAAGTTGCAGGTTGTAGCTGGAATTTATTCTAAAACAGCAATAGCGAAAATGGTTAAGGTGTTTGTTTTTTGAAAGATGAAATCCTGTCATCATATATTTAATTTTAAAAAGATCTATTTCCCGTTAATGATGACACCTTTTGAAGTTGTGTAGCCCCAAAACCATGTTAATGTAGCGCATTAAACCTTGGAAATCTGATGGAGTAGCATTTGAATAAGGTGAAGGATAGGAAAAGGTAATATTTATAATAAAATGAAAAAAAAATTGACCACTTTTCTCTGGGGAAGGACAATTAATGTTGCTAACACTTACTGAACTAATATTCTGCTGATTTTTCTTTACTCGTTCAATCTCAGGAGTCTCTTTGACTGCTGTGCCAGAGCCTACTCCCTTCTTATAAAACACCTTCATATACACAAAGAAAAAAATAATTATGAGCCACTTAGGAATGCAAGCATCAGTTCTCATAAAAAAGACATAGGCAATTTTCCAAGTTCTAACCTTGTCTGACTATAACTCAAGAAAAGCAAATATTTTAATTTTTCCAAAATCAGCTCAATTATCACTATCTTTCTATACTTTTTAATATCCACAGGTAACCCAGGTAATCTATCATCATCATCCTTTTGATCTCAATTTCTTACAAATTTTCTATTGATAATTTTAACTTTAAATAATAATAGATTTTAGACCAGAACCTGCACATGCTTACACATGTAACATTAAGTTTAAGTAATCTCACTGAAAGCAATGGAAAGACTCACAAAAATAAGCATTTTCAAGATCGTGACTTTATGTTGCCTTTTTCATCCCTAGATCACAAAGTAGTCTAAAAAGGTGGACAGATATTATTATTCATTTACAGACTGTAATATTGAGGTACAGGTTGGTTAAATGGCAAGCTGATTCAGAGCTAGAATCCAAGATCTTCTAGCCACAGGACTACATATTACAACTGAAAACAAAGCTTTTATCTGTAAAAATACCATTCTATTTTTATACTACCTGTCTTTATTCCAATGGTTTTAATAGGGGTCAAAACACAATGCATAAATACAATCAATAAGTCAGGGTATTGAAGGAGACAGTATTCAACAAATCCCAAGAGCTGCCATACTTTAAATAAGCCTCATGTACCACTGCAGATTGCACAACTTTCAGGTAAATTTCATTTGAAAGAAAAATGTCTGGAATTTGAGTAATAGGTGTTGCCAATGTTGCCATTCAATTTAGTATTATTAGGCTGGTAGTATAAAACCAAGTTTGACTCATGACTTCACAGAATAAAGCTTTAACATTTAGTATTTCTGGCTTTCCTAAACCAAGACTTATTGAGCTTTCTGGTTTTCCTCAGTAAACATAAATAATGAAGCATAAGTGCAAAACCCACACACAATGTTTCTCTCTCTTTAGTAACATGGGAACAATCAGACTGGATAAGGCCCTTGGTTTAGTAACCTATCTCTAGCACCAGATGCTGGAAAGTAAGGTGCAAGAAACCCCACAGTAGTCAGACAAGGAATAACCTGTCCTCATGAAAGTCTTATTCTAGACCATAATAATTAGGGATGGGCTTAAACTCTGAAGCATGAGACTTTTATATCCTTTCAAAACCTTTTTTTTTTAGTATTAATTATAACAACTCTGGATATTCTTATCATCCATATTGCTAAATTCTGGGTCTCAAAGACATTCTGTGGCAATGAGTTCCACAGTGTAATTACAGATTTTGTGAAAAGCATTCCTTTATTTATGCTAGAATTTTGAATTTACCACCTTTCAATATCATTAGCTGTCACCTTGCTTTTGTCTTATGAGATGAGGAGATCAAAAGCTTCCAGTCTACCTTCTGTTTACTTTTATAATGTCCCCTCTTACTCACCTCCTCTCTATGGCAAACAATCCTCAATCTTTTCAATCTATCTTCATAGGAGAGTTTGTCCATGCACTAAATAATTCTTGCTTCACTCCTCTGAACTCTTAGTTTGGCAATGGCCTTTTGGGGTGGGGTGAACAGTATTACCCAGTATTTCAGATGAGGGTGAAACATGCACATATCTGATTTTTAAGGTAATAAAATTTTCAGCTATGTAGAATTTTACCATGTGAAAAGAGAGACAGCTCACGAGTAAGTTCTTTAAAATTGTTAAAATGCACAAACTTGTTAAAAGGAGGTAAAGAGATTTACATACAGTACTCATTAAACTAAAATATGTTGTTTCTTCCTCCATCACGAGGTATAAAACATATTGGAACAAGAATTTTACTATGAAAGAGATGACTGTGCAGTTAAGATCCTACTGTGAATGATCTGACATATCATTTGGAGCAAGTTGCGCTAGGAAAGCACTTCCAGCTGGCAAACAAAAAGAAGCATTGATTTTATCTGCAGAGCTAGCTGTTTGTTTTGTCCTCTTTAGCAGAGAAGGAACTCCGTCTCTTTAACCCTGACAAAGTCCAGGTGTGAGACACTGACAAACTAATGAGAAACAAATAAAAGTAGGATCAAAGAATGTCCCAATTTTTCTTTAGTGTGGTTGCCTCTAGTACCATCCCTAGTTATTTAGCACTAGATTGCTTAATAACTTACCTTTATTAACCTAAGCTGCACAGGAAAGTAAAAGGTCAGAAGGTAAAGAGAACGAGCCAATAGTATATTAACATATCGTTCCCAGTTATGGGCTGGTTTCACAGAGAGAGGGTGCAGTTAAGAGACAGAGTTCAGAACTTTTATCTCAGAAATAAAGGTATATGCTTTTGTTAAATAATTAGCTAAATATAAGGGGCCATTTTTTTTTAAAAAGCCACAGTGTTGCAGGCTCATGCTGGCCCTTACAGAGTTACTGGAATTTCCTAGGAGGCTCCAGGACTTTGAGGCTTGCCAAAACTCCTCCAAGTAGTGGCAGATTGATTGTATGGCTCTGAGTCCTAACTGGCAGGGGGCTCAAATCCCAATAGAATTTAGACCCACAGATCCACCTGCTGCCCTCTTCCCGCCGACAATTGCTGGGGAAGAGTGGGGCCAGGAGATGGGATTCAGGGAGGGCCTAGCTCAGGTTGCCCTTTTTTACCTTTTGTGTTTGAATTTAGCACATTACTGTTTTATTGTAACATGAGACATAGCGTAAAACATGCCTCCATAATACATTGCACAGCAGTGTTCAAACATGAGGCAACAAACAGCAGCAAGGAGCAAATATGGCAAGCCAAGAACTGAGGCAGCTGGGCCCATCAGCAAATAGTATCAGAAAGCAGTAGGTTCAGTGCTTCAAAATCTCTTCTCTGAAAGGAGAAGAGACTATTCCCAACCGCAGTCACTTGGAGTGGTGGTGATGGCAGGAAGATGCTACACGAGCCTCCACTGCCCAAACCTATCTCAGAGGCCTCTCTTCTCTCCTTTCCCTGCTTCCACTTCTGATGCTGCAATGTTGAGGGTGATACAGCTAAACTGAACAAAGATTTAGCAACAAGCCTGTTTTTGAAGTGAAATGTAATTGAGTAGCTAAAATGACGTGCAATACTCAGGAATGTCACCTCTCTGGTCAGATAGTGGTAAAAATTTCAAGCAACATTGTTTACATGTTGAAATTTTGTTGCAATACAACATAGGTTAATTTACAATACCAGCTTTAATAGAATTCCTTTACCTCTAGACAACTGGCTCTTTTTGAGCTAATGATTGGGAAATTAGTACATTAGCCAGCAGACATCCTACTGACCTTTACAAAGGAGTCAGCCGGAATAATAAGTAACTGGACAGTCTTTGGTCACATCAACTAAATTCCCTGTATTCATTTTCTCTTTTGGGAAACCACTATTAGATTAGAAGTACAGTGAGCATTACCTACAGCAGAACTAATGAACATACAAAAGTGAAGAGGACTGAATACATAGGGAACAAAGTGGGAAATTTTAGGAATCTGAGCCATTATGATTTTTATTTAGCGGTAAACTAAAACCTGGATCTAGCATAAAGTAAAAAACCCATCTCTTGTCCAATGTAACATAAAACCATTGAACTAATATTTTTAAGTCAAATGTATTTTGTAACAGGCTCTCTTCTAGTTTTAGACCATAACCATATGACAAAACTTATACTTACAATGGTGCCACTCCAGGTTTCTTCTCCTTTTAATACACAGTTTGTAATAAAGCTATCTTCAGGGGTTGATAAAAAAAATTATTCGGTTAAAAAATAATTGAGAGTCTTGGTGTGGGTAGCATCATGATTTAGTAATTCAAAATATTAGTGTCAAGTCTAACAAAGACAGGTGTTCTTTCTAAAAGAAATAGGGATATGGTCTTTGCCATTGCAAAATTATGCATATGGTTGAAGGACAATTACTTGAATATTCCCATTTTATGCCAGGACACGAGAGAGCTCATTTCATACTGAACATATGTGAAAAATCACTTCTAAAAGCAGAACTGCTGCTACTCACTGAACTGATGTTTTTCTGAGTATTCTTAATCCTCTCAATTTCTGGAGTATCTGGTATGGTACAGTAGTTACAGAGCATCTTCCCTGCTTCATCTTTGTACATTTTCTGAAAAACACCATTTTACCATGGTCATGTCATCTCTGCTTACGGCTAGAACATCCAAAATGTGTATTCACTCTGATAATGTAAAAGCACATTAAAATAGTTGTAAATGATTTAGTCCCAATTAACAGCCCCTTTACACTGCCAGAGTGGTGTAAAGGGACCTTAGGCCTAGTCCACTCTAGGAAATTAGGTTGATATAACTATGTCGCTTAAGGGGTGTGAAAAATCCACATCTCTAATCAACGCAGTTAAACCAACCTAACCCCTAGTGTAGACTGCTCTAGGTGGATGGGAGAATTTTCCTGTTGACCTAGCTACCACCCTCTCAGAGGGGTGGAGTACCTACGCTGATGGGAGAACCCCTCCCATTGGCATAGCTACTGTCTTCACTGAAACACGCAGCTGCAGTGTTTTAAGTGTAGACAAGCCCTTAATGTAAATGAAAATCAGGCCCAAAATTAGTTCCACATGTGGTTTCCACATGTAAATATATTTAATATCAGTATGGATTCTTCTAATTAATAAGAGGTAATACAGCATGCACTGCACAATGTGTGCCTAGGGCACACTCTTGTGAGACATGAAAACACTTACTTTTACTTCATTCTGTACTCACCTGGCTTGCAATTTCAGAAGCTCTTTTGGCTCTTCGTATCTCAGGAGTATCTGTGCCCACTTGCATCCCCTTCCCTTTAATTTCAGTCTCCAGATCTTTCTTGTATTCTTTCTGCAAAAGCCATAACTTCAATAATCCTAAAATCTGCAATAATCCTAACCTTTAGTGTAGGTGCTGTTGTACCTGTAATTTGTGTGCTATCTTCAGAGCTATTCTTGTAACACTCATTGGATTCCAAACAATGGACGGTAGCTGTACAATCTAGTTTTTTTTGCAAGCTATGCTTAGTTCAGTCAACTTTCAACATGACTTTATATATATATATGTAATCCCATTGGGGTTTAGAGAGCATGGCCCCTTTACATTTTTTTCCTGAGAGGGGAAATGATGATTGTTCCAGAAGGAGGAAGCGCTGTTTGAGGATGGGGAGCAGCAGAGAGAGGGGAGAATGACTTGTGTGTGTCTGGAGCTCCAGACAGAAGGGCTGCAGCAAGCTGGCCCTCATGGAGAGAAGGAGCCAAGAACCTGCCTGAAGCCTGGGAGGGACAGAGCGGCCAACTGGGGACACCCCAGGATAGGAGCCAGGAGGAGCACTGTGACAGGGAGGAATCACCTGAGAAGGACAAACCAGAGCTGCATGGGGCCGTGAGTACTGGGGCTTGTGACTTTGCATTGGGAATAAGGAAGGAGGCTGTTAGCTAGTTAAGCGGGAAGGTTGTCGCTCTGTGTGGCTTTGCAGAGAGCGGCAGAAGAGGGCACCAGAGGGGTTTGTTGGGGAAAGTTTACTAGTGCTGACAACGACCAGGAGCACCCACGACTCACCACTGGACTGGAACTTTGCCTAGGACTCCTGAACTCTGTGTGCAGACACATTGCTGGGTGTTTGCTCCTTTCAGACTGTGGTATTACGGGCCCTGTGGGGCCTTGAGTTGAATGCAACCCTGTTTTACCGCTCCCCCTATATTTCCCCCTGTTTTCCTCCTTTTATCCCTCTGTAAATAAATATTTCCCTTTCCTATATTCATTGTACTATTCTGGTGTGTGTGTGTTCACTCTGGGGGGTTTGGAACAGGTGCCCCTGGGGTGGAAGGGACTTTCCCTGCTGCCTTCCTGCGTGCACCTTCTCTTGGCCAGAGCTGCCTGCAGAGCAGACTCCATCTTGCCCACAAGGGCACTAAAGTTACATATATTTAAAAGTCTTATTGTATTTTACTTTAAATATAATGTACATGTTTCATTCTGTACCCACCTGGCTTGCAATTTTAGAAGCTTTCTGGGCTCGTTGTATCTCAGGGGTATCTGTGCCCACTCGCATCCCCTTCCCTTTAATTTCAGTCTCTAGGTCTTTCTTGTATTCTTTCTGTGAAGAATAGGATTGGCAATACTCAGATGTACAAGAGCCAAAGCTTTATATGGATCCTGCTTTCATCTGTGTGCCTTCATTGAATAGAATCCTTATAATACCAAATGGCTTTTATATTAATAGCATTAGCTCTGTGGGGTCTACCTACAGTATATCTATACTCCACTTGTTGCCAGCTTAAAACATCCTTTTAAGAATACCGTTATCTAAAATTTCATGCAGCCTTTTATCTCAGTCTCTCTCTTCCATTTTCACAGTCCTGACTGGAGGCTTGTGTAGATATGAATCACTTCCTCTGACTGTACAAGATCAAGGCTGCAGGGCCTTAAGCATTTTCCCTATTTCTGCATCCATTTATCATCTAGTCCTAGCCAAACAAGCAGCACCCTATTTTAAGGCCCAAAAGCTAGTCAAGGTAGCAGGTGCAGCTCCTAATCATGGTGCTGATGATGTTAGTAAGTAATGAAACTTTCACCTTTTCCCAGGAGTTGGAATGTGTCACACCAAACTCTAATCAGCTCATGACCATGAATTTTGTGAAACCTAACACATTTGATTCATTACTGTGCTGATTTGTCACAAAGCGGAACTCTTAATAAAGGTAGCTTATTATATTCTGTTGAATTAAAAGCTTCCACCAAATACTGTACTAACCTGGCTTGCAATTTCAGAAGCTTTTGTGGCCCGTTGTATCTCAGGGGTGTCTGTGCCCACTTGCATGCCCCTCCCTTTAATTTCAGTCTTCAGGTCTTTCTTGTATTCTTTCTGTGAAGATACAGTTTCATATAATCAGATGTACTATAACCACATATTTATGGGCCAGATTTTCAAACTAGAGCTCCTTTTTTGTGGACATAACCTTACACCTGAAACGAACTGCCAGGAAACCAAACTGTAGGAGCAAAACTTTGGGAGCTATTTCACAAGTTCAAAACTGCAGCCACAAAAATATGGTCTGAAAATCAGGCCATATAAATAGTAGTGACTATCTTCCAAAGAATTTTTAAAAACTCTGTGGAATGTAATGTAACAAGCTATGTATGGTGTCTTCCCAATACAAGCATAATCTTCCCTTAAAAAAATAATTTATTTATGAAAAGTCTATGGTAGAAATCTAATGAGTACAAAGGTGTTTCCAGTGAGCTCTTGTAGCAAAAAAGTTGTAATTTACTAATTTGATATGAGGTCTTTGCTGAACCACACTCATTAGACAAATGGCAATACTTCTATACATGATCTTTGGTTTTTCGTATCAGGGGGTAGCCGTGTTAGTCTGTATCTACAAAAACAACAAGGAGTCTGGTGGCACCTTAAAGACTAACAGATTTATTTGGGCATAAGCTTTCGTGAGTAAAAACCTCACTTCTTCGGATGCATAGCTATGCATCCGAAGAAGTGAGGTTTTTACTCACGAAAGCTTATGCCCAAATAAATCTGTTAGTCTTTAAGGTGCCACCAGACTCCTTGTTGTTTTGGTTTTTCAGTTCTATAAATTATAACTATCTGGTAATCATGAATGGCAATGACTATTTCATCTTCATCACACCCAAAGAATATACATCCCTCATTCATAAGCAAATGGAATTAAAATATTGAGACACTACATATATTGGTTTTAGTTCTACTGTTTGATAAAAGAAGCAAATAAGTTATGCTCTTAGCTATTCCATACTGAGCACTCCTTTCTGTTTTGGTGTTCTTCCACCTACTGAAAACAATCAGATCAAAAATAAATACATTTTCTTTCTTTTCTTGCCCAAGTTATATGGCTCAATGAACATTGACTATACCCTCCTATTAATTAAAAAGGGTTAATTTCTTACCTTGTAGGGCACCAAGAGCCTGGGCTAAAAGGCTTTCACTTCTTGATCTCTTTTTGAGTGGAAGAAATTGATCAGCCTAGCGGTAACATACCCCACTTCTCACCCCACGCTTTTTTCACAAAGGACAAGATAACCTGTGAAAAGGGTTAAGATTGCTTTTTCCTCTCCTGTTGAGGATGGACTGGGAGAGGTTTCTTCCTGGCTTCTTCTTTTTAAAAGATTGAGAGAAGGACAGTACTGGGTGATATGTGTATCCTCATTAACTTGAAGCAAGCAGGGCAGGCCCTATGCATCTACACTCACTCTGGTCACAATAAATGTTCCATTTCCCAGAAGGCCATTGACAGAAGCAGGGCTTCAAGTGGATTTAAGTTTACATGATCTCGTGGTAAGCTGTGGATTTGGTGTTAGGGAACTGCCATGTGAACTTGGGCCAGCACTGTAAGCACTAAGGCCCAGATCCTGAAACATGTTCTGTGCAGGCGGACCCCTGCGCCCATCCATGAGCACAGAATAAATTGCAGGCTTAAGGTCCAAGCAACAATGGTCCTTCAGCAACAGCTTTGCATTTGGGAAGTAGCTTTCACAAATATATATTTAATCATTTATATAAATGTAAGTTGCAAGATGTTTGCCAATACGCACCAATATCCAGTTCCAAAAACTAAAATGTTTAATATACAAGATTTTTTTTTAAATCTTCAGCAAATGTTTCTTTAAAAGCCCATTAAACCATATTCAGCTCTCTTTTCAATAGAGCGGAGACTAGTTTTCACTAACTGAAGCAACCAATAAACTGAGAAAACCCCCAATATTTTAAAATGCTTTATCCACTGACCTCGCTAACAATTTCAGATGCTCTTTTTGCTCTCCGAATGTCAGGAATATCTGGAATCAGTATCATTCCTTTCCCCTTTATTTCATTTTCCAGATCTTTTCTATATTCTTTCTGCAAAATATAGGTTCCACCAGTTTCAAAACATACAGTATTTCCATTTAAATTATGCAAAAATGTAGAATATTTTCCAGAGGGTGCACTGTAAAGACTGAACTTTCCACTACATTAACAACCTTCACCAGCAAAACATACCTCATTCAGTATCTGGGCTGCATTTTTCACTCTAATCGAATCCGGAGTATCTTCAAACACTGTCAGTCCTTTTCCTTTCATCCCTTCTTCCAAATCTTTTCTATACTCTTTCTAAGGATTTAAAAAAAAAATCTCCACTTTAATTGTGTGCAAGATCTTGAAAAGATATGCCTCTTAAGTATTTGAAGCCTTTCTTTGAAATTTTCTATGAAATATGAATTAGCTGAAGTACATTTATCATAGTTAAAACAGAATTGGAAATTATCAAATCAAAAGGTATGTTGCACCAAAAGTGAAAAGGTTTTAAATTTAGCCTTTTATTTTGCTGTGTGCTCTTGAAAAACGTTCCACCCCTATACAGTACTACCTCATCTGTATAAGGGCCTTGGGTTGTAGATCTTCGTATGTATTAATTGCAATAACCTTCGCTTTGTGGGCTTTCCTGTGGATGGCAGCTTTGATAGATTGGTGGCTAGCAAACTACATTTTCAGCCCCATTCTACTAATGGCATCACAATTAGGATAGATGCCCTAAATAACGATAGTAAGAGCTGGTAACCTGCCTATTTGGTAAATTATGTTCCACAAAACTCCCACCATCTGACTTCAATTTCACTCAGACACTGCACTGAGATAGTATCTATCAGCATTTAGCAGCTACTATTGCCATACTATCCAAGTGCTCTATGTAAAATTAAAAGCACAGTGGAGGCTGCTGTGGCCAGCTGGTTCTCCGTCCTCTCCTGTATTCCCAGATGAGCGATGTGAACTGATGACAGGCAACAAAAAGATGCTTTAATCCAAACTTAAGGTTTTTACTTACACTCTCTGAACTCCCTTTTAAAAAGAGTGAGTGGGTTAAAAGACATACTGAGATTTTAAGCAAATATTTTTCAGCTGGCTTCTTAAGTAAATGAATTAAAGCTTTCCTTTATTTACTGAATTTCACAGAATTTAGCAAAAAGCTTTGTCCTTTCACAAGCCCTTTATTTAAGGCAAACAAAAGAGGATACACCCAGCATTAAAGAAGCTTCCCTTTAACATCAGTAAATTATCAGGATCATCTATGATAATCGGGAAGATCCTCCCATTAATATGGGGAATAATTAAATTCTCTCTCTCTCTCTCTCTCTCCCCCCCGAAGAAGTTGTGTTTCTACAGAAAGCGGGTCTCATTGTAATAACAGATGTAATCTCTGCTGAGTGCTCTCCACAAGGAGACACCAACAGAAGAGATTGCAACTGAGCAGACACATTGTTTTATTGCCTTTTTAAGACATGAAGTATTCTGAAATGAATGAGGAATTTATTGCCTATTTAAGAAATGAAATAACTGATTTCTCTTACTTTCCTAAACCATGGTGTTTCCTTAAAGTATAAGAAGAACCTTTACATAACAACTAAGCAATAGATCCCCGAACGTACAACTTGACAAACAAATGTTAATAATTTGGCTTATCTGATTTTTTATTTTTTGGAATAGAATTTTGATAATGTGGGGATAACATTATCTGGAACTCAGCAGTCTAAACTTGTGCCTAAATGTTGCTTTAATGCTCATATTCTCCTTCCCTTTGACAAACAAAGGATTATTTCTCTGGTGGTGAGGGGTGAGTTTAAAAGGTGAGAGAGAGGAAATCATTTAATGCACTCCATTAAGGAAAAATGCAAACTGACATTTCCTTGGGGAGTAGGCCGACATAATAAGCATGGGAGTGTCTTAAGTGCACAAAACGGTGTTGCCAAAGGAAGCTGTATCTTGAACCAAGCTCAAGTAGCATTCGACCCATTGGGAGGAAATCATTTTACCAGAGGATGAATTGTTTGTAAAGGCATGTTATCTGACAACATCATACCATCTTAGACCAGGATTTCTTAAGAAAATTTGTAGGCAAATAGGACTGTCTCTTTTCCCAGAGAAAAACTGGGATGCACTTATTCAGTTATTTAAAAAAAAAATCAAAGCAGGAACCCTTCAAAAGAAGAAGGGTGAAAATGTTTTTAATTTTGGCATCTTCAATTCTGCTTAAATGGATAGGGTAGAAATGTTAATTCTTAATATGACAAATCTAAACACTTTTATGTTATAATTCAAATTTATGTAGATGATATTGGACAGATTTGACTTTTTTATTCCTAAATACGCATGAAATGAAATTAAAAATACTGATATACTGCTGAATCTGGTCAAACAAATATGTTCAGTATATGGAATTTATCCAGATTAATACTCTGTTCTGATATGAAAACAAAGCTGTCTAATAGTACAAGGAAAGGGACTATTGGTAGGAGGATTTTGAGCAGTGAAAAAAATGTTACAGCATCCACACAGAAATTCGTTTTAGCGGTATCCTAAACCCTTATTTCTACAACATATCAGAAGAAATCTCCTATTTGAGAGTGAAGATTTAATTTACTATTTCATATTCATCTTTCAGAAACGGCACATGAAGAAAGTCAATCAAATATTAAAGCAACAGCTGTAATAAGGAAAATGGTTGGGCAACTTCTTACAAGAAATGCATAAAGCAGACCATGTCATTTATGGTCAGAGCTATATTTTATGGATTTTCATTTTCTTTACTTCGCTGCTTCATATGTGTTGGATGTAACAATTATTTTGATTTAAGTAATATTAAGAAGTCAGCTATACAAAGCTCTTGGTACCCTAATGAATAATTAAAACTGGAGCAGAACTTCAACAGCATTAAAACAATTATTCAAAAGGGAATTCTGCCAGCCACCCAAACACTCCTTTCCACCCCTTCATCATTCTGAGAAGTGTATCTTCAGCCCTTTCCAAAATCCTATCAAATAGACTTTTGTTGTAGCATGCCCAGAAGGTCACCAGATTTGGGCTATTTCAGACCATAGGCGGGAGCAAGTTCCAGAGACCTGGCGCCTTCATAAAGAATGCATTTAGGTAACCCTTTCATCAGGAGGAGTTGGGAACAACAAGGGCTGGGTTTAATATCTAGGGGGTTCCTCTTAACAATACAAAATAGAACTGGCCTGACTCCCCACCCAGTAATCTGGGAAAACTAAACATTGCCCCTGGGAACCTCTAAGAGGCAATACTTCCCCACTCGCAAGCACTGAGTCTGTGTACAACAAAATAAAACTTATATTAAAAGGGTAAAGGGACCCAATATTAATTTGAGAAAACATCACAACCACAATTCAAAACTATGTGACCATAGGCAAACACCCACCACACAGTGCACTGGGCAGTGTCTTTTGCCTCAGTTTCTCTCTTTGAGGTGTGAAAGTCCAACAAATTGATGTGCCTTAACACACCACCCCCTCCCTCTGCTGCCCACTCACAGTTGGCTGTCCTTGGTTAGTGAAGACCCAGAGTCCAGGGGTGCATTCTCAGGGGTTCACCTCCCACCCTGGGGCGGGGTGTGTGTTAAGCAATGCTTCTGATGCTTCCCCCGTCTGCAACTGGCTCACAGCTGCCACTGTCTCTCTTCCACCCCTGACCACTGTCTCTCTGCTGCCATTCTCTGCGACGTCACGTTCTGAGGGTACGTCTACACTACCCGCCGGATCGGCAGGCAGTGATCGATCCCCAATCGCTCTGCTGTCGACTCTGGAACGCCACCATGGCGAGAGGTGGAAGCGGAGTTGACGGGGGAGCGGCGGCCATCGATCCCGCACCGCGAGGACGCGAAGTAAGTGATTCTAAGTCAATCTAAGATACGTCGACTTCAGCTATGCTATTCTCATAGCTGAAGTTGCGTATCATAGATTGATCCCCCCACCCCCAGTGTAGACCAGGCCTAAGGGTCCACCACTTAACCCAGCTCTCGGTGATTTCAGGAGGCAGTGGGGAATCTCACTGCCAATGCAGTTTCTGTGTAGTTTTTCTCTGCAACACTGTCACCACACAGTATCTAAGGCGTAGCCCCAGACCTGCTCAGTGATGTCAGCTCCAGGAAACACCAACCGGACACAGAGACGCTCAATTGAATTTAATCAGCTCTGTCTTCAAATGCTAGAGAGGGGCAGGTGAAATGGTGTCTAGGACTCTTTACGCAAAGTCCACACCACCAGGCAGAAACTTCTGTTCTCACCCATTCTCATCCTCAATGGTATATGGTATCCTTACACCCTACTTAGCAAGTGAGGTTCAGTTCAAGGCACACCAAGCACAGGTCTGCTGCCCTTTACTTGTACAATAATTATAACAACATTTCATTATCCCTGCATTCAAATTCTAGGGTGATTTGTAACCCAAAGCCAGCCAGAATGTATCATTTTGACAAAGCAACCCCATCTGCTTGGCACCTAGGCAGAGTAGGTATGTCTATTCAAACAGGGTCTGCTCCCAAAGTCTTTTCCTCCAACTCATCACTAGATGTCAGGGGGAGAGCTCATTCAAACCTCGCTTACATTTAACACATAGTTTCTTGGCTTGGGTATGCTAGAATTTTCATGTTCATACAGGATTCTTTAGAAAGTATTGATACTGTTGAGAGCACTATCTCGAATATATAATAATTACATGTTGCAATAATCTGAATTGGTCAGATATAAAATCATGTGGAGGTAGTAGTTCTAATAATTCAATGATGCACTGAGATTCTGGATTTCTATCCATGAAGTCACATTCTTATCCAGCTAAATATTAACATAAATGGTTCATGACCTATTAGCTTGTAGCTAGTCTGTTTATCAACCATTTATAGGATAACAAAGAAACAAACAAAAAAAAACCCCTGCTTTACCCCTTTCAAAAGTTTGGTGACATGTTGTACATGCAAGAATTCTGGGGTCTTGTCTAAATCCAGCGATGCCTTTCCTTTAAGCCCTTCTTCAAAATCTTTGCGATATGCTTTCTGTTGAAACAGAACAACAGTTACTGATGCATGCTGTTATATGCACATGCATATACAGACATATTGCTGGAAGTACATTCTAAATTAGACACAAACTGCAAATTCAAATATAAATAAGACACTAAGTTAGTGGTCAAGCTAAGTGGACTGTATTAGGGTCAGAGGGTTTTTAAACAACAACGATTATTTATACATCTATTACTAGTTGGGTCAGCACTGAATGGCTTCATGGAAGAAATGCACTTTGAGAAAGAATTGGACTATGGTAAGGGGGTTTTGATTGGTGAACAAGGAACAGGAAAGAATCACCTGGACACGATGGAAGAAGGTATGAAGAAAAGTGTGAGCGAATGCCTCCAAAGAGAGGTGTCCAGGCAGGAGGGAAGTTGGAGCTAATGAGACCAGAAAGGTAAACAGGACTGAAACTGTGCAGGACTCTTAAACATGAGGACAAGGACCAAGAACCTGATGCAGAGTAAAAGCTAGTGAAGGATTTGACTAGGGAAGTAACATGGCCAAAGCAATGGGGGGGGGGGAAGAGAATTTTCAGCAGCATTTTGGATAAACTGTAGAGCAGAGTTTTGGAAGCAGGTAGGACAGAGCAGAGGAGATGTACGTGAGCAAAGTAATCTGTTAAGAAAGTATCAAGATAGTATATTTTTCTTTAAAACTACATTAATAAAACAGGAAAGCCAGGAAATTTGCATTTGAAGTCCAAACACCAACCTTACTTCTACACACCGTGGATTTATAAACCAGAAACACACTTACCCTGCCCACCTTTCCTCATATACTTTTCCAGTATGAGCACAGACCATTAGTATTCGCACCCACACTCTATATACTGACAGATAAACCACACACTCACTACATACAGAGCAGAGAAGAAGGGAAATTAAATGAAGTGGTTATCCAGGTGAGGAGTAGAGAGGAAAAAGATGAAAGACTCAGGTTTCTGTTTCAGACAGGAAGGAGAGAAAAAAGTAAATAGACCTAGGGTCCCACTGACCTAGTATAGGCTCTGCCCAGTTTTAATCTCAATATTTCTAGCTTGCCACATATTACAGATGACATTCTAAGCCTGTTATAACAATTCCATCAGCACAGGATATAATTAAAGATAGGCTGGGGAGGTGATGTTCAGATGTGGATTAGGTTCAGGATTTGGGTTTCAAGACCAAACAAAGGCTATGTTTCAAAGTTCAATTACAATTCTACAAGATGTCCCTGTAAGATTTTGTTTCAATCTAAACTGTAACCAGAAAATAAGTCTCCTCCACTTATGGAACCAACCTGAAACCTAAATCGTAGGCATGGGTTTGCATCTGCAAATTAGAATCCAAACCACCCACAGAGAAAGGGGTCATGATTCACAGTTCAGGTTTTGATCCCTTTCTACTTCTTATCACTTATTATGCAAATCAAACATGTATTGCACCAACCTCACTTTGAATCTTTTGAACTTCTTTTGAAACTTGATAAATTGGCGTATCCATGAACTCCATCATTGACTTGCCTTTTGATTTTTCATAATCCTCTTTGTACTTAACCTAAGAAAATAAAATAAATAAATATTCTCCACAACTATAGTAGATGACAAAATGTGATGATTGTTTGATTGGGCTGGAGTAAGAAAATTCTGTCCTAGTCAAACCCCCTCTCAGAGCTATTGACTTGGATGTTTTTGCCAAGCTTTCTGTGGGTGTACTGGGGCATCCAAACCAGGGAAAGTTTTCTGCTGTAACATATGCCCTTGCCACAATGCTCTAGAGCTCAGGACCAGTGGATTTAGAGGACACCAGGAATGAGGGACATGAACTGTATCTTGTTTACTCAACAAAAATAACCTTTTGAGCATATATAAAACCATAAATCAAAACACATTGCCATTAGCCAAATTAGGTGTAACCAAAAAGCTCATGCAAGCCTAGGGTTCAACAGCCCCTCAGAACCTGGTGCGGAGACCTGACTTTCTACAGGCACTTTCTTCTGTGGCTCTCCAGCTACTATTCTTAAAGACCCTCTCCTGAAACCTGCACAAGAGGAAAGGGAAGGAAGCCAGAGTTAACCCTTTGCTTCAAAGACACCTGCTGTTGGTCTTACATTCTATTCCATGTCTACCCTCAGCTCCCTCTTTTCTTGTATATGTTTAGGCAGTATAGACAACCTGAATTTGGCCCTAAAACTTGTTATAAAAATATTGATGGACATAACTCTGAGGACATTGTAATATGCTTTTTGATTATAACTTGTGCAGCAAGGAAGCAGACATCTTTAGGCTTGGGAGCCTTGTAAATTCATTCATTCTCATCAATTAAAAGTACAACTCAGATTTATCGACAAGGCTCATGTATGGCCACATGCATTTATGTTATTCATCCTAATCAGAGAAAGATATGGAAAACATCACAAAGCTAGACACTGAAGGTTTTATCTGCTGTGAAACTGAAAGAGTTAAGGACCAAAATGTTACATTCAAGGTGGGAGATATTTTAATTTCATGATCTTTTTTAACAATGCAGCAGTGTCTGAATTTAAGACAAGTTTTAAAAACCCTCTTCCCTGTCGACGTGTGGCATTAGGCCTCACTCCTGCAACATTCAACATGTAGGCACTCAGCTGCTCCCACTTGCAACCCTAGTCACTTTATATGCATTTCACATCATTGTAATTTGTCATGGGATTTGTGCATGATTCAGTAACTGTAAGAAAGCTGTTTTTGTCTCTTCATAAGGTTTATTTACAATTTGTGTATACCTGACTTTGGAGCACAGCATTTTCTTTGTGATGCATCTGTTCAGTTGTATCCAGGGCAAAATGATAGTGCCCCTTGCTTTTCTCAAACAGTTTCTTGTATTCATACTGAAACAAAGAATAGCAAAGCATGTTTTTAGATATAAAATTGACTGGTTTCAATTTAAAGAAGCATAAAAGAAACAACATAACAAAGTACTGTTCAATACCATAACATAAAGTACCTAACTCTAATACTGAATCTTAAACAATTAAAAATAACCCAATTTTGGGAAAACATGTGGTGGAATGAAAACAATGGCAAAAAACAGCCACAAAGTTCAGAAGAGTTTTTTTAAAACACCTGTCTTATTTATACAAATAAAGATTTTTGCTTGTGAAAAATAAAGAATTAATATTATTTAGGCTTAAAGGACAAGAAAGCATATTTGATGGTGTCCATTTGCCTTCTAGTGAAAATAATTATAAATTCACACAACATTTACACATATTCTCTTATGGTAACAAAAAAAAAGATATATCTATATCTATATCTATCTATCTCTGCAGAACCTGGATATTTAAAGTCCATTCCTCAAGTAATAAAATTAAATAAAAAGTAATTTAGAAAAGCAATTGAGATAGGATACATTATTCTTACTATACTTAATTCCAGATTCAGAACTGGTCTCCTGGACAAGTACAAATTCTGTACTTGTCCAACCTGTTTCAAATAATTGTCTTAATTTGAAATTAAATTGTATTAAAAACAATAGGAACTCTTAGATCTATTACCTTGTCCATGTTATCCGTTGATTGATGATTACATGATGTAAGTCCAAATAAAATAAAGCATTGAGTACATAATGCAAGAGCACTCTTTGCTCTTGGTAAATTTTATCCCTTCAAAATATGTACACAGCACTTTATACATTTGAATTTGCATTCTTCAGAAACTCTTTCAAAATAAACAGAAAATATCCCACTCACCCCAAAATGTTGTATGAAAATGAAGCTATTGTAATCTAAATTCCGTGTATTCAGTTACAAATCTCAAAGACCTTCTGCAATTAGAACAAATGAAGCTAATATAATGCTGCTAAATTTCAGATTGGATGTGTGTGAAAATTTAAATCTAGATTTCAAATGATACACAATAAATATCTAGGGAATCTGAGAGCAGAACTTGACCCTTTTATCTCATTTCTCATCTGAAATCAGATATGTAATGAAGTCTCTCACAAAATCTGCAACTCTGTATTTGTGCATATATACACATTTCTGGATTTCCCTCTAAATGTTATAACTTATTCTCACAAAACACCAGCTTGAATTACATTTTTGCAATAAAATACCGTTAATATGTTTTGTGGAGCGTTCATACAAATAATTATTTGCAGAAAATCATTGTCAAAACATGAAGTACAATACACTGTGTACGTTACAATGTATCACACAGGTGATAGGTGTGGATACCTCAGGATAAGGATGAACAGAAATACACATTTCAGGGAAGAACTGTGGACTATGTAGAAACTAAAAGGTTCAGTAATTGCTCTTTTAACAGCAGTCAGTATGTCATACTGTAGGTAGGGTAGAAGAAAATAGATCTTGAGATCATTAGGGGCAGAAAGGCTGTTCCAGATATTGAAGCAGACTAGAAGAAGGATCTGCTGTTCATTATGGAGAGAGAAGGAGGAGGAACACAAAAAAGATGGAATTTGAGGAGCATAGGGAAAGGCAGGAGAATAAATAAAAAAGAAGTCAGAGAGATGGGGCAGGGGAAAGATCAAGACCATGAAGGATTTTGAAGACTAAAAGTACATCTGCACTGCACAACACTGATGGTGGCATGTAGGGTGCATGTAGCTACATGCATCAGTGAAAGGCTCTGGCAGGGGGAAGGCAGTGGGGAAAGGCTCTGTCAGTGGAGCCTCCCTCTTGGCAGAGCCGTTCCCTGTTGCCACAGACATGTTCCAGCAGCTTCCTGCTGGGGAGCTGCCAGAGCCTTCCGCCACTGCTGGAGCCTTTTCTTGATTTGGAGAAAGACTTTGGCAGCAGGGAGGCTGCGGGAGACTACACTGCAAAAAAATAGCTGTGTAGATGGGGAGGGCACTGCTTGGGCATGTAGAGAGCCATGTAGTGAACATACCCACAGGATTCAAGTGTGTCTTTACTCTACTCACCTAAGCAGTGCCTCACCATCTACAATGCAATGTATACACTACATGCCCCCCAGCATGTGTATGTACTCTACATGCCACTGTAAGGAGTGTGCAGTAGTGTAGATATACCCCAAGATATTCTATACTTGACAAATAGCTAGTGAAGCCTACTATAGGGGATGGATATGAAGTTTTCTTGTTTCTGATCACAGCCAAGATTAACCACCAGCTTTTGGACAAAACATAGTCCAGAGTTAACTTTTAGGGAGACCACAAACGTCTCTAGTTGTAGGGATGGAGACCATGTAGGAACCAACCACTGTTTGGGCAAAGGAATGGTAGAAATCATGTCAGATGAAAATGTTTTAGAGGTGAGAGTAGGCAGATATATAGACATTAGGGAATTTGAAGATAAGCTGAGCATCTAGGTTCTTGTCTTATGTGACATAAGTAGAAGAAGGAAGTTCCAAAGTTCACACTGATGGTGCTCATTTAACTCATTCAAATATCAATTTAAAATGCATTAAATTGAGGGAAGCTACAGGCCAAACAAGGATGAATAATTTGATGAGCAGAAAGTGAAGAAGGACCTAAATCCTGGAGGTCTATAGATTTGGATATGATCAGTACAAAAGTGATAGGCATTCCCTTTCTGAATTTAACCTTGGCTAAGGGGGAAAGATACTGATGCAAAAGAAAAGGGGGATAAAGAAAGAAAAAGTACTTAGAAAAGGAGCAGCTGTGGGAGAGTTTCAGTTCACAGAAGGGTAATGCGAAGAATCAGATTCAAACTGGATAGCTGGATTATTTTGTGCCAGAAGCAGGGCTTTACAGGTGGACTTTAAAGGCCTACTCAGAGTAAAATATAAGAAGCAAGGGGAACCAGTCCTTCAAAGTGTCTCTCTCTATGTGTATATATATATATATATATATATATATAATAGAGAGAGAAATAATACATTGTGATCAAAACTCATTCACAAACAGGAAGACAATGCCAAATGCGTGATACATTCTGCAGTAAATTAAATAAATAACTACATTTTCCTTTTATAAGTACATTAAAAGGTAATAATTATAAAAGACAACTCACATTACTGTGCATTTTGCTGGCATTTAAAGCATGCTCTAAATATAGCAAGTTTGGTAGGTCTGAAGCCGGATTGTGTAGACTTTCCACCATATCTTTTTTGTATTTCACCTGAAAACCGAATACAGAGTATAGCAAGTGAAGACTTGTGAAATGTACAGCAAGTTCTATTTATACTGTACGCTATAAAAACAAGAAAAAGAAAATGAAAATCTTACCAAAGTGCTTGCATGAGTTATGTACAATGACCACTAGGTGGTGCTCATTTACTACTATTTGAAAAAAATCAATATACAGTGAGGGCTTCCTTTCCACTAGTGAGCAAATATTTTGATAACTACTCAAACATTTCAAAAAGGGTAAAGTTAATCAAATCAGATTTTGTAAGACTTTTCAAAACTATAGCAGATATATACATCAGAAATACCTTTTTACTGATTTTTATTTGAATCTTATCTTTAAACAATATTGTTCTACAGTATTGGACAATTTATCATTAACTTTATATTGTCCATTGGTAATTCTTGCTTTTCTTCTCTCGAGTCAGATTATTTTTCATCAACTGCTTGTGTGCAAAAAATCTTTATAGAGCAGCTACCCCACAATCAAACAGTATTTTGTACATGTATTTTTATTGAATACAGTTTGCTTTTAGTAACAAGAATCAATGGAGCCTTAGATGAGAGAGAACCTAATCATGTGATGAAATGGCAAATCATACACATGCCCAATAGCTGACAGCAGTGTTTCCCAAACTTTTAAAAGTTGAGTTTCCCCTTTGGGAAAATGAAACCAATCAAGCCCCCCCTGGCACCCTGCCTACATTACTCCTGGGGGAATTCTGCCCCCCAAAATTAAAAATTCTGAAACAAAAATTAAAAATTCTATGTGCAATATTTTAAAATTCTGCATATTTTATTTGTCTAAACAACACAACATAATCACACCTGTTTCAATTATATTTGGTCATTTATTTCAAAATACCTGTCAGCAAGTATGTCTAACAATACAGACAACAAAAAAGATTCATGAAATGTTTTTTTGACAGATACATTCCTTACTAGACATACAGAACTCTGAGTAATAATTCATTTAAACTACAAACAGAACCGTATTCCCCCCACACCAATTCGTCCTTCATGCAGTTATCCAACCCCTCCCCAGTCTCCCCATACACACATTAGAAAACCCTGGTTACGATCCTCACGATATAATACGTCCTCTCTTTTCTTACATCTGGTCTAAACTTAAAAAGTTTCAGCAGCGTAACATTGTTTGCTAGGGGCATGATTTTTTTTTTTTTACTATTTTATGGATCTTACTCCACTGACTGGGGCAGAGCAGAGAGGGGCCCTGTACTCTTTAGGGCACTGTGCAGCCTTTACAGAGTAAAGAGGGAGCAGTCCCTGCACAATTGTGCCTGGCAATCACCCAAACCACACAAAGGGGAAGTAAGATTCCTTGCAACCTCCCTTTCTTTGTGCACCACCAAAGGGACCATGTGCAATCTGCCCCTAAGTTACCCAGGACCTCAGTACTGCCTCTAAGAACAGCCCCTATTTAGGACATTAACCACATGAAAGCATTGTTAAACATTCTGTCAGCATCGTAGCACCACATGTACATGTGCTTTCTCCCATCTGAGTCTGACTGCAGCAGGCAGTGACATACATGAAATCCCCGAACTGCTCTCCTTTCTTGAAATGCTGCACTTTGGCTCCATCTCCTGGTTCATGTGCATACACAGCAATTCCTCAAAATATTTCGAGCCTCACAGACAAGGAGCTGGGATTTGTCACAGCCTGAGGAGGGTTGCAGGCAGGAAATGGCTATGAAGGGTGCATTGTAGGCACTAGCAGGAGAAGGGCTTCATCATAAGTGGGGGTTGAAGTGACTGGTGCCCTATATGTACTACTATGCAATGGGTCCCACAAAATATAGGTTTGGCTCTGAATTCTACTTTCAACCAGCTTTCAAACTGATTTCCATGTTAAACTCCAAATTCAATTTCCCAGCTCTTGCAGATGTAGATACAATACATATTGTGAGCTGTTGCTCTTGGTAAACCAAATAAGATGCATCATTGGTTCACAAGAAAATCATGATGCTTAGAGGATACCAATATCAATATACCGTACATGCTGAAGGTAGAACACAGAACAACTGCACTTACATCACTCGCCAAGGTGGATGCCATCTGTGCTTGCTTGAAAGAAGCACTGCCAAGAGGGTTATACTGGTGGTTCTTCATTTCCTTATTGAATTGCTCTTTGTATTTAACCTGCCACCAGAGCAAACACATTTTATATTGAAATGTTACACTGAAAGGAAGCATGAAGAATTGAGAGATTACTGATGAATTTAAATGAAGACAAATTCTCCATCTCTAAATCCCCAAACATTACATAATGGTGAAGGTGACAACAAATATGGAGAGAGAAGAGTTCCCCAAGAACATGTTTTATGTAAGAATAGTTTTATTATGTTAATGTATGTTTATAGTCAAAAATGTTTTTACACAAAAGAAATAAAAAGTAATATATTTTCAGTATCACCCACTAATGACACTATTGTTGATAGATGTTCTTGTGGACAGGGTATAGGACATCTGGGATCATACATCCACTCAAAAATGTCTCCAGGACTATTCACTTGAATTTAGAAATGAACTCACTTCAGCCACACCTGTGCCCATTATGTGATGGTTTTCCACTAACTTTCATCTGACTGAATTTCACTGGCATAGAATTAAACTTTTAGATTTGTACGCACAAACATTTTCACCAAAGTACTTATATAAACAAAAAATAATAAAACCATTTGATTTACCTGACTAAACACAACTAACAGTTTGAGTAGCAAATATAGACTGTTGAATACTCCAGAGATTTTTTTGTCAAAAATGTAAAATACTTTTGAATAGATAAATGGGAGGAAATAGAACTATTTGCTGTAAATTATTTCCTCAGTTATAGAGTGAACTGGAGTGAAATTCTGACCTCACTGTAGCTAATACAAGTTTTTCCATTCACGTCAACAAGGCCAATATTTCATCCAGTATGTATAAGGCTGGGCAACTGGAGCCCTGAGTTACATTGCCAGCTCTGCAACATATTTCCTTTGTGACCTTTGATAACACACAAACACACAGTCTATTTCACTGGAGTGTTGTGAAGCTAAAGTAAATCTCTATCTGTAAGGTTTGGATTTTTTTTAAAAGGGAAAAGACAGGGGTAAAAGGTGCAGGCAACCACATTTAAAGTAGAAAAACTATTTTTAAAAAGTAAAAAATACACCTCAACATTTAATTTAAACCTGCACAAATAAATTCAGAAAATACTAAACTTCCATCTTCAACCCATCATATCATGCATAGCCAGTACCTGGGTCATCAAACATCTGGAAACTTTACATACAGTACCTTAATGCTTTGCAACAGCTGAGCATAACAGGGCAAAATAAAGTTCAGCCTTGATTCTGAATTATGTTATTTTTGTGAATATAAATCAGACACCAGATATCTAAACCTACATTACATCCATTATCTTCTGCCACACTCTACCATTAGTATGCAGCTTTTTGTCTTTATTCCCACATCAGTGTCCCATAAAGTGATTAAAACGCCTCAAAAGTTCTGTTTTCAAAAATTTAATTTTTTGTCAAATTTTATAGAGGGAAGAGTTTTCTTCTTTAATTATTTTTTTCCATGTTGCAAAATAATCATCCCCCATTTTAGTTTATACCACCATATTATATTTAGGTACCATTTCCGATATTTGATTTATAGGAATAACAAAACACAAAAAGCCAGTCACTTGAAAAACCACTATGAATTATATACATTCAAGAACTGCATTACTATCAAAGAAACCAGATTTCTCTCTCAAAGGAAGCGAATTCCAAAATATTGTATTTTTTTTTAAATAAACTTTGTGAAAACATGCAAAACTTTATAAACTAACAGACTGACTGACTCTGGGAATGAGTATCTGCTGACTTCTGGTTGTTGACCTATAGCCCTGTTTGATCTCTAAATTTGATATTTCACCCTATTGTTAGTAATGACATTATCGGGTATAATACTGATAGGTTTAATATTTATTATATTGAAACAAGTTTGGGGGCAAGTAAGAGAACACAAATTATTGGGTTCTTAGGCTTTGCTATAGTAAAAAGGCCTGTTTTAATTAGTGTGAGGCCTGGTGTGATAGGCTTGATTTTTAGGTTCATTAATGTATGCCTGAGGACTTAACCCCAATTCAAGAAGTATGCCTTCACATTCTATGTGATAAACAAATGACCCCAGAAGGACAGATAACACCCTAAGCTTGCAAAAGTTAATTTGAAACAGGGGGGACAGTTTGTGGGCTTTTGAAATAGTTTGTACTATAGTAAAAAGGCAGTTAGACTGCGTTGCTGTATATGATTTATTAGGAAACTGATTGACACAAATGTTTAGGTCAGTGATCGGAAGTATAATTATGGGTACCTGGAATGCCACAGGATTTATTTCTGCCCCAAAGGATAGGGGCAGGAATAAGTTTATGATGATAAATAAAAGGGTAAAATATGTACGGTAGCTGTATGATTACATAAAGGATGGGTATAAAGGATATGACTTCATTCCCTAAATGTTGGGTGCATCAGGTCCTGAAACAGTGCCAACTGGTTGGTGCCCCACTCTGATGTGCTTCATTGCCTCAATTTTTCTCTTTGTTTTTCATCAGGTTTAAGGATCTGTGAGTATGCTATCAATTCTAAAACCTATCTCTCAGTATACTGTTTTATGTTTGGTTATATTAATGAGTGGACTTATTCGGTTGGTAATAAAAACTTTTATTGGTCTTTATCACATATGTCATCAATCTCCCAATCAACGAGAAACTTCTGTTTAGCTACCTATCATGAAAAGAACTTGTGCTAAACTAAGCTTGGTACAGACACTTTCAATAATTGATCAGGCTGCATGGTAGATTTGCCTGGTTCACATTGCTAGATATTTGCATTAGCTTTGGATCAATTGCAAGTGCACCTATATGAATGCAAGGACAAACTCTTTTATCAAAGGCAATTTCACATTCACTATAAATATATATATATATATATATATGGATAAACTATAGGATTTTCCTTTAAAAAAAAAAATATATATATATATATATGGATAAACTATAGGATTTTCCTTTAAAATATATATATATATATTTTTAAAGGAAAATCCTATAGTTTATCCATATATATATATATATATATATATTTATTTATAGTGAATGTGAAATTGCCTTTGATAAAAGAGTTTGTCCTTGCATTCATATAGGTGCACTTGCAATTGTATATATATATATATATATCCAGTGTGGCTCCTAATACAAATCTGACAGAATTAGCGCTCTATTAGAAAGCCCAAATCAGTAAGTCACCTAATACAGGGGTCAGATCCGTGTGGCAAATGCAACCCACTTACTATTCCCAGAAGACCAGAGTACATTGTACAGTCATCGTACATGAATATAGACACTGAATTACTTAGGGCTACATCATATCATCAAGAAATGACATCAAGTTCTGATACAGACTGAGTACATAATGCGGCCCTTAATATTGTTGCTAAGTGTGAAATCAGAGCAAACAGGATCTCTCCATGCAACTGGTTTGTCATCCCACAGCTGCTATGATCTGAGGCCATGGTCAACTTGGATTTTGTAATAGTACATTTCAATATAGATATTTCAGTAATAAATTCTCATTAGCATTCTGCAGTGCTGTTTCTAATCATGTCACTGGGGGCAGGCTTGTGTAGGAACGAGTGAATCACATACCACAATGGGCTCCTGACTGGTGCCTATGTGCATGAGTGTCCCAACTTTAAGAGGGCTGTCCACCTATCTGATTGTAAAAGTTCATACTGCAGGGAGTGATCTCCCATTACCTCCAGGCCCAGCTGTCTTGTCTTGCTGCATTACATCACTGCCTCCGCTCTCTACTCCAATGCAGCGCACATCACTTCAGGGAGAAACGGAAGCAGCGCAGTAATGTAAGATGATCCCAACAGCATCTGAAGAGCACTCCCAGTAGTATTATAACTCTGATTAGCCACAAGGGAAACATCTTGTTGGATGCTAAACACATATTAGCTTTCTCTTGTTACTTATTTTTCTTTCCTTATTTTTCTCCTTTTTAAGGAAGGGCCAGAAACACGGCTAAGAGAGAGAGGGAGAACAACAGGCAAATTAAAAAGTCATCAGGAGAATTAGGGGGCAGGATTTGAGAATTGTTTTAGCTTTCTTTTAGAAGAAAGAAGAAATGTAGCATGGAGAAATAAAATGAAATTGAAAGAAAAGATATTAATTAAAAACAAAAACATTCTTAGTCAATTACTTAAAAAAATTCTCAAGATGGCATCCCTAGCTATGCTGTCACCTGGGTAGGACAGTGAGCAAGGATGTGGGAGTCAAAATTAAGGATTTTGCTGGAAGCTTATCTATGACTGTCATGAATTTTAAAAATTAATTAGGTGGGCTTAAATTAATGGATATTTATTTACCATCTTAATTAAGGTCTTTTTCTTGTTTATTTCTGTAGGATGGGGGGAATTAATTTAAAGAAAATGTGTGGGATTGGCAACCTAATTGTTGCTCAAGAATGAGCAGACTTAGCAGGTCTTTCACATAACAACATCCCTGAAGATCCCACTGGCATCAAATGAAGCTTAGATAAACAATTTTCTCATTAGCCTTGCACAAACGCTGCAGAAGTCAGTATTGCAGCTGGACAGAAGAGTGTCTTTTGAAGCTCCACAGAAACATTCCAAAATCAAATCTGCAGTTCAAAGCTGTACAGACAGAGTGTTCGGTTTCATAAGTGGATGACATCACCCACTGTTCAGATTTATGAAGAACCTACAAAAATCATTCAGCCACTGGGAACCCAGAACATACCAGCATAAAAAGCAGACACTTGCAGCAAAAGCATTTCCTCATGACTACACAAACATACCAAAAAAATGAAAAACTTGTTAGAGCACCTAGATACTGAAAGAAATGTAATGTAAGCATAGAGTTAAATTAAATGTTTAGCTTATCTGGAAGAGTCAGTTCCTCCAATTACTAACTGAGTTTAGACTAAGAAAGAAAGAGAAAAAAATCTTAGGGCTTCTATTCATGATTTAAACATCCCAGTAATATAGTATTGTCTACTGATATACCAATATAAAGTATATTTTACACAAAATCCTAGCTCTAATCATTTCCCCCCTAAAACAATTAACATCAAATTGATCTGATGTAAAATACAAATTAATATTCAAAAGAGTTTATTACCATAACCCAATTATTATACATCATAATGGGAGTATTTAATATTGAATTTTATCAGTGGATTATTTAAAGCTAATTTTAGATAGAATTGAGGAGATGGACCACACTGCACCTTGAGTGGGGGTGAGGGGGTGGTATTATCTGGCTTGCTGGGGGAAGGCATATATATCGCTTTAAGGATGGGGGGGATAGAGAGGCATGGACGCTACGGCAGAAGCAAAGCAGGTCAGTGTGGCGATGCTGACTCATCCCCAGGGACCAGAAAGGAAGGGAGCTGATAAAGGGCAAGCCCAGCAGGCGAAGCCCTTCTTTCCCCAGCCAGGCAGAGCAGCATCCACCCTCCCAGCCTTGGAAGTGGCAAAATACCAGGTTTGGTCAGTACCGGCTGTGGGCACTATGCTAGTTGCTCCTTTCTTGAGGGGCTGGGAAGGAATTTTTCTCTTACCACCAGATTGGCCAAGGCGGAGTGGAGGATTCTACACCTTCCCAACAGTGGGTTCAGGGGGGCTTTGTTAGGGTGAGTAGGGAATGGGAGTTAGACTATGATGTCACAACTCATTATGTAAGTGTGGCGTGGACGTCCAGTGCAGGTATCTGGTACTGAGGGGATACAATTGCCAGATAAATGGCTTGATAAATGATTTAAAGGAGGTGTTTGTTAAAGGAGCGGAACGGGGGGTGGGGAGGAGAGGAGTTTAAGGTGCTTATGATTGGTATGGAAGGGATCCAACCCCCCTCCTTTATAGCCTACCTTGACCCTCATTTGAGGAGGGATGGTAAGGTTCCAGCAACGGGCTGGCTGGGGACCAGGATGGAAAGAGGGGGGCGCTAATGGAAACGTCTGGGTAGACATTGAAACGATCATGTAGTTAACTGCACTGCACACTTTAATCTGCCAGGTAGTCCCAGAGATCTAATAATAAAGTTGTGGCCTAATTAACCATACCAAGTGTCTCCTGTCTTTCTTCTGGTATAGCCAGACAAAAACATAACCTCATTGCTATCAGGATAGAGATTATAATTATAAAATAAAGAATATTCTAAATTATAATATTTGCCTTAAAATAATAAGAAAACAGATACTAAAGCTTCATTTGTTCACAGGGTCCTATTACGTTTCTAATTTTAATGCTGATTAAACAGTAAGAGGGGGAAAGATGGTGCTGTGAGTAAATTCACTAATCCAGTGACACTACCATTTTGCTGTTGAGTGTCACATGATTTATTTCTTTTTTAAAAGACCCTGATTTGGCACAGTCTTGAGTGTCAGTCAAACACTATCTTCTTCACTCTGTTCAGCTACGATGTCCTTGTTTCCTTTTTCCCTTGGTTACACCCACACCACCTGACCTCTCCTTGCTCTTCTTGTCTGTACTCATTGCACACATACATACCACAATAAAACACATCTTCTTCCTGTCCTACTTTCACCCGTGTCACCAATGCTCACAATTACATCATGAGTCTTGGAATATTTGATATTTTTCTTGAAGCCTCAGCTCCTGGAGTAATGTGATTACCTGAGAATCTCAGCTTTCATTGGGGGGGGGGCGGAAAGTGTATAGCCCTCCTGGCTGCTAAAAAAAGCTTGAAAATGTGAAACCCAAAGGCTTAAGAAGCAGAAGACAAATAAAAAGAATGTATGATTTGCAAACACTCAAGATTGTCAGTCCTGATACATGCAACCACTAGGTTAACTGGATGACATGAACTCAAGGGCCAGCAATATGCAGCTGGCACACAGCTCCACTGGCTTCACCACATACAACCATACCACTTCCACCAAAATGGCCCAGTCCTTGAATGAGATCAGCTCATGGATGAAGAACAACTGGATGAAGCTGAACCCATGCTAACATAGTTTATGCTTGTGAGCAGAGGAAAGTATTTTGAGGAGTTTACAGCTACGGTGAAATCTCTTGATTGAGATTCACATCCACAATTACTCAATTAAGTCCATAGTCTAGGAGTATTCTTGGTTTCCTATTGACGCTGAGCTCTCACATCATAATGGCTGCAAGTAATGCTTTCTGTCATCTCCAGTTGTCTAAGAGCTCCATCCCATTTTGATGGATGAAGACCTGGCCTCAGTTATTCATGCCTTTGTCACCTCTTCCCTGGAATTTAACAATGCGATATATCTGGGCATGAAGTATTCAGCACTTAGGAAACTCCAACTGGTACAAAATGCTGTAGCCCATCTCCTCAGCAACATAGGCTACCGTGAGCACACCACACCTGTCCTCTGCTTTCTAAACTGGCTTTCCATAGAATTTTGAATTGATTTACAGGTCTCAATCCTTATCTTTAAAGTAATCTATGGCCTAGGCCCAGGATACCTAAAAGACTGCTTAAAGTTCTGAGATGAAGGCTGGAGTTGACAACTTCACTCCTGCGGCACAATGGAACTCTCAATAGTAAGAGTAAAATGTGTGTGTGAGAGACAGAATCTTCCCCGGGGTGGTCCAAGACTGTGGAATGAACTCCATCAGGAAGTAAGGACTATTACAAACCTCACCACTTTCCACTCCAAGAACAAGGTTCATTATTTTATAAACACATAACAGGTATATTTAACAACAACAACAAAAAGAAGACACTCCACTCCCTGTGCTTCTCCCTCTGGGAAAAAGATTTGAGAACAAACAACATGTGACAGATATGTAGCTATGTTGCTTAATGCACTACTGGAAGGTGCTATGATGATTAGTGTGGCATGAAAACATTATATACATATACACATACATATACACATACACACACACTCCACCATACATGTGACATAAAAGTGCACATATGCCACCTTCTCACCCTCTTCTACAGTGAGGGTGAATTCCTCAACTGGCTCATCTGATTTACAATAAGGACAAGCTCCAATGTGTGCTAGGATATTTCAGCTGCTCCTCTGCTCTAGTATGTGCTAATGAAATGTACATTGCATACCACTGGTTCACCATTGCACAGAGTTCCCAATTTTGGTGGGGAGTATTCCTGGAGGTTTCATCACATGATATAATCCTTAATTAAAGAGTAATCTTTAATTCCTGGGGACTCCAGGACAATCCTAGAGGCCTGGCAACCCTGCCATTGTAGGAAAATCACAAGTGGAATTTAGCTTCCATCATAGTCCCTAATAGTCATGTGACTGCATCACAAAACCTCCAGTTTAGTAGGATTAACAGTTTCTGTTCAAGAGAGAATCCCAAGAATAAGAAAGGAGAGATGGAAGTGCATTGACTTTGGGATCTGCATGGTGAAACTTGCCCAGCACCAGCCTAGGCTATAGCCAATACTGTTTTATTACTGTGATGGTTACTAACAATCACAGAGGTTGTGCCAATATTATGTAAGTTAACATCGTGAAATACTTTCCAAGATAAAATGCTATTTTCACATGCTCATAAATTTTCTAATCAGTCACTTTGGGGTGACATTTGCCATGTGTGATCTTTGTTCAAAGATGAAATTCAACCATTTCTTGGGATTATAGTTATGTGAAAAATCCCATATTTCTTTTGATTAACAAAAACTAGCCATGCTTTCTTCTCTGGTTTTGTTGTTGCTCTCTCTTTGTTTTAAACATGGCTGCATCAAAAAGAGCTTGAAGTTTGAAAGCTAAAACCTGCTATAGATGCAGCTGTCACAGGGAAGTGCAGTATCCCTGTTTATAGGACCTGTCCTGGCATTTCCCTGCTGGATTTATAAAAGTGTTTTTGTCCCATTGTTTTTGTAACTCTTGCAATTTGAAGCTCTGCTGGCCAGCTAAGCTGGTGAAATTGATGACAGGCTGACTGGTCATGTGAACCCGGAGAGCCATCCCACTACAGGACTGTCTACATGTACACAACCCACTCAGACTTTCCAGTGAGCTCCCTCACACAGAAAGTGAAGGAACAAAAAGTGCACATTTTCAAAAATCATTCATAATTAATTTAGCAACTAACATTTTCTCTGATTCCTAGCACTGATACAGAGACCTAAACAGCTTAGCAAATGTTCCTTTCTATAGAGTGAATGGGAGGGTGCAAGCAGCTTCCAGAGCAGTGAGTGATAACATGCAGTCAAGTACCAGGAATCTATTAAACAAGCCTTCTTAGTCAACACAGAAATTAGCATTTAATAAATTACAAAGTGGAAGAAAGAAATCTTATTGGAAAACAAAATCCATTTTGAGTTTCAAGGTTGATCTTGACAAAGCAAGTAAAAATTGTTTTAAAAAATGTTTCAGCTTTTGAGTAACCGTGTTCCTTTAAGAAAAAGAGCAATTTCCCATGAAATTTCTTATTACACAGCAGATATCTGGGGGGCAATATTTAGTCCTACCAAAAGGAGCATGCCCTCTTTAAAACCAAAAACAATACTTTTTCAGCATATAAATTTAGATTAGAAGGTACTGTTCTACTCACAGATTTTTAATTCTAGACAAGACTGATACCACCTAGTCAAATCAAGGGAAGTTATGCTCACCTACATGAGGCAGAATTTGCCCCTTGATTGGAAAATGTTTTGAGTGCAGATTGATTGGATTACTAGTGAGGGGTATATACCATGGGGCGCTAAAGAACTTGTGAAAAGAATGGCTCAGCATGTTGAAAATGTTTATTTCTGAATGGGATTGAACCGCAGCAGTAAAGAATACTAAAAGAGAACAGAAGGTAGAGCCGTGGGGCCCAAAATTCTGTGTCTAGTAATCAAATAAAATAATATGAACTAAAGTAACTCCTCCAATTTTGATTCTTTGATTCCAATTTCCTTGATTTTAATGAATAACAGTAACTAAAGATTTTTTTTATATTGAGGACCGCATTCTGACCCTTTACTCACAATGGCGAGCAGTTGCACACACAAAAAGTCAATTAGTTCATGGGACTAATCATGGAGTAAGGTACAATGCAAAGTGAGTAAGGATCGCAGAATCTAGCCACAAATTACAGAGTTAATATTTCTGAAATCCTAGAAACTTTGTATAAAATAGCACAACACCAATTCCACAGCAGACAAATTGTAATCGAGTCAAATGGCGCATTGTACTTTTGTCTAAAACTTTTATCTACTGTTTTCTAAGTACAGTATCTTAAATTTACCAGTTACTGCAGTTCAGTGTGAAATAGTTTTGGAAACATTCTCTTCTGATTTTCATGCAATTACAGATAATCTTTTAAAAATTAAATATGTGATTATGTTACTAGGAATGAGGTATCTGAATGAAGTCATTATAGAATGATTGACATAATCTTACTTGGCTTAAAAGTTTAGAAACTTCCTTAGCATGCTCAAAATCTGGTCTTCCAAGTACAGCAGTCTCCTTATTCATTTCTCCTCTTTGTTTCTTATATTCAGCCTTTAAAAAAAGAAATGAATACTAATCACAATTAAACTGTATTGGCTTCTGTTTTATCAAAGGAAATGTAAGCATTATAGTTAACAAAACAGAAAGTATCATTAAGTGACCTGAACTGACACTAGTCTCACTAATGCTCTAATCAGCTCTGAAAAGAAGGCCTTCCCAGGCTTTATCTCCTCTAAAAATGTAAATTTATTTTATTTGAAACACAATGAACTTCACTCACAAGCCTCAAGTTTAACCAAATACAGAGCCTAAGCCTGAGAAATAGTGATCTCCCACTGTTCCCAATAAAGTCAGAGTGAGTTAAAGTGGATCAGCGTTTCTCAAGATCAGGTCCAGAGTTTACATAAGATTATTTTTAGAGGCTGAAAATAGTTTTAGAACAAGACCAGGCTGTGAGAGTGCCAGCCTCTTTCAAATAAAGGATTAAATACCACTCTCAGTTATACCAGTGCAATCCCCTTAAAGTTAATGGAGTTGTACTGGTGTAACAGATGGACTTTGGCCCACAGGGTGGATGTTACATGATATTTCTAGCCGAACAAACTCCCCTGCAGATGCACTGCACATTCTTTCTAAAATGTATTGGAAAAGGAACATGCAGATGAACCCACAAAAGATTCTTTGTGACACCTCAAACTATGTCCACTGGCTAAATTAGGATTTTACACCATGAAAGCAGTATAACTCTGGCAGTAGGTATAATACCAAACAACTGACTAGAGCAAAAACATGTCCCAACCTTATTCAAAACCAAAGTGAAGATTTTCAAAAGAGATTAGTGATTTTGGGTGCTCAGCTTGAGACACCTAAATGGGCCTGGTTTTTAGAAAGTACTGAGCACACACCCTCTGAAAATCAGGCCCCTTTAAGGTGTATCAAATTGGTCAGCTAAAAATTAAGAAACAAAAATCTCTAATCATCTTTGAAAATCTTGGCTTTACAGTCTTCTGGATAGTTTAATTTTTCTACAATAAAAAAATTAAACTGTATTACATACTATTACAGTAGCAGCCATAGCATGCTAGGTACTGTCCCAACATGTAGGAAGACACAGGTGGCTAAATATAAATGTAAGGCCCTGGCTACACTGGGCGGGGGGGGATCGATCTAAGACACGCAACTTTAGCTATGAGAATAGCGTAGCTGAAGTCGACGTATCTTAGATTGACTTAGAATCACTTACTTCGCATCCTCACGGCACGGGATCGACGGCCGCCGCTCCCCCATCGACTTTGCTTCTGCCTCTCGTCGAGCTGGAGTTCAGAAGTCGATGGGAGAGCGATCAGGGATTGATTTATTGTGTCTACACTTAGTGTCTAAGTTTGAACATTTTAGCCAGCATTCTTTACACTTTGACAGAAGATGGAATGAAAAAAATAGTAAGTTTTAAAACTGACAGAAAGAGTCACTGAAGATCATACATTGCTTATTATCTTTGTTATCTTGCTTGCCATCTTTATGTCTGGCCTGTTCAGCACTTCAGTGTATCTGTGTGTATCCTGCACATCTTTCTTATATGACACCTGTCAAACAAAAGACAGTTGTGTTTAAAAAACAGAGTTAGAAGTTTATAAATCATATCTGAATGACTTATCAACTCAGCTACCAAAAGCAATAAACCTCCAGATAAAATCATGTATTCCACCCCAGTCCTACTTGACAGGGATTATTTATGCAGTGTTGTTGTAGCCATGTTGGTCCCAGGATACTAGAGAGACAAGGTGGGTGAGGTAATATCTTTTATTAGATCAACTTCTGTTGGTGAGAAAGACAAGCTTTTGAGCTTACACGAAGCTCTTCAGAAGAAGCAGCAGCAGCTCTGTGTAAGCTCAAAAGCTTGTCTCTCTCACCAACAGAAGTTGGTACAATAAAAGATATTAACTCACCCACCTTGCCTCTCTAGGGATTATTTAGTAAGACCCACACACAGGTTAACAGGATAAAGAAAAAAATTCAGAAATATACAATATAATGTTAGCATAAAAATGGTTTTGTTTAAAAGACTAGAATAAAGTGCTAGCATCGCAAAGAATCAAATGATTTTGTTAAAAGGCACAGCATTTCAGAAAAATTCCAACAGTGAAAGGAATAAGTCTTTTCATATGACCAAACCTTGTCCTATACCCCGTGCTGCACAGAATCGCACAGTCCAGTAGGCCTCTACTGTACTGCACAGGAACTGAAACCCTAATGGGATGAATAACTCTCTCAGTTGCAGCATTGTAGTTGGTATTTTATTAAATGCTCCTCCTGTCATACATGATAACAGGGATCCCTGGGGAGCCACTAAGTTGAGGTGACATCTTCCTTCATGTTTCAGCATGAGATGTTCAGGGCAGAAAATTCTTGACTGAGGAAAAAGCCAGGGATATAATGAATGGGCTAGGAGGGCCTTAGCCTGAAGGCCAAGGATGAGCAGGATACATCCAAAGATTCTCCTTTAAATGAGATAATCAGGGAATGTAGGGAAACCGCACAGACCTCTGAAATATTCCAAAGTCCCAAGACCTCAAGTTATAGTTTTCTTTCCCCTGGACCTTCTCTCTCCCTTGCAGTAGTACACGTGCCAACACAAGCCAATTTTCATGAGTTGTTTTGTTGAATCATTCTGCATGATCAAGAAAACTTCCCTTGATACTTCAAAGCTTCAATCCAATCAAAACCTCATGTAGAAGTTAGAGAGCAGAAAATAAAATCTGGCATTGCATCAATGCATCAGCATCATTTCTGTATTACTGCAGGGTCTTTTAGAATTTCTTCTGTTGCTTAAGACCTTAAAATATATTTCAGTATTATATTTCAGCATCATATGCTCCTTTGAGATTCCCTCAGCTTGAGACTTTAGCTATCACAAATCTATACGTAAAATGCCTATTTTCAAATGTCATATTTTAGTCTGTGCATAATTTTAACAAATTCAGCTGGTTGGTCAGTGTTCACTAACTGTGGCTCTCAACCATTACAGTTTGTAGAAAGAATGCATAAAAAAGCAAATATATCTATCCGGTTTTTGCAAATAGTTTTAAAGTCTCTTTAAGCTAACCAGAAAGTACGGTAAGTTTGCACCCATATGGTGTCAGCCTAGTAGAGAAGCGAAGTAGGCTTCAATCTACTGGCAGTTTGCCCACAAATAAGATCTTAGCATTTTTAACCCACAAAGAGTGACACGGTACAATCAACAGCTAAACTCAGGTAAAATGCTATTATAATCATCACCCATCTTTAAAACTAACATTTCTTGTTTGCTACCAGTTTGTCAAAACAACTAAAAAGTATTTTTGTTTTGTTTTTTTAAAGAAAACTAGATGTACATACAAGCACTTGCATTGCAGAACTTTACATGGATTCAAGCTAATTATATGCTGTTCATCCTAATGACCACATGAGGTGAGGTGAACACCACAAAGGCAGCAGGGACAGGTTTTTGAATAGAGCCCTATCATCCATGTAAATTGCAAATTAAAGGCCAGCATATGTGCTCAAAACAGACATTAGGGTTGAAGTGACTGGTAAATTCAAATAAGGGAAAATCAGTGCACCACACACCATGGTGGTGGGAGTGGTGGAACTTGGGCACTTCTTGCACCCAAATGACATGGTCATATACAGCATGAAATAATGGATTATGGCTAGTTTCAGGATGAAGGACGGGGGGAAAAAATCAGACAGTGACAATCCTGTATATTTCACCATTTCCAATGATATTTGATGTAAGACCTATTGCAATAGCTTCCCTTGAGTGAATTATTATTCTTCCTGCACCTAAACCAGAATACCTATTACTTATGTCTGAGGGAAAGTCATCTAACATTTTACAAATGTCTGCAATATATATTTGCTCCATTCTGCAGCTTGTCATACTCCAGTGAGAATAAAAATGTTATGCAGCAGAACAGTAGTTTGTCAGAGACAGGCCAAAGAAAGAAAAAATATGTTTCCCATTTCCTGAATAACCTCAGTCCCTGGATGCTGACCCTTCTCCACTGGGACAATGTGCTGGCCTCTGTTACACAGCTGCTATTCTGCTCCGTCAAGTGAAATGCTTTTTTTATTTTTATTTTTTATATATAGTGCTATGTTATAACAGTAAAATGAAAACTATCTGCTAGAGAAGAGGAACAGATGCATCAGCAAGTAACACACCACCTGAATGTGCACAATCATGGGTTGGGGTACAGAGCATGGGAAGTGAAAGAAAAAGATCACAAGAGGGAAGAGGAAAGGCAAATAAGGTAGAAAAAGGAAACAAAGAAAAGAGAAACTTGTTACAAAAGAAAAGCAATGGAAAAGAAAACAGAGGAAATACCGACTGTGTAGGAAAGGGGAAGACAGAGGTTCAGCTCTTTGGGGCAGGGACCATCTTTTACTCTGTTCAGTCTCATGTAAAGAGATAGCACCCGTCAGGATTAGAATCACAATGCAAATATTAAATACAAAGACTGTCAAAGGGGTTACTTAATCTCTTCAGAACAATGTCACAGGTAGCTCAAGAACTACTCTCTGTCTCTCACTGTGAGTGGACATGTACCATGTGTCGATCCAAACTTAGTTTTGTATAGAACTCTGCTGCTGAGACTCCTGCAGCTTTTAGCAGCAGTGAGAAGGGTAAGCAGAGAGTTAACAGAAGATTAATGAGGAGTGTGAGGGAGAAAAGAAATAGAGACGAGAGGGAAAAATCAGCATCTATTTCATCTTTGCAGTTATTATGGGTATATTACAATATGTGTCACCAATACACACATACTCTTGTTAGCTTTATATTGTTTTATTAATTTTAAACTAGCCGATCATTTTAGAAAATTGCTATAAAAAGTGGCTTCATCCACTGAATATTTTTAAAGAAACATGTAGTGAACTGACTGCTAATCTGAATTTAAAAAGTCTTTCTGCCTCTCCAGATTTATCTAAATAGTCTAAATTACTTGCAAAGCACAGAAAATATTCAGCCCTAGCTCATAATTAGTTGATTAATTTTATAGGGCCAGCTCATGTAAATAAGCACAGGTCCACTAAAGTCTAATTAGAAGCACACATTTTACACTAGCTGAGGATCTGTCTTACAGTCCTTACATTCTACATCTTTGAGATGATTTAGCTTTAATTTTGTAACTGGCACTTGCATCATAGTTCCTATTCATTGGGGAATGCAACTTAAACAGGTTGCCATGTAGGATGCAGAGTCGCTGGCTGTCAATCAGCTGATTTATTTTTCATATTACATTTAGAGTTCAGTAAAAGAGGCCTAATATTAAAGGATTCAGATGCCTTTCTGCAGTTATCTATCATGTCCACCTCCCTAGCCCATGTTCAAAATGGAATTTTAAGAAGTATGCAAACCGCTATTGCTACCTCTGATATACACATTCTAAAGTATACTTGTGCACACATATGACTTGTGCAGATATGTGCACACATATCTGAGGGCAAGAAAGACTTGTGCACACATATGACTTGTGCAGATATGTGCACACATATCTGAGGGCAAGAAAGACTTGTGCACACATATGACTTGTGCAGATATGTGCACACATATCTGAGGGCAGAATTTGACCCTTAGTCTTAAAGTGAACTAATCATTTTGGTACTTTGAAATGGCCCATAACGCCACTCTTTAATGACCCTAATGGCTCTCCATCTGAGCCCATTGACTCTGTGCTACAGTGCTGTCACTCTGGAGTCCATCTACACAAGGAAAATGACTAGTTGCTGAAAAACATTGTCAACAACAGCTTTGCATGGTCCCCCCTCAAATGGTGTTGAAAACTGGTTCCCTGCTTGTGTAGATGAAACAAAAATATTTCTGGACCATTACAGACTGACACCATCATCCTTTCTGGTAATGGGGCTGAAAACTATTTGGTCCCATTTACACAAGCAGTAAAACCATTTTCAACACCATTTGGGTGGGGGTGGTCCAGGGGAGCTGCTGTTGACAACCACTGTCAACAGAAAGTTAGACAGCTCTGGGTGCTTTTCCTAATATATATGCAGCATAGTATGCCAATAGATCCATAGCTTTAATGCGACCTTCATCAGAGGAAAAACAAGAATCTTGCCACACAGTAATTTCCAAAATGGCGGTGGACAAACGATGATGTTTAAAAATGCTCTCAATTTTAATTCTGATGCTCGGGTATCAAAGGACATGTAATTTCTATCCTGGAAATTATTTTTGTGGACAGTGTACGCACTTGCATTTTAAAAGATAAAAATACATTCCTATGTGTTAACATACTTTTCTGAAAATTGTGCATTTTAATTGGTCAGTGGGGATGTTAAAAACTCTGACTTCATTTGGACAGCATAAAGCCTGCATACATTCCAGGAGTTTCCCAAATTAGTAACTATCACTTTAAAGACAACATTGCTTAGCGGGATAAGCATGGAACCAGCTGTCAAGAGACCTGAGCTCTAGTCTCAACTCTGCCATCTACTTTGTGTGGCCCTGGGAAAGGCTGTCTCTGATTCCTTATTTGTAAAATGTGTATAATGACACTTCTGTATTTCACAGTGGGATGCTGTCATGATTAATTAACATTTTAAAAACAAACTGAATAGGTAAACCTCTGCATAAGTGCTAAGTATTATTTTGATATACAGACTGTACATTGATAGAGCCCTATAAATGCATTCTGTAGATTAGATCATGGGCGCACAAACTTTTCATAATATTAACTATGTCTTCATAGATTGTCTGAGGATCACCTCTTCCTTCAGTTGTAACTGCACCGCCACCCACTCATCTTACCAGTTGCATCTTATTGCCCTATGGCAACTACAGTTACCTAACTAGAACAAGGATTTTCTTCTTTTTTGAAAAAGTTAATTGTGTTGTCTTCTTTTGTTCTTCATTTCTTCTCTCCCTCCCATCTGTTTGGTTTTTCTCAACTTGAAACAGGGAGAGTCTGTACCATGTGACCAGCCAGATCTCTACAGACCATCACCAAAAACTACTGTCCAGGGTTTGGAAAATTTTGGATTAGCTAAAAGAACAACACCACCACAGAATCATAATGTATATATAGGATGGACCGGCAGTCTCTCTCCAAATTGCATGGCATTTGTGTGAAGAAGTCAAACTGTTAATGTTCATTTCACACAAATTTGTATGTAACAGAAACACAATTTATAGAGAAATAGTCTGCGTTAAACAAACATACTTTTATTCCAACACTGAACAGAGCTTAGAATAATATTGCAAGCATATTTCCTACAGCTAAAAATGTCTGTTATACTTTGGAGAGTGATTTTCTTTGGTAGAAGTACTAAAAAGGTGAAAATGTATCGCTTTACAGATGATCACATTGTTCAGGAGATTTTACAGAATTTCTCTATTATGCAGCTTCAACCCACACTTGAGCAGGGTGTTAATGTTATTCAAAGTGGTGTGAAGGCCTACAGCACATCACAGTTTCAAATTGTCAGCACAAATGTATTGTAAGTGGAATCCAATCTTCATTTTTAAAGGAAATTGCACATTTCACACAGTTGAGTATAAATGTCAGTCTTATTTTAAAACTGAGTAAATAGTCTTAAACACATCCTAATCCTATTAGATGTAAACCCAGCATGTAAAGGTTGAATTGAGTTGGCAGACCATTGTAAGTAAACATACATTCTACTCCCTTAGGTATACTGTACTGAGTGGTGGATAAAAGAGCTTTGTCTTCCTATTCCTGCAAGAGTTTCCCTCTAACATCATACTCTCCTCAAAGCAACGATTCTACAAACAGCCTAAGTTCCAAGAGACAGATGCTTCATATTTGGCATACTTAATATGTCCATTAACAAACTTCCATATTCAGATTTGAACGTGAAGCCTCATGTGGTTCTTAATTAAACCTTTACTCACAAAATGAGAAATCCCCAAGCAAATATTCAGCATGGTGTCCAAGTAATTACACACAGTAGGTGTGTAACAATAACTGGTGTTACATACCCCATTTTTCACTGGCAATAAAAATATATCTCCACCACATCTTAGCTCTATATTAGCAAATGAGAAAAAAAAAAACAGTGAACTGGATGCAACAAGCTGGTTTATTAGTTTGTTCAGGCTGAATTCACCCCCCCCCCCCCACACACACCATTTTCCATTATTTTTAATATTCTGTTAAACAGTATCATAACAAAACATCTTTCTCCTCTGTGTTTGTTCTCCTTTATTTAACAAACTTTCTACTGTGCTGTGTTTATAGCGCCAATGGAGACAGCACGACTGCTTTTTATTTACTTCCCCATCTGCACACTGCCCTCATTAATGCTGTTAACAGGAGTATACACAGCTGTGGGAACAAAGGGGGGCTGTTCTGGACTGTGGATTTACAAATTATAATTAAAATTCAAAGAATAATCAAGTACAGATAATGATAGTTTTTGACCCTAAAGCTCCTCTCCTCTTTTCCCACTCTTGTTTCTTTCCCTAGCCCCAATAAAACCCTCCCACAACCCCAACATTCTTTTCACCATCCTTACTGAGGACTGGAAAGAACCCCCATTCCCATGGGCAGAGAGTTTTATGCTGCAAGTTCATTTCCAGAGCCACTGGCATCTTCTCTGAAGCTATGTTCCCTGTTTCATACCTTCTCTTCATCTGACAGCCTGATGATTTCCAAAAGCAAGAGGAGGCACAGATTGGCAGGTTGCAAGGAAGAGGGAAAAGCAGGGCTGGTTGTGAGTTACTCTTGGGAGTTGCAGCTCACGCATATGTCCCAGCAGTAGAAATCCTTCCTCTTCCCAGCATAATGCCCCCCTGAAATCTCCCAACAGCCTCTTAGTTGCTGACCAGCTTTCAAGGTTTTAAACATCTGGGAATTAGCCTAAGGGTTGTGTTACATTTTGAAGCAGACAGCGTTAATTAAGCTATTGTTAAAATGCCAGCACAAATTTATAAAAAAGGCCATTCAAAGTTAAGGCCTTAACTTAATTTTTCCTAAAGTATGTAACAAACATATTCATAGATTCCATGGCCAGAAGGAACCATTGTGATAATCTAATCTGACCTGTATATCACAGGCCATAGAACTTCCCCATAATAATTCCTAGAGCAAATCTTTTAAAAAAATCATGACAGCTTTGTTTAAAAAGCAGAAAGGGCATAATATCTCATGCTGACCTGACATGACTCCAGTACCTAGGCACAACAGACCAACTTAGCCTTACCGTTAAATGTCCTTACTTTTTCGTTTATCTCACCTTTTTTTACATTCCCTTAAAGGGACCTAATTATTCTAGCCAAATTTTGCCTAAAATTCAGGTTTGGTATAAATAAAGCTTTTGCAATACCTAAGACCAACAGAATTTTTTCTTTAAATTGTTTTTTGTATTTATGTTTTTTGATCAAAATAAATATTTCTCTAGCATTTGCAACAAAAATGCAGCATCGAACTAGTGTATGAGAACATGAAACTGAAACCAAGTTTACCCAGTCAAAAACTTAAAGAAGATGATAATGCTATTTTATTATCTAAGCTCAGAGAAATGTAAGAAGCTAACAAAGCATCCATAAAATATATTCGATTTTTAAACAACTCTTCCATAAATGTATTTGTAAAACAGCAATGGAAACTTATTTTTGAAAAAATTATGGGATAAATTCTACTCCTCAGTGACTCCAATGCAGTCCACTGAAAAACCAATAATTTTACAATCACAGAATCATAGAATATCAGGGTTGGATATCTATTACACTGTTGCAAAACTGCACCCACATGTCCATATTCTGCAAATATGCTCAAGAATTGTTCAATTGAACTCTTTAGGATTACTCCTGTGAATAAGCTTACTCATGTGCATAAGTGTTCACAGGATCAGGAAAAAAATATCCTTTTTCTACCCACTCTAAAAACAACAAAACTTTCACAGAGGTGTATGAAAATGGACGCTCAAAGACATTGAAGCCATTCGGTGTTTTGCATAAATAAAGAGTTATACGCTGTTTTAAAGTATAAAATATGCAAATATAAATTCAGGGAACTTTTCTTTAAAACAAATTTAAAAACTAATGGCATAATAGAGAACTCCTCCTCTATCATCTAGCATAAAAATAGGTTCTTAAAAATCCTTTGATGCTTAACCTACACACATGCACACACACAGAGAGGTTATGCTCCTAGTGATTTTTAAATACTATTTTTACTTTACTTTACATATTTTATGTAAAAATATGTATTTATATAGAGATGGTTTTTGAAAGCTAAATAAAACCCCAGGGAACACTGAAATATAACATGAACATTTTATATATAATAAATAGACTCGACCACTATTGAAACAATGTAATAAATTAAGAGAAGAGAGTACTTACATTACTCTGGTGTTTATTGACTTCCATAGCATGCTTAACATCTGGGGGCTCCATCATATGTGCATAATCTGATGTCCCTTTTTCAGTATCATGTTTCTGTTTGTAGAGTACCTTAACAAGCAATATAGATAAAGACAGATATAATAGCAGGTATCATTTTAAAAGGATAATACTTAAATTGACTAATCACTATTTTGAAGGAAAATGACACTAGCTTGAATTTATGAACTAGTTTGCTTAATTTTGTAGTAGAAATTAAGCCAAACAAGCAATCCTACAGCTTTCATAGTACTGCATGTGTATATATACATACACAGCCACCAAACATGTGAAAAGCTTACATTATACCTACCACTGACATAAGCTTTTATGCTTACATTTAGAAAATGTACCAGGTTTTGATGCCTGAAGAGGAAACAAGCATCAAAGAGATGTGTTTTCACTCTCTGGAGCAAACACTAAAATAATCCATGAGAAAACAACAAATACTAAAACAATAAGGTTGAAAGTTGATCAGGAGAAGGATGTTTTGAAACTAAAATCCTCAATACAAAGAAGATAATACCCTAAAATGCTTGAGAAAATAGCACCTGAAAACATTGCCCTGGACTATTTAAATATATGCTATTGGAAATCTGTGGAAATATCCTATCTTGGCTATTTGCAAGGCACCAGGATTCTGTAGAAGAGCCACAGATCAAGCACCCAAGGGGATATAAAGTACCCACACTGGCTATATAGTGTAACAAGAAGATCCACAGATCAAAGATAAATGTGAAAAGTAGCTTTTTTGTACTACTACTACTATATTAATGCAAATCCAAAACATGGAAAACATGAAATGTGCTATATTTCTGTAGGATGTAAAAAGATGGCTTTGTCCTCAGAAAACAACAACAACAAAAAACAGATAAAATTTATAGCAAAACGAAAATGTGAGCCAGTATCTTGTTATATTATCTATTACATTTTGCGGCGGCAAAGCACGTAGCACATAACAAGACTATAGTAGCACTCTACTTTGTAATCTGCTACCAAAAGATATAAAATATGCTATACAGAAATATTTTCTCTCTAACCCTCCCTCACAGGGAGTCGCTTTCATGATGTTTCCAACTCTAGCAAGTATGAAAAATAAGTCCCAAGATTGCTTCCAAAATAGGATCATTCACTTTGTACCATCCACTTTCCTGGCTCAACTTTCCTGGTTTCAATACTGAAATGTTGGCTGTAGCTCCAAAGCTACCAATGTGAGGAACTGTATGTTAATTGCACTAAAGTATCCAGTCATTTTTGTGAAAACAAAGCTTTTTCAGTAGCTCAGTAGAAGTGTATTTGGTTTGCAACTTGACAGCTGTGTTCTTTATAATCTCCTTTCTCAGTGCTCTCCATTTAACTTAATTATGTAATAATGTAATATTTTATTTTGCAAGGTGTAGAATCACAGAATTATTTTTCATTGGAACAAATCAAAAGTTCATCTAATGTAATCTACCCACTTGGAGTGCAAAGAGATCATATATCCATAAACTATTTCCCATAATAAGGATAATCAAGTTTGGAAGATTTCTAGAAATGGCAATTTCTTAGAAACATGTTATTTTATCTACAGTAAGTTATCTTGTGATTATAAATTTCTTCCTATTTCATAGGGATTTTCCATACTGTGGCATATTAGTTTATTTTTAAACATTAGTATATAGCACAATAAATGTGCTGTACATAAGAACATAAGAATGGCCTTACTGGGTCAGACAGACTCACTGTCTGCCAACAGTGGCCAATGCCAGATGCCCCAGAGGGAGTGAACCTAACAGGTAATGATCAAGTGATCTCTCTCCTGCCATCCATCTCTACCCTCTGACAAACAGAGGCTAGGGACACCATTCTTTTACCCATCCTGGCTAATAGCCATTAATGGACTTAACCTCCATGAATTTATCTAGTTCTATTTTAAACTCTGTTATAGTCCTAGCCTTCACAACCTCCTCAGGCAAGGAGTTCCACAGGTTGACTGTGCGCTATGTGAAGAACTTCCTTTTATTTGTTTTAAACCTGCTAACTATTAATTTCATTTGGTGGCCCCTCGTTCTTATATCATGGGAACAAGTAAATAACTTCCTTATTCACTTTCTCCACACCAGTCATGATTTTATATACCTCTATCATATCCCCCCTTAGTCTCCTCTTTTCCAACCTGAAAAGTCCTAACCTCTTTACTCTCTCCTCATATGGGACCCGTTCCAAAACCCTAATCATTTTAGTTGCCCTTCTCTGAACCTTTTCTAATGCCAGTATATCTTTTTTGAGATGAGAAGACCACATCTGTATGCAGTATTCAAGATGTGGGCGTATCATGGATTTATATAAGGGCAATAAGATATTCTCCGTCTTATTCTCTATCCCTTTTTTAATGATTCTTAACATCCTGTTTGCTTTTTTGACTGCCGCTGCACACTGCGTGGACGTCTTCAGAGAACTATCCACAGAAAGATTAAAGATTACAGGTCCTTCAAATAGCCTTAACTCTGCCCCATGCAATAACAATACATTATGATGAATGCATTTTAGTGTTTGTGCCAGAGATTAAACTGATTTGTATGGATAAAATAAGTCTTAACTCTCTCTCCTCCCCCACCATGGTGTCAATATAGGACAGAGTCAAGATTGTTTTGGTACCTTGACTATGCATTTCCATACTTAATATATTTAGTTTTCTTCAAGTTTAACCTTAACTCCGAATTTCCTGAGATACTAATGCTTGTTTTTGCATAATTACAACATTTTAAAATAATGTTTACCTTTACATTTATCATTAACCCTGATATGAACCCTCAACCTTAACTCCAATTTAATCTAGTATTATTGTTTTTGTTTTGTTGGTGTTGTTGGGTTTTCTGTTTTTGATCTAGGAATATATATAAAATGTGCATGCAGTAGTAGAGAAAATGGCATGTAATAGGTACATGAAATAACTATGTTACCAGATATGCTTTTGAATACAGAATTATAACTAATAGCCAGCTGGGCTATTAATATTTGCTGCTTTTGAAGCAGAGAGAAAATTATGGACACAACATACTTCACCATAACAAAAGCATTAAGAATTATATGTAACAGTTTAACATTGTGTAATATGGGTACCAATCATAAAATTGAAGGGTAACTTTTACAAACTTGGATGCCAGTTTTGGTCTCAATAAATTACATTACAATGGTGCAGTAAAGCTAAAGAAACCATTTACAGTACATTTTAAAGTAACAGGAGGACTCTGTTATTAGAAATAAATTAAGTCAATGATCTATGACTCTCCTAGAAGTCGAACATGGAACTTCAGATTCACTTGATTCATCATCATCATCATCAAAAACAAGCAGAAAATATTGTTAAACATACATATATATTAACTGCTTCAGCTGCTGTAACAACTGCTCAAAAGAAGAAAATTAAACTGTCTGATGACATGCTCTAATCTTCAATTTGCTTTGGGTCCTTTTTTCCCAGATACGGAATAACCAGAGCAATTTTTTCTCATGGTAGAAACAAAGTGATGGAATGTGTACAATCTTTTATGATGTTCCTTATATCATTTCCTTCCTCTAGCCATTTGAAATGCTTGATCTTTGTGTGTGATACCTTCTTAAAAAAATGGGGGGGGGGCTCAGAATTGTTTTTCAGAGTTGAAAAAGACAAGGCACAAAACTAGAGTTTGTTGGGAATTTTCCAGTGGAAAATGCCATTTTTGTAAAATCAAAATTTTCTGTGGGAAAACTCCATTTTGCTAGAAAATGTCTATTTTTCCAATGGGAAAGTAAAAATGATGGCTCCCTGGTTGCTCACCTGGAAGGCTCATCTCAATTCCACTTTCTGCCTGCAGGGAGAAAGTAAAATTAATAAGAACCTTCTAGATGGACAGCCAACAAGCCAAAACATTCTGTTTCATCTCCCCCCAAATGAAAATGTTTTGGAAATCCCTGCCCATGAAAATTTCACATTTTTTACTTTTTGTTCCAATTCAGGAAGGAAAAGTTTTCAAAAATTCTAAAATTTTGCAAGAATGGATTTCCATTCTCCAGACACTGAAAAACAAAGAGTAAAAAGGGTTGTTATAAAAGCTAACAAAGCTGGTCACATTTGTGCCTCCACTGTACATCACACAGGGAAGCAAAAGTATAAATACAACCAAAACTGAACAGCAAGCACAGGAAGCATAGCAGAACATATAATCATGCCCTCTCTTGAGTATGGTAGAACCCCCTCCATATGAATATTATGTGGCTGCAACTCTACAGGGTGAAATCTGGACTTCAGTTGAGCCAGGCTTTCTTGCACAGAGTTCAGGGGAAGGTGATTGTAGGTGCGGAGTGGCCTCTCTAGGTGCCACTGTCCTGTCCGAAACCAAGGAATTTTCCATGCAACTTCCCCAAGTAGTCTCTGGCCCACTCAAAACGCTGGACGAATGTGCCTAATTATCACTGTCAGCATTTAAATTGTGTAAAATTTATAATCAACCCCCTGTCATGGTCCAACAATCATCTCCTTCAGAAAGGGAGCACGGCTTTTCCACATTGTTTGTAATAGTCCTTCCACAAGACAAATGGTAGCACAACAGCCAGTGAACCCTCCCTCCCATTCCCCATCTTAGATTGTTCCTTGAAGAAAATGACAACCTACTAAACTATAACCCCACTGATGGAGGAGCAGCAAATATCCTACCATCACTGAACTGAAGCTTAAAATCTTTGCATTTGCTTCCTAGATATCACAGTGATAGACACAATATAGATTAGATTTGGATACTGTAAAGAAGATTTTCCAGGAAAGAATCCCTCAGGAGTTCCTTCAAAGCAATTTTAAATTCAGCTCTGTAGAAAAGTAACCACCCACCTTCTCTTCCCCTTTTGGGATAATGTCTTGAAAACTCTGAGTTGAAACTTTTTGTAAGTCATTTTACCACTGTCTCAGTTTTTTTTCTATAGGATGGGTTGATGGGTTGGAAAAATATATCAGCAGTCTTCAGTTTTATGGTCTGTTATGATTTATAATGTGTTTTCACTCAAAAGGGGATATTATAAACTTCAAAGAAAGCACTGGTGATATAGCATGGCACCTACTGTATTGCATATTTATTTATTTAGGAATATTGGATGGCTGGGCAAAATCTTCAATAAATGTTATCTGAAACGAGCCGCCCTATTCATTTTTTTGTGATTTTTTTTCCTGACTCAAATGTTTTTATATTTAGTCTCAGATCTTTTCCTTAACATCACTGGTGTGTAAGAGAACATGATTTCATACATGAAATATGAAAACATAATTACTGTACAATATTCTCATTTGGAATGGATCCAGGAGCGAGTCCCATGGCAAACTGGTTAACTGATGCTTTATAAATCAAACCAAGTGTTTAAAAAGCATTATACAATTTTGTTAAATTATAGATTGTAATAGTGATAAAGTATTTCAACTGCTACTATAATCAGAGAGACAAGGTGAGTGAGGTAATATCTACTGTGTAAGCTCAAAGGCTTGTCTTTCTCACCAACAGAAGTCGGACCAATAAAAGATACTATCTCACCCACCTTGTGTCTCTAATATCCTGGGACCAACATGACTACAACAACACTACTTGGTTTTATAATCAATGTTATAATGACATGTCATGTTGATGAAATTTTAGTTACTGTTCTGAATTAACTGAATGCACTAAGTATTCAGTTTCAACCTACTAGAGGTAAAATATAATTCACATTAATACATTTGCTTATTACAGACATTGACTGATATATTGCCACCATTGTGGAGTTTTCAATACTGACTTGATAATTAAGTTTACAAAGCAAACCCTATTTCCTTCATCTAATTTCAGATTTCAGTGTTTCCTTTTACTATGAACATTTTCTTTCATTTGCAAAAGGAATGGTTACAGTCTTTAAAGTACTTCCATAGAACATCAGTATGTTTAATGATTGACTTACTGTATGTAATATGGAATAGGCAGTGTGCTTTTGCTTCATAGAATCATAGACTCATAGAATATTAGGGTTGGAAGAGACCTCAGGAGATCATCTAGTTCAACCCCCTGCTCAAAGCAGGACCAACACCAACTAAATCATCCCAGCCAGGGCTTTGTCAAGCCGGGCCTTAAAAATCTCTAAGGAAGGAGATTCCACCACCTCCCTAGGTAACTCATTCCAGTGCTTCACCACCCTCCTAGTGAAATTATGTTTCCTAATATCCAACCTAGATCTCCCCCACTGCAACTTGAGACCATTGCTCCTTGTTCTGTCATCTGCCACCACTGAGAATAGCCGAGCTCCATCCCCTTTGGAACCCGCCTTCAGGTAGTTGAAGGCTGCATCATGTTATGCTTTTTGCTTTTGCTGGTCTGGTAGGTCTCTAAAGAGTCTCAAAAACGTGTTTAAGATAGAAGGGGGAGGGGGGAAGAAATACCTAAAATGTGCAAATACCTGGTTGGTAGACAATATTAGTTCAACATATCCCTTTACTGCAGTGGTTAGCAAACTTTTTTACTGGTGACCTCTTTCACATAGCAAGCCTCTGAGTGCGAGGTCCCCTTATAAATTAAAAACACTTTTTAATATATTTAACACCATTATAAATGCTGGAGGCAAAATGGGTTTTGGAGTGGAGGCTGACAGCTCATGACCCTCTATGTAATAATCTCGCGACCCCCCCAGTTTGAGAACCCCTGATGTAATGCATGAGTTCAAAACCAACTTTTTGCTACTTAGACTTGTGGAGTTCCAACAAGAAAAATGTGTGGGTTCTTAAGTGCTTTCTACCCTCAATGACACAACTGGACAGGAGAGAGCACTAAAAATATACTGCAGGGAACCATTGAGCTTTGGCAAAAAAAATATGGACTAGATAATGAAGTCAGGCCTTCTATCTCAAACTGGTAGGAATCTGATGAACAGCATTGAAAATGTATAGCCTAATTTTCAAAAGTGCTGAACATTCGCAATTTCAACTGAAATCAGTAGGAGCTGTGGGTTCTCAGCACCTCTGAAAATCAGACCACCATATTTTTAGGCTGTGAATTTATCAGCAAGGAGTAAAAATCTTACAATGCCAATATGACACTTGGATCATGCAGACTGCAACATAATTTTGATCTGTATTCTTTTACATTAATTATTTCATAAGATGCTGCTGCATAATGTATGTATGCATTGATGAATGACTTATTGTTTTTTCAAATGCTAGTTACTAAACATAATGAGCCAGATCTTCAGCTGGTGTAAAATGCAGTACCTCCATTAAAGTCAATGGAGCTATGCCAATATACACTAGCTGAGAAATGGACCCTGTGAATCATATATGTAATAAAATATCTGTTTAAAGTTACTGGGGTTAGTAGTGTTCTGTTGCATAATTAATCTGTAAAATCTAAAAATAATTGTTTTTTAAACTTTACCTTGCTCTGAAGCTGTGTAACTTCTCTTGCGAACACACTGTCAATTGTGGCTGGCATCTGCTTATACAGAGAATTGGAGAGGTCTTTTTTAGCAGATCCTTTGTACTTTGCCTAGAAAGAAAAAAGACAAAAAAAATGCAGAAATTACTTCAAAAAGAATCACATAGTAACTAAACAAATCACTTTGTTTTACCCTGAAATAAAATGGTGCAAAAGAACATTTTACTGGAAAAGACCTAAATAAGTCTTATAGAGTAATTTAAGAATACACATTTATTTTCAAATCACTTTACATTTCAGATTAGTGGATATAATCCATGAATCAATGTAATGTACTTGATAGTTAAACTGAAGGAAGCCTTGAATGAGGCAAGCAAGGTCAGCAAAAAAAAAGAAAAAAAAACACCCTGTCACTTACTATTCACTTGTTGATCCAAAAAGCAAAATTATCTACATATTTTTAGTTTTCTGGAGTTTTGCACATTGTGTTCAGTGTTTCATTGTTTGTTTCTCCACTGAGACACTCAATAAGAGGCAATAATTAACTTTCACTGGCGAATACAAGAATATGAAGACAACAATTTGTTTATTCTTTGCTACTTAAGATTTCTATATCACATATTGTTTTAAAATTTCTTGTTATTTCTCCTGTGTTTTCACTACAATTCAAAACTAACATTTTCTAAGCATCCTTATGAAAGCACAGAACACCCAATGGCAATTTTTCTCACAGCAGAGTCTTGTGATGCGAGCTAGAAGCATAGTACAGAATTGTTGGCTTGCTTCTGGTTTTGTCTCTGAAGCCAAGTATGTCAGGAGCATGAATTTTAAATTCATAAAACAATGTCAGATACTATCTTTAAAAGTAATCACTGATATCAGGAATATGCCATCTTAAATGCATTATCATATTTAATTGACATGCACCAACTGGACCATGTCTAATTATTTATTACTCTGGTTATTCCCATGATTAATTGTTTTTTAAAATTCTGCTAGAGAATTTGTTTTTCCCAGATTTTTTTGTGAGTTGAAAAAAGATGCCAAAATACAATATTAAAAATGCCTACATTCTCCAACAGAGTCTACAGAACACTAGAGGTCAGCAATTTACAATCTTAGTCAGCTATCATTATCGTATTCAACAACTGCAACAAAACAAGTTACCTAAACAGCACTCTAAAAACCTTCTGAAACAAAAAGCAATTTTTTTTTACTTGTTATATATTAAATCTTTAAGTGTTCTTGTATTAACAATCAGCAACAGCCAGTAGCTGTTTGATACTAGACAAAATAGCACATAACAGCTTCACATATATTTGGCTTCTATAGGCTATTTGATGTCTTATCTCACTTATGACATTTATGTTTGTCAGTGAGAAAATTCAGAATAACTCCATTATGTTTATTCCACTTGTGAGTTATCCTACCTATTCCTGACACGTGAAGATAAATGTCAGTAAAGCAGCAAACATATGCTTTTATATTTGATCTTGACTTACAACTAATCGGCACTGAAGTTTCAGAGAAAATATATGGAATGTATGTGAATTATATAAAAATCTCAGATCAGATATGAGTAACTGGACATAGTTCATTATATACAAAACATGAGGAAACCGAAGCACCCAGAGGTTAAGGGACTTTGTCACAGTCACACAGAGAGTGGGTGGCAGAACCAGAAATGGAACCCAGATCTTTTGATTCTCAGTAATATGCTAACTCCTTTTTGTAAGGCTCCCTTCCGAGTTTTCACTCTCTACCCCCAAAACAGACAAATATACATTCATGCAACAACATGCCTTCAGGAACATTTCTTCCTAGTGCCAGGACATAAGTAGTTGTCAGTAAGTGGTGGTCTAATCAATTCTGAAATCTATATTTTTGGCTCAATAGCACCTTGCATATATGTGTGTATGCATGCATACATCTACAGACTCACATAGACTGAAAAATGTACCTAACACTCACTGGCCAAAGAACTGAACCTACTTGCCAGAGTGAAAAATATGCCACTCCCTGACACAAGTAACACGCTCTCCCCGAAATGTAAAGAAATAGAATACTGTCAGAATTAAGACATTACTTCAGCTGATGAACTCCAGAAAGAATAAACCCTTTAAAACAGGTTCTGTGGTATGTTTAAAGAGTTTCTTTCTGAAAAACTGAATGGCTTGGGCGGGGACGAGAAGAGAGACTGGGGAAAAAACAAGGGGGTGGAAGTTGAAAAGAAATTTAAAAAGTGGGGAGTACAGAAGAGGTGAAATCAACTCCCCAGCCCAGGAACAGTGAGAGGCTCCCACTCTCTCATGTCAGCCTAAGGACTGGAACAGCCATAGCTCCTGCACACCAGTGACTGGCTGGCCATTTGTGCTACCCTCTGCAGATTAAAAGAGGTGCTTTCTATGGCATGTAAGGGGGCACTACATGGCAACTTCATCCATGGTCCTTCTCCCCACCCCAAGTAGCATGGAGGGACCTTGCACAGGTACTCCACATTCCAAATAAATTTTGTTCTATATGTATAGTATGTAATTATAAAACTATTTACTGGAGTTTGAGTTAAGATAGAAAACTTTTCCACGGTGAGTTTAAACTTGGCCCATAATAGTTATAGTATGCAGTTAACAGTTGATGTTCATTTATTTGGTCTAGTAAGTATGGAAAATAGGAATTGGAGTCCTTATACTTGGTGTTTATTACCAGGTAAGTGACTATATGGTCTTATGCAAAGCCACTAGGGAGGAAAGATGGCCTTGTGGTTAAGACAATGGACTAGAATTTGGGTTCAATTCCCAGCTCAGCACAAACTTCCTGGGTGACCTTGAGCAAGCCACTTACCTGATCTGTGCCTTAGTTCTCCACTTGTAAGATAATATTTCCTATCATCCCTTTCTTATTCTTTGTTTGTTATTCAGACTGTAAGCTCCTCAAGGCAGGGACTATCTATTTCTATGTATCTGGATAGCACCTAGCACAATGGAGCCTTAGTCATTACTGTAATACAAATAAAGACTTCTCTTAGTCCATCCATCCGTGAAAGGGAGTGTAACAGGGCGGTCTTTCACTTCAAGGGCTGGGCAGGGAGCAACTGGCGCCGTTCTGGAGGGAAGCCCAGCAGGTGCAGGGAACAGGGAATCAGCTGACCCAGGAGGACAGCAGCTAATGACTGGGTCTGATTCCCACAGGAGAATATCACTGAAGAGCCCAACTCCATGAGGGAGCCTGAGACCAGGAGACAGCTTAGTGCACAGTCTTCTGTGGCTGCAGCAGAAGGCTTCAAGAAGGCAAGTCCAGGAGGTCCAGACCCTTTAGTTACTGGAGGCCAGAGAGTCCCACAATTCCCATCAAGAACAGGACTATTGCTTTTCTAACTGTTCTATATTTCTTTTTGTTTTGAGTTGGAGGATAAACAGAGCCCTCGGGTAAGGCCATAAACAGAACCAAGCGTGGCTGATTGTTTGTCCCAGGCTAATGAGCAGGTCCATCAGCTCACAGAACTATTTACATTTAATGTTTGTCAAATGATGTGGGGTCCTAGAAGAAAGGTATTATACAATTCTAAATTAGCATTACACACTTAAACTGCATACAGTGACACTGCTATAACCCACTAAAACTTTTGGATTCTCTTGCTATTTGATATAAATAGACTCCCCAATCCGCCCCCTCAAGAATCGCAATATTCAGCTTAGTGGGCTTTTTTCTTGGAAACCAAGTACTGAAGAATATTTTGCAATCTTTTATATCTTACCTCAGAAATAAAAGCACTCATATTCTTCACATGTTTTAACTGAGGGGTGTCAGATACAAATGTGAACTTGCCTTTAGATTTTTCATACTCTTCTTTATAGTGGATCTACAAAGAGAAAAAAATAATTTAAATTGACCCTAAAAACAGAAACAGACAAAGGTTACCTTTTAGATTTATTCTACTAATTCAGACAGAACACTAAAATACTGTGCCAAGTGGCTTGTAAACACCACATCATGTAACAAAGTAAGCCACAGAGAAAAAGCACTCAGGTAACATCAGATAGAGGAGACCTACAACAGCAAGAAGATCAAGTTATAACAGAAACTCCAACTTGAGCACCTAGATGATGTAAAAAAAAAAATCACAAAACCTTTGATATGACATGAAAAAGACAGGGTTGTTTGTAATACCTACAGTATATTGTCACCCACTACTTGCAATTCCTGTAGTATCTTTAAAGAAAGGGGGTATTGAAGATAAAGTTTTATCCCCCTGATTTCACATCAAAAATATTAAAAACAGGCTCTAAATTTCTATACATAAACCTTGCAAATACAAAAGCTTCATTTTCCCACAGCACATGCAATTACAGTTTTTAAGTATCCAAGATCCATGAATAAATTCTGAGGGGCAGGTTTCAAAATGTTATCCCCAAAGTCTCTAGCATTTGAAGTCAAGGTCTTCTAGACAGCTGTGTAGTGCAGTTGTCAGACTGTTCTTGAAGGCAGAAAAAAAATTCATAAGCTCATTCCTAAAGTCTTTTCCACACACACAGGAGATCATTTTTGCTACCAAAGTACGGTGGAAGGTGACAAAACAAAGCAATGGTCCTCTTTCCCTAAAGTAGTTATTTTAGAAACCCAACAAAAATAAAGTCTCAACTCATACTTTCCCGCGAGAAACAACCACATCATAGGCTTTATCAGGATACAGATGACTAACAAATATTTATGTTATTGTTGCTGTGGTCTGAGTTAATGTTTTGTGTTACGGTGTGATTGCGAGGAATGTGTATGGTGTTACTGAATATGCTGGAGATGAATGGGACTTATTTACAGAGGGACAGAATATGTTAGTGAAGATGGTGAATAGAACGTGTAAGGATTAAGGTACATTTAAAGAAGGATAGCTTAACTGAACTTTCCTTGTTTTAAGGAAGTGTATTCCCCTTAAGCAACCTTAACTGCTTGAAGTTTCTTTCAATATTGATATCAATATGGTTCAATGTAAAGTGAATTATTTAGACTTAAGATCTTCTATTCATCTGTTCTCATTTCTCTAACCTCATTTTCACATTCTGCACTGTAGCACCTTGGATTTATGCACTGAAGACTTACTGACAGAAGCAACACAGCCTGAGCAATAGAAAATGAACATTTTCTTACCCCATAATTTCTGTTAGTAGCATCTTATGTCTGCTCCCCTTCACTCTGCAATTTCCAGACGCAGTTCAAAACTGCTGCACAGCATGTGCTGGCCATGCCTCCTCCCGCTTGTCACCAGGTGAGTCATTCTAAAACTCGTCTACAGATACTATCATCATCCAATGCTAACTCATTAACTATGTACAGCAGCGAACTGCCTGCACAGTAACTGTCCAACTAAAAAGCTGACCCCTTGGCTAATGAGCCATTAGGGAGGGTAAAACTGAGGGAGATGCTGCTAGCAGAAAGGACATTTTCAGGTAAGAAATATTCCATGATGTAGCCTGTGATGCTGGCAGGCCAGATGCCAGCTCTTGCCAAAACTGCATTTCCTAAAACTAAAACTCATATCTGGAGCCCAGACCAGTTCACTTGTGTGTTAGTTTTGCTCAAAATAAGTAGTCTTTTGACTATTTGAGAAACAGTCTTTTAAGAATGTATTTAGTATTTAGACTGTATAAAATGTTTGTAAATTGCTGTATGCATTAATCTCACTTGTACTGTCAGTATTCCGTGCTAAGAAAATATGTAAGTTTTGCTTTATAACTTTGAAAATGTTTGCTCTGAACTTGTGAACCCAGGCATGGGCATCATCTTATGCTCATCCAGAAGGACTATCCAAGTCAGATGGGCCATCAAGAAATACTGCAATAAAAAGGATTGGTTAATGGCCCTATCGCACTCGGAATATGCTGTGTGCAAGGAAGTTCATCCTGTGGGCTTGGAAGCTGAATGAAGGAAATCAAACAAAGTCACCGGAAAATTTTCCATCTTTTTGGCTGTTTGAACTCTGACAGGGCCAGAGACTCTAAACTGAAGCCAGAGATCCCCAGGGGCTGCCTTCTGGGTTTTCCCTAACAGGCACTTTGACTTGACAGATCACTACAACTCTGTCACTCTTAGGAATTAGATGGTAACTCACATGTGTGTATATATTTGCTTACTTTAACCTGTAAACTGCTCTTATTTCTTTTTCCTAGCAAATAAACCTTTAGATAGTTTATTGCCGGATTGGCTACAGTCGCTGTCTCCGGTATAAGATCTAGGCTACCAATTGATCTGGTGTAAATGACTGGTCTCTTGGAACTAGAAGCAACCTAAATGTGATGTGATTTTTGGTATAAGACAAGTGACCATTTATCACTAAATCCAGTTTGTCTGGGTGGCAAGATAGACTGGAGAGTCTAAGGGGACTGTCTGTGACTACATGGTAAGACTGTCACAGCGATCCAGGAGTTCACATTTGTTACTGGCTTGGTAAAAGCTCATTATAGAACATACCACCAGTTTGGGGTGTCTGCCCTGTTTTTGACAGTCGTCCCTGAGGTAGGCACTCACAGTCATGAGCCACTCTAGACACTGTGACACAGCCCAGCATCACCCACCATTCTGTTACATCTGGGTAGGTTTAAGCAATGAAACAGAAGTAGGGAGGGATAAGGAGAAAGTAAAATAGAATGAGAGAGAAAAGAAATCCCCCCGCCCATGAAGTTTGTTCAAAAGGCAATACTATTACTGGGTCGCCTCCTGCAGCACCTTCCTGCCGAAGACAGAAGACAGAAATTCTACTTTATAGCAATCTGATAAAGGTGTTAACTGATGCCCATGTGGCTAATCTGCCTATTTCAGTGGTGAAATCATATGCTTATTTGACCCAAGAAGCTGCTATAGATCTTCTGGAGTATGCCTTGCTTCCTTCTGGAACAGAGATGCCTGATGCCTTGTAGGCCTGCACAATGCATTGTCTGATCCATCTAGCAGTGGTTAACTTGGAAGTTCTGAGTCCTTGACACTTTGAATGGAAGGAGACAAACAGTGCACCTGACCTTCTAGCAGATTCTATCACTTAGTGTAAACAGATCTATGCTTATTCTAAATCTTCAGTACTCTTCTGATGTCTGCAGTGTGCTTGTCAGTCAGATGTTGTGGCCTGGGACAGAATGAGGGAAGAATAATCTCCTAAACGGCATAGGAAGAAGAGTTCCCTTTTAAAAGAAATGATTGCAGAGTTCTCAGTATCTCTTTGTCATTATGGAATGCACAGTAAGGCTGACAGATCCGACACTCGTCTAACAAGCATAATGGCAGGCAGAAAACAGGCCTTGATGGAGAGATAGAATGCCAATGTTGAAGTCAGAGGTTTGAAAGGGTGAGCTGTTAAGGCAGTGAACACCAATGGTAGGTTCCATTTAGGGAAAATTAGTCTGACCTCTGGTCTGGCCTGTCAGACTGCTTGACGAACCTGGATACTTGGACTACTCTGCCAGACAGCAAGAGGATCCTGCAAACAAAACACTATTAATGGCTGATATCTAGTATGCTATGGAGCTGGGCTGAAGGTCTGTCTGGGGTCAAATTCAACAGTTTTTATTCACACCCTCTTGGAGGAAGTCCCGAATCACTGAGATCCCTGGGGGATGGGATCTCATTAACACAGTTCCCTAACTCACACTCAGTCAGAGGTAGTGGCTATGAGTCCTGCTTGTCTTCACATTCCCTCAAGACTCATTTAAGGGAGGATAGGGACCAGTATCCCCAAAGGGATCTTATCTTTGAGGTCCTGTGTTGACCCAGGATTTACCCCCTAAGTTGTTTGAATTAAGTCCTCCTTCTCCTTAGAGTCTCTCCCTATTCTGCTCTGTGTCTCCTGCTTTGGTTTTTCTGTGGTGGAGTCACAGCTACTTGGAAGGGTGGGGACCCCATCATGCCTGTCCCGACTCAGAGGTCCAGGTTCTAAGAGTGCTACGGTCAGCTGGTTGGGAGCACGCTGGGCATAATTCACTCTCTGGCAAGCTTGGGAATGCTCCCTCACATAGGAAGCACCTTTTGGACTTTGTCCAGTGCTTGCACAGCTGCTCTGCCATGCCTATAAGGGGACAGAGCAACTCAGCAAGGAGGCACTGCAGCGAAAGCACCACGTCTCTATGGCCAGGATTCTGTACAAACCCTGAACCAGGATGGAGGCTTAGAACAAAAAAAGAAGCTTGATACTGCCCGAAAATGGTTAGAAAATAGAGGCAAAGAAAAGGATGGGAGCAAACCCATTGCCGCATGGCTGCTGCTACAGAGGCAGAAGATCTGGCAGCAAGCAGGAAAAAGAGGCATGTCCAACTTTCGCTGTGCTACAGCTTTGAACTGCTTCCAGAAACTGCAGACTGGCAGGAAGCAGCCCATATGTAACATAATTGTGGGAGATGCTGGGCTGCAGAAATATCCAGCTGATTTCCTCTCTCATTCAATCTTTGATGGATATTGCACATTCTAAGACAATGTTCCTCAGAGATGAGCTGGAAGAGTCATTTCTATGAGTGTAGTTTAGTCTGCAGGCAGAATCAATTCCTGACCTTTCGGAAGACAGCCAAAAAAGGTGTCAGTTGCAATGTTGTTTTGGATGATGTAGGTACTGTCCACCAAGAAGTGGGCTGGACAACAACAAATTCATTTCTGACAGGCAACCATATAACTGTGAGATGGTAAATATCTTTGGTCAATTCTCAGCTGGACCATATTCAAACCAGTGAAGGGCTCTGTATCTCAGTACCAATCATATTTACTCCTTGATGAAACACCAGATGTAAAATTACAGTGTGTGTCAAATTCCCTTTGCTCATGGCTCCATCAATCCAATGGGCCATGTAGTTCTGTGCACCCTATCATATGCCTCTATAAAAAGGGAAATAAGGACAACCCAGGGAATTACAGACCAGTCAGCTTAACTTCTGTACCCAGAACGATAATGGAGCAAATAATTAAGAAATCAATTTGCAATCACCTCATTATCTTCTAGGTGTTAAGTAACAGTCAGCATGGATTTGTTAAGAACAAATCTTTGAGAGGGTAACAAGCCGTGCGGATAGGGGGGAAGCAGTAGATGTGATATATCTTGACTTTAGTAGGGCTTTTGTTACTGTCTCACATGACCCTCTCATAAACAAACTAGGAAAATACAACCTAGATGGAGCTACTATAAAGTTGGAAAATTGTTCCCAGAGAATTATTATCAGTGATTCACAGTCATGCTGGAAGGGCATAATGAGTGGGGTCCCGCAGGAATCGGTTCTGGGTCCGGTTCTGTTCAATATCTTCATCAATGATTTAGATCAATGATGGCATAGAGAGAACACTTGTAAAGTTTGTGGATGATACCAAGTTGGGAGAGGTTGCAAGTGCTTTGGAGGATAGGATTAAAATTCAAAATGATCTGGACAAACTGGAGAAATTGTCTGAAGTAAACAGGATGAAATTCAATAAGGACAAATGCAAAGTACTCCATTTAGGAAGGAACAGTCAGTTGCACACATACAAAATGGAAAATTACTGCCTAGGAAGGAGTACTGGAGAAAAGGATCTGGGAGTCATAGTGGGTCACAAGCTAAATATGAGTCAACAGTGTAACGCTGTTGCAAAAAAAGCAAACATAATTCTGGGATGTATTAGCAGGAGTATTGTAAGCAAGACATAAGAAGTAATTCTTCCGCTCTACTCTGTGCTGATTAGGCCTCAACTGGAGTATTGTGGCCAGTTCTGGGCTCCACATTTCAGGAAAGATGTGGACAAATTGGAGAAAGTCCAGAGAAGAGCAACAAAAATGATTAAAGGTGTAGAAAACATGACCTATATGGGAAGATTGAAAAAATTGGGTTTGTTTAGTCTGAAGAAGAGAAGACTGAGAGGGGACATGATAACAGTTTAAGTACATAAAAGGTTGTTACAAGGAGGAGGGAGAAAAATTATTGTTCTTAACCTCTGAGGATAGGAGAAGAAGCAATGGGCTTAAATTGCAGCAAGGGCAGTTTAGGTTGGACATTAGGAAAAACTTCCTAACTGTCAGAGTGGTTAAGCACTGGAATAAATTGACTAGTGAGGTTGTGGAATCTCTATCATTGGGGATTTTTAAGGTCAGGGATGGCATAGATCAGGGGTCAGCAACGTTTGGCATGCGGCTCACCAGGGTAAGCACCCTGGCGGGTCGGGCCAGTTTTATTTACCAGCTGACGCAGCAGGTCCGGCCGATCGCGGCCCCCACTGGCTGCGGTTCGCCGTCCCGGGCCAATGGGGGCAGCGGGAAGCGGCGCGGGCGAGTGATGTGCTGGCCGTGGCTTCTCACCGCCCCCATTGGCCCGGGACAGCGAACCGCGGCCAGTGGGAGCCGCGATCGGCCGAACCTGCTGCGTCAGCAGGTAAATAAAACTGGCCCGGCCCGCCAGGGTGCTTACCCTGGCGAGCCGCATGCCAAACGTTGCCAACCCCTGGCCTAGATAATACTTAGTCCTGCCTTGAGTGCAGGGGTCTGGACTAGATGACCTCTCGAGGTCCCTTCCAGTTCTATGAGTCTATACACAAAGTCATGGAACACTAAATGAAACTGAGAGGTTTTTTATGCTGATTTGGTCACTGACTTTTGTTTGTGTTTTTAAATGTGCCTATTAGAAAGTATGTATATGCAATATGCAAGATTGAGAAGGTCAATATATATAGTTTAATTATATAAAAAAAACAAAAACATAAGGTTCTTAAAATGTCTCAATCTTTTTTGCTTAGAAAAACAACCAAATCAGTGACCCCTCCCCAAATCATTGCACTCTGGACCTCATGCCCCCCTAAATAACTGAAAAGCAGCAATATCAGCACCAGTTATTTCTCATTGTCTAGTTTTATTTTGGCAGCTCCTAGATGCCCCAATCAGAATGTGCTGATTGTGAGCGCAAGATTTCAGTGGGTAATTATGACAGGACATAAGACAGAATCTTCACATTAGATTTTGATTCTAGATGTTCTGTTCTGCTACAGACATTTTTGCATCAATTGGCATCAGGCAATTGGAAGATGAAAAAGGACATACGGAATACTGTAGTGACATTTTTGCACTTGAAATATATATTCACTGTATGAAATAGGCAAGAAGTTTCTGAAGCATAAATGGTGTGGGTATGTGGTGAATGCAAGCAATGACTGGAAGAAATGAGCATAGAAGCTTATATTCTTATTCAAATTTGGAGTTTAAAATATGGATGAGTAAAATATTAATTTGGCCAAGTGTGAATTTTTGCCTGCAAGTGACCTCCTATTCATTACAAAATATTATGCAAGGATAACTGGATCTCTTAGACCTTACAAGATCTGATTATGAAAAAATCCTTCCTTTGGAACTTAGGCTCCCAAATCTCGTTGGATGTCTAACTTTTTTAGGCTCCTCTGAAAATCTCAGGCCAAAAATATACCTTGTGTCCTTTATACTTACGTAATTTTGACTAATAATTATAAACTCATTGGGACAATCCCACCTTAATATAATTGGTCATAATTCCACTAACTTCTGTGGAAATACTTTTCTTTACACCAGTTCTGCATTCGGCCTTGTGTCTCTTTGACTCTTATTTCACAAGATATTAAAAACACCACAATTCTGTTTTACAACAAACGGGGAACAAAGATTTCAACAGTAATATTCACAGTAGTTTTCTATTCTGCTACTTTATATCAATTGTTATTGAAGTTAATAGCAGAAAATGTATTACTTGCTACTGAATTTGAGTTTTGCTCTAGGTACCATATTGAAAGAAAACATTAAAAAGTATCAGTTTTTGCATCTCCACTACATGTGTGTACACACAAACAAATGTAACTTTCACACTTCAAGAATCTTAAAACAGCCTACTAGTATACGCTAAGGATGTATGTGTGATATATTGTGTAAAATAAAAGTTTCACTGTGTTCAGAACAGGAAACCATCCTACTACAACTCTAATCCCTCAATAAAGTGAAAGTTATTGTTCCTGTGAATTTGTTTGAAATGTGATAATATACTTAAACTTTTTAAGATTAAGCTGCATATGCAGCCATCACTTAGATAAATGTACAGGTATACATTTTTCTTTCCAAATTCAGAGTGAATTATTTTTGTTCAGATGTTGACAAAGATATACTGAATTTTAAGGCCCCTTTTTGGATAAATCAGCCTCTTATGGGAGAGCATGACCTTAAATATCACAATTTAGGGCTTGAGCCAATTTCCACTGGGGTTAATGTGAGTCTCTAAATTGATTTCAACGAGAACTGGATTGTCCCTTAATGACATCATATTGTATTTCAAATTGCTTCCATTTAAAAAATACAAAGTTTAAATGCCAAGTTTTCACATTTAGGCACAACAGTTCTGCACATACATCTCTTTGTACCTAAAACCGTGCACAAATATACAGAGTATTTGCACATATATATATATATAGCCACTTACGAGCCTATATAGCCATTTGTACACATACACATCTGGTATTTGTGCCTTCAGTTAGATGCAAGTGGGTGTCTGCATCCAACCTTGAAAATCTGTCCCTAAACGTAGAAACCAATGCTTGAAATTCCATTATAATGTGATGCCTCTCGGTGGGTCATTGGCAGCAGGGATTACATTCAGTACCTCTGGATATAAAAGCATAAACCTGTACTGCCTAAGATAAAAGACCTGGATTCCTTAGGCAAGACCAGATTAGGCTCATTAATCTTTATGTGTGGCTTAGTCACTAGAGAAATACAGACTACCAAACTTAGCAAGGATGAGCTACGTACTGTCCCTGGGCATGAAAGCTTATCCCAAGCTGCAGAGATCCATTTAGCGTAAAACCTGGTAGTGGCCACTATTTGTTACACAATGCTCATGGGTGGATCAGCAGCAGAAGCAATCAAACCCAGGACTTCTGAATCAAAAAGCTTATGTCTGAGCAGCTGAGCTAAAAGTCCCATCTGTTAGCTGAAAGGCTCTAGCAGCCTCTTGAACATTTATGTGACCCAGATCCCACTAGAGGGGAATAGAAAGCTACACTGAGTAGGTGTGGGCTACAATTGCAAAAGAAGAGTCAAAGGACCAAATTCTGCCAGATCCAATTCAGTCAGTTATACCAATGCAGCGCTACTGAAGTTATATGGATATGGTCAGTAGACTTGCACATGTGTAACTGAGGGCAGAAACTGGTTCAGAACTCACTGGTATCAATTGATTAGTATTAGCTTTTAACAGCAACAAATTATATCCTGAACAATTTGGATATAAATCTTAAGATGAAAAGTCAAACTCAAACATTAGACAAATGAGATTTTCAATGAGGATTTGATTAAGACACAGTTTATCATACAGCCACATTTTCTATCCAATTCTGAGAAAAACAGCTTGAAACAATAGTTAACTGGGTCATAATTACTCTTCTCCTTTTAACCAACAATAAATAATTTTTTATCTCCAGTCTACTGACAATTCTGAGAATCACAGTGTAGTACCTAGAATTCTCTTGTAGTTAAAAGAAAAGAAACCAGAACTGCAACAAATTCATTTTCTATTAATTTTTATTAACCATCAAACACTATTAATTGAGAAAAACTGTAATTAAAGTCCTGGCAGGATCTAATCTTCACCACGTCCAGCCGATGGCAAGGAGATGCTGAATCAGAAAGAACTACAATTTGGACTACAGTATGTGGCAAATTAGATGGTAAGTAGCATTATGTTTAAATGGCATTTGCTGCAGGTGATAAAGAAACATTAGTAACATGCACATATGAAATGCAGTATGAAGATTCAAGAGGCAAGCTATTTCCCTTCCACAGAAAGGACTATGATAATTTGCTTAATAACTTTATTTGTATTCAGCTTCTTACTTTCCCCATAAAAGCACCCTGTGTCCCCTTTTAAAATACAAACAATAAAAACAAATTAAGGGGTCCAATTTAAATGTGGAAAAGAAAGGGGTTGGAAAGAAAGTCCAACATATGTCAGAATTAAAGGCATCTTGAAAACTGTTATTTAATAAATTGGATGGATTTGAGAGGGGGGCAACGTAGGGATCATCACAAACAAAGTGAACATCGGCTGACTACAATGGTGGGATCGTTAAACAGTGACACGTGAGAACGGATATCCTCTCATACAAGACCCAAGGCTTACATGCCAAATAGGATTTTAAAAATAACAGTGCCAATTTAAAGTCTGATGGTAAAAAATGCAGGGTGAGCATAATATGATCACAATATCTCAAGCCATGAACAATCATGCCATTGCACTCTGACAGAGTATCTGTGTTGACAGCCTTGCAAGAAAGGAAAGGGAATAACCCAGGCTTGTGGTCACAAGGTCATGTGCTGCCATCACAAGGTCACCTTAGGGTAAAACTGCAAGCCACACAAAGGCATTAAAACCCACTTATGTTTGACTTATACATATTACCTTCATTTCCAGTCCCTTTCCTTTCTACGTGGTAATGAGCAAATTTGGGTCTGAAATACACACACACACACGCACACACACACACAGGTTTTCAGGTACAACTTTGTTCATTACTAAGTGAATACACTAATCCATTTCCATATTTGCATGAATAATAGCTCCTCTCTAAACAGTCATGCAAACAAAAAGTACTTCGCACAAATGTTTATAAAAAAGCAAATGTAAAGACCTATGAACATGGTTGGATCCAAAAGCAAACAAGAATATTCACTGAGCTCTGTTCCCAAACTTTGTGCAGATGCTGCCAGAAGCGAGTGAAGACAATCCCCCTAGAAACCCTTCATAGCTGTGTGTGTCCCCTGTAACTAAAAAGGGTCAAGAGGTTCTGGCACCATTCCGAGAATGAAGTAGTGGTGGTGGTAGGGGAATTTTTCTCCAGGGGTACTGTAGGACTTTTCTAGTGATAGTGAAAATTCAATTATGGTGAAGGTTTGGGGGGGATTAAAAAAAGTTCACTCTGAACCTGATCCAATACCCATTAAAGCCAATAAAAACACATCCAATGATTTCAGCAAGCACTGGATCAGGCCCAAAATGTGGGTTCCATTTTCGTATATTAATAGGGAGAATTCCTTTTGAAATTATATTGGTTCTGGACCATTGCACTTCTTATATCATCATCATACAGGAATCATTATCCTTTGAAAGATTCTCATATCTCAGTGAAAATCTAACACACACTTTCAGCAAAAGCCACATCTTTGAACCATTATAGGGTTTGAAACCTTATTTTAATTCATTTATTCATCTTAGTCCCCAAACCTTCACAGAAAAATCAAAGAAAAACACCTCCACAATATTTATCAGCAGCCACCATGACCACCAATGATACACTTTTCAATAATAATTCCTTTCTAATTAAAACAAATAGTTTCTCAGCACTGTTCAGGGTATTTTTTGCCTTTATGACAGCAATCATATCTAGAAATAAGTAGCATGGAAACAATACATGGATTTCAGGTCAGCCTAATGCATCATTGTGGCTTTTACCTGACTTGACAGGCTTGTATTGTGTCATATACTGTACATTTCCAAACAAAAACACATGGATAACTATCAGTACCTTTGATAAAAATATTAATAGCCTGTACTACCGCTTAAGATAATTTGATGTTACTGGGTAATCACCTTACTGGCCTCTCTTAAGGCTGTATCCAATATTCAGCCCACAAAGATTTAAGTATTCGCACACAGCGTTCAGGCACAAGAGAAGATTTGACCCTGTCAAGCCGCATTCTCTTCCCAGCATGATAGCTCCTAAACATTCCAGATGTACCATTTTTCTAGCAGCCATCTATTCCTTCCTGATAAATGTCCTCCAGTAATGAATTTTCTGCATCCTCTATAGTCTAGTTTCTGCATGTATTAATCTCACAAGGTCAACATACGTATTCACCTAGGATAATAATACTACAATAAGTTTATACATCATGTTACAATACAAGGTGAACCAGCCCCCACTTTGCAGTTTTACTAATCAATCAATTGCCAAAACATCCAGACCTAGAGTTGGCTGGAAAGATTATTTTATAGGCAAATCACCATCGCTCATATAATGGGCTGTCTTGCTGTTAGTCACCATGTATACTTAGTCCATGAAGGAGAGTAGTCACTCTGTGTCTAATCAAAAACAGAACCCCAATTAGTGCGCAGTTTCAAAGTTCCTCCTGAGATTCAAGTTTCCAGGAGCGGCACCGCAATAAATACAAACTCAAGCTCAAACCTTCACTTCCATAATTCACTCAGGGGGCCAAATCCTCAGCTGACAAAGCTGATGTTACTTCAGTGAAGCCAACAGAGTTACTCCAATTTATGCCCTCTACAGATCTGATCCAAGGTGTTCATGCCAAATGCAGACATACATTATATTCCTATTAACAACTCATTTGGAATTTGTTAATTGAGTACCTTTATGCGATTCTGTAACATTTTAATGGAGTTTCCTCATAAACATTCTTGGGAAGCCCATTTATATTATTTTGTATGTTTTAATCTATTGAGTAGGCATCTAGAACCTAGGATGGGCACCTATACCTACATTTTATAAATCTGAAGAAATAAGAATAATACACATAAAACCTTTAGAAGCAAGCAATATAATTAACAGACAAATTGTTACAGTCACTTACATCACTTATAATTTCAGTGCATCTTCTGGCCAGTTCCATGTTTCTGTCCTCAATAACTGGCTTAAGGAACACCTATAAAAGAAAGGGAAAGCATTTCAATATCACTAAACTAAAACAGTGAAAAAAGAAGTAAGCACCTTTTCAAAGTTATCGCTGCCACCCACCCTTTCTTCTTCCTCCTCCTCACTTTCATCCTCCCTGAAATCCTGAAGGACAGGCATTCTTATTTTTAATATTTTTCAAAAACAGTGGGGTAAAAATTGAAAAAGTCCACTGCTGCAGCAAACGGTTTATGTTCTACCACTTGTCTAGGCTGTATGCTTCTCTTGTGTCCTTCACTAAGCTTAACCTTACCAAGACTTCTTCCTTATTTAGACAACACTTGAAAGTCTTTATCTGAACAATTCAGTATGAGTGAACTAAAAGGCATTACAGATGGCCTTGCTAACTCAGCTAATACTTTCTTACAGATAAAGTATAATTAAATGACCTATTCAAATAAACTATTCCTAAATGTCTAAGACATTTAATTAAAGCACTGTGATTCAGTAACTATGTAAGATAAATGATTTAATGAAATTAACTGGCTAAAACGGGTGCCATGAAGCCTAAGATTATGGAAAAACTATCTAGTTCTAACATTTAAGATATCACAGACTCCCAACCAGCTGTCACAAAACTTCTTCACTCAGTCCAAATACAGTTCATACAGAAAAGATGCACACATTTTCTACTACAGAGAGTCTGGACAATTCACATTTGCTTTATGAAATGCAATTGCACAATGTAATACATGTTACTTTTAGTACATTTTCCTGAAAATGTTCCTTTCATATTAAACATTATACATTCTTAAAATGCTTCATGCATTATGTCAGCTACAGTAATATACATACATACATACACATACCAACACTCTACAGAAGATAACATACCCTGATCATACAGATAATACATGTTCCTTAAAGGTCTGTATAACCATTCACAATTAAAGACTGTCAAGATTTGTAGTCTCAGAACCAACCTTTTCTGTATAAATTCACTGAGCTCAGCTCTGTTGGAAAGGAAGCTGCCTTATTGCTAGTGGAAATAATTTCACCTGTTGTTCTGTAAGAATGTATTGCAAGTAGGGCTGTTGATTAATTGCAGTTAACTCACGCGATAAACTAAAAAAAAATTAATTGTGATTTATTGCAGTTTTAATCTCACTGCTGAACAATAGAATACAAATTGAAATTTATTAAATATTTTGGGTGTTTTTCTACATTTTCATATATATTCTATTCTGTGTTGTAATTGAAATCAAAGTGTATATTATTTTTTATTACAAATATTTGCACTGTAAAATTCATAAACAAAAGAAATAGTATTTTTCAATTGACCTCATACAAGTACTGTAGTGCAATCTCTTTCTTGTGAAAGTGCAATTTACAAATAGATTTTTTTTGTTACATAACTGCACTCAAAAACAAAAAGTAAAACTTCAGAGCCTACAAGTCCACCCAGTCCTACTTCTTGTTCAGCCAATTGCTAAGACAAGTTTATTTACATTTACAGGAGATGCTGCTGCCCTCTTCTTATTTATAATGTCACCAGAAAGTGAGAACAGGCACTTGCATGGCACTTTTGTAGCCAGCACTGCAAGGTATTTACATGCCAGATATGCTAATCATTTGTATGCCCCTTCATGCTTCAGCCACCATTCCAGAGGATATGCTTCCGTGCTGATGGCACTCGTTAAAAAAAAAAAAAGATGCATTAATTAAATTTGTGACTGAACTCCTTGGGGGAGAATTGTATGTCCCCTTCTCTGTTTTACCCTCATTCTGCCATATATTTCATCTTATAGCAGTCTCGGACGATGACCCAGCACGTTGTTCATTTTAAGAGCGCTTTCACTGCAAATCTGAAAAACCCAAAGAAGTGTGAATGTGAGATTTCTAAAGATAGCTACAACACTCAACCCAAGATTTAAGAATTTGAAGTACCTTCCAAAATCTGAGAGGGATGAGGTGTGGAGCATGCTTTCAGAAATCTTAAAAGAGCACCACTCCAATGCGGAAACTACACCAAAAAAGAAAATCAGCCTTCTGCTGGTGGCATCTGACTCAGATGATGAAAATGAACATGCGTTGGTCCACACTGCTTTGGATTGTTATCAAGCAGAACCTGCCATCAGTATGGACGCATGTCCCCTGGAATGGTGGTTGAAGCATGAAGGGACATATGAATCTTTAGCGCATCTGGCATGTAAATATCTTGTGACACTGGCAACAACAGTGCCATGAGAACACCCATTCTCACTTTCAGGTGACATTGTAAACAAGAAGCAGGCAGCATTATCTATTGCGATTGGCTGAACAAGAAGTAGGACTGAGTGGACGTGTAGGCTCTAAAATTTTAGATTGTTTTATTTTTGAATGCAGGTTTTTTTGTACAGAACTCTACATTTGTAAGTTTAACTTTCATGATAAAGAGATTGCACGACAGTATTTGTAGTAGGTGAATTGAAAAATACTATTTCTTTTGTTTTTTTACACTGCAAATACTTGTAATCAAAAATAAATATAAAGTGAGCACTGTACACTTTGTATTCTGTGTTGTAATTGAAATCAATATATTTGAAAATGTAGAAAACATCCAAAAATATTTAAATAATGGTATTCTATTATTGTTTAACAGTGATTAATCGCAATTAATTTTTATAAACAGGTGATTAAATTAATTAAATTATTTTTTTACTTCACTTGACAACCTTAATTGTAAGGTTCTTATTCAAAGTAAGAAAGCTAACTGGTTTTACAATCATTCAAATATGATGTTCTTTTCCTAATTCTAGCACATCACAACACAACTTTGGACTGCATCCCCCAAAGTGATCAACTACAAAATCTCAGGGGTCCAGGTTAGTAGATTCCCATGTGTTATTGGAGCCTGTATCTACACTTGCCCATCCTCTGAGCTCCTGACCTGGGAGGCTAGCCCTCAGCCCCTCCCCCGATGTCCTTGATTTGGGCGGCAGGCTGCGAGCTCCTGGGGTAGCGCAGCTGTAGAGTCCGGCCTGATCCGGTGCTCTGTGCTGTATGGTGTATGGCTGGCTCCAGCCGGGCAGCGTGGCAGCAGCTCCACCAGCCACCGGTGCTCCAGGCAGCACGGTAAGGGGGCAGGGAGTGGGGGGGGTTGGATAGAGGGCAGGGGAGTTCAGGGGCCGGGGGTGTGGATAGGGGTGGGGGTGGTCAGAGGGCAGGGAACAGGGGGGTTGAATGGGGGCAGGGGTTCCGGTGGCAGTCAGGGAGAAGGGGTGGTTGGATGAAGCAGGGGTTCCGGGGGGGGCAGTCAGTAAGGAGAGGAGGGTTTGGATGGGGCACCAGGGGGCAGTCAGGGGTGGGGGTTCTGGGGGCCGTCAGGGGACAGGGAACCAGCCCTCCATATAATTTCTGAAACCCAATGCGGCCCTCAGGCCAACTAGTTTGCCCACCCCGATCTACACAGAAAACATAAGGAATTTGAAGTTTTTAATGTAAAATTCCCAAAATACTAAAAAGTAATTGTAGCTAACATATGCTTCCCATTTGCTGTCTGGAACAAAAGTACTTCATTAGAAAAAGATATAAAAACAGACAGAACATTTGTGACTGAGTAAAAAAGTATTAATTAAGGATGTTTGGATTTTTTTAATCTTTAGAAAAACAGACAGCCCCCAACCTACTATAACCCAGAGACAGAAGGCATTTACATATTAATAATACACAAGGGTTTCAAGTGACTTATCCTGCTGTTTTAATAGATAAGCTCCTAAATTTTAAGAGTGACAGTGATTGTAGGTGCCCAAATTGAGACCCATAAGGCCTGATTTCCAGAGGTGTTGCATTCACACCTCCCACTGACTTCTTTTGGAGCTGTAGGTACTCAGCACTCTCGAAATTAGGCCCCAAAATCTCTGAAATTGGGTCTCACAACAACTGGCCACTTCTGCAAAAGTTAGACATGATAAATGTCTTTCTGAGCAACTACAGCAGTTGCTACATGACATGGCAATTCACTTTCCTGGTATACAGAGCACTTGGTAAAGACAACAGAAATGCAGCACAGCAATGAGTCACAGACTTTTTGTGCTAATACCAAAGTGAAATGCTGAAGAATGGAAATCTCTGCATTGTAAAATAAATATTTTAATTTTCAGGGTTTTTAATATTTCATTGTTCCCCCCATATTCAATACATGTGGCAAGAAAAGATGTCAAAAATAATTAAAAGACAGAGGGGGAAGATATTAATAATTACCAAAAAAAAATGCTAAATTTTGCAAAAATCCAGCATGGGCTTTCTCCTAGGAAGAGCTGCTATTTTTCCAATGGAAGTCAAATGGTCAAAAATTTGAAATTCTGAACTGCTTGGATGTTTAGGTTATTTAAAAGGTTATCATTACAAATGGTGGTTATTCAGAGTTCTGATGCAACAGTAATTACATATTAATTGTGGTTTTCCTGCAATGGTTTCTCCATAACAAGATCACCTTTTCTTTAGCATAACCACAAGTTGATTTACTTACACGTATTTGTTTTTATTTCTGAAGGTACAGGATCAACCATAGTTTTTATAGGGCCTAGCCCCTACCTAGCTCATTCAAATGTGCTAGGCCTTTCAGCAGACTTCCATCAGCCACACATCTAGAGAATGGAGGAAGGGTCTCATGGCTAGTCATATTGAGGAAATAGATGCCAAAATTACATTTTCTAAGGGAGTGGAGGGAAAATCATGCCACAACACATTACCACAGCTATAATCTATTCAGTGTGACAGTCTCCAGGGGACAGATGGCAGCAGGCAGACACTATCACATGCAGGCCGCCCACTAAAAACACAGGGCTCTGCTGCATAATGTGTCAACCAACAAAGTGACAGAGAAGCAACTCTTTGGCAATTAAGCTCATTCAGATACAGCTCAGAGAGAGTTTTGTTAAGGAAAATGAAGACTGCATAGTTTAAAATGTGGAGGGGTTTGTTAATTTCCTGCAGGGTGGTGGTCAATAACAGCTAAAGTTACTTCTGTAAGGTATTCTAATAAGCTAGGATTAGTATGTGTGATGTGGCAGCTGTCATTTATGTAGCTCTTATTTTTGCTAGTTTTACTTGTTTTAGTAAAAAACAGCCAAACTAGAGATACGGACGTGAAATAAAGCCTGAATTAAACCCTGACACTATTTATTATATCACAAATGATCATAAAGGTTGTTTTCCCACAGTTTAACCACAAAAACGTGCCCAGGTAAGGTAACACTTTCCACTATAAATACTGCAATCCAGAAAGACTTTCTGGCATAAAATCACCATCAATTTAGCACAACCCAATTGCACAGGGATTTAAAAAACAAACAAGCAAAAAAACCCTGGCATTTACTCTTACGGACCTACTAAGTGGTGTGTACCACAATGCTTTTCATACATGTATCATGCCATTGCAAAATCAGGTTCTATTCTTCTCGCTGTATGTGTGCATAACTCTCAATAATATCAATGGGAGTTGTGTGCACATAAAAAAAGGAAAATATATTCGTTGGGGCAGTAAACAATACTAACCCATTCAAATGTTATGAGGAGAAGTTGCACTGCTCCAAACCCCAACTTAGAGCTATCCTAATTCCCTACTTGATTAAATTTAGTCTTAAGAATTCTTGTTATTTTGCTGAAGCATATACAGCAAAATTAAAATAATTGTGTCTCTGCTAGATTTACTATAGAGTTACAGTATTTGCAGCAAATAACTTGCACCTGTTTCAGGTCTTTACCTTATAGCTTATAAATTGTACACAAATAATATGTTTTACTATTTTAGCAAGTGAATTATATGGTTTATATACCACTAAAATGGATTTGTCAATCTCAAACATTTAGAGCCATTATTTGCCTATTTGTCTACCCAATATTTTCTGTCAAATAATTTGTTTTGGGTGTCTGGCACCTTGCCACCTCACTGCTCCACTACCAGACATCTTTTATGAAAAGATGCTCATTTGGGGAGTAGATCACAGGTAAATCATAAGTCCTACACATCTGAAGACTTGGACTCAAAATAATTTGCAAATAAAAATGAGTTTGGTGGTCTCATTCTTGTCCATAATACACTAAGTATTTTATCACAGTTAGTCTCTCCGCCCTGTCATTAAGCATGTGATATCAATTTGGCAGGCTTGCTCATGAGATTCCCTAACGCCACTTTTGGCGACAACCCCAAATATCTTTGGGTTAAAGAAATGAGCACATTGTGACACTACTTCACAAAACAGCAGCCGTTGGGCTTGCCCAGGAGAAGGCACCAGAAATGCTATAACTCTCTTCAACTTCATATACTAGGACTTTGCACAGGAGAGACCCGGACTTAACTAGCAGGGGTGTTGGAGGTTAAGGGACAAAATATTTTCACTGAGTTGTGTAGGGAAAGTTGATCAGCACAGAAACAACACTTTAGGTTATGAATACTGCACTATTTGCAATGCTCCATTTAAAATTCAATAAAAGAAGAGTCAGATAGCTTTAACAGAGTAATTCATATTCTCTCACTTTCATCGGGGATCTAGTTCAAAATCAACCCACGGTTTTCCCCTGAAATGAGTGTGGCATTTTCAGTTCCGTTCTCACTGAAGAGAAGTACACATCACGGAAATAAGTACAATTAATTCAACACAGCTGGTGGTCTCTTTTCAGACAGTACACAAGAACTTGGTAAGCATTGAGATTCAATTACTTCTCACTTCTAGAAAGACCCATCTATCAGACTGGGGATTACTGGCAACGCTAGGCAAGAAAGTTCATGGCTTGGCTATCAGCACCCTAATTACAGGAAGAAAGCAGGTGTTCTAGGACTGCCAGTTTGTTTAAGCCTCTCATGAATATGAAATACAAATTAACATTAACAAAAGAAATCCAGTAGATGGTCCTTTTTAGATAAAGTGTAACTATAACCTTGTATCTGTCACATCATTAACATGACAAGGTGGGTATGGTAATGTCTTTTATTGGACCAACTTATCTTGGTGAAAAATACAAGCTTTTGAACTTCCAGGTCTGAAGAAGAGTTCTGTGTAGCTTGAAAGTTTGTCTCTTTCACCAAGAGAAGTTTGTCCAATATAGATACTATCTTACCCACCTTCTCTCTCTAAAATCCTGGGACCAATACAGCTACAACAACACTGTAAAATCATTAACATTCCATTCATCAAAAATGTCTTGTGCTCTAGAGCCAATATAATTTTTATACTGTTTTGTGAACGTTCTTTAACAAAGACTTTGTTAAATCAATGGAAGTCAGAATTTTATTTTTAAAAGCACATTAGATTCAAATTTTAAAACTGTCTGGTGTCTGTGTCATGGGAAAGCAAATAAATGAATTTCCAATGAACTAGATATCACCAGTTCAGATAGGTGGGTGGCTATGTGCATATTCATTAAAACAGTGTCTAGCCCAAAGGAGCCCTGATGTTAGTTAGGACCGTTAGGCACTACCATAATACACATGCTAAAGGAGAATAAAAAACAGGCAAATGGAGCAATCAACAACTTCAACTACACCTCTACCCCAATATAACACGAATTCAGATATAACGTGGTAAAGCAGCGCTCTGGGAGTGGCGGGGCTGCGCGCTCCAGCGGATCAAAGCAAGTTCGATATAACGTGGTTTCACTTATAACGCGGTAAGATTTTTTGGCTCCCGAGGACAGCGTTATATTGGGGTGTATTAGTATCAGAGTGTGACACTACTTTGCCCCCTTTCACTCCAATCTGCATTGCTGAAACATTTCGCAATGTTTTAACCAGTTTTCTTGCAAAATGGCATTTGGAGTAACTACTTCAGAAGAAGATGCAAAATATGTCATAAGTTATGGAACACTGTATATCACAGTGGTCTCAACAAATTCCTCTGATCCAACTGTGAAATCCAGAGATTTCATTCTCCTAAGGTCTCTGGTTTTGATAGAGCTCCATCCTGTTTGAGGGGATGGCAACTCACCATCTGCACAAGAAGCTAAAAACCCTCTAGGCTTCATGCTTCTCGAAAAGGGTCTAGAAAATTAAATTTTCATTTGACTTGGCTGCTCAATGAGGTTTTCATGGAAAATGAATCAGCCACATCCTGTACATCAGAAGCAGAAAGAGGAACTGAATAGGGACTCTAGCTCAGGGGTAGTCTATTTTTTGTCAAGGTCCAAATTTCTTGGTCAAGGTCTAATCAAGGTCTAGACTCCAAAGAAAATAATTAAAAAGATAAAAACAATAAAATAAGAATAAATAAATAAAAAAATTGGGGTCCGTTCAAAAGCATCTGGCGGTCCACATTTGGCCCGTGGTCTGCATATTGACTACCCCTGCTCTAGCTCCTCCTCCTCTAAATCTATTCAAACTAAGCAAAAAAGGAAGGTCAGGTACTGCATCTAACTCCTCTCCTTCACAAAATCTGCATCTTGTTCAGATCCACTTTCTTCTAAGGAAAAGCTATGACATTCAGTATAATGAGGACTCGAGAATCTCACCTTGGTATCTTTCAGGGCTAACAACACTTAATTTGTTTGCAGACCCCATTAAAAAGAAAGGATTATTGGAACCAATACAAACAGATAGAAAATAAAAACCTATCAGCTAATCTTATAAAGCAGAAGACTTTCCCTTTCCCCTTTCAGTCAGAGCACACTCAAATAGGCTTTAAAGTAATCTGTCATTTTAGAAAAGATGTACCTGACTGCAGTTTGGGAATCCCTATCATACATATAAAATTATGGACTTGATATGGGAACTTCAACTGATGGACTCTCTGTGAATTAATCTCTGGGATCTAGGGCATCTATGTTGGATATGTTTCTCTCATGAGTTTTCTTGCGCCATTGCTATTTAGAACCCAATTGCCTAACTGATGGACTCCATGAAGCACAAAGGGAAAATTAACGCTTTACCTGTAAATTTTGTTTCTGTTATAATTAGATCCACCAGCTTGTAACCGAGAGGTAGCCATGTTAGTCTGGATCTGTAAAAAGCGACAAAGAGTCCTGTGGCACCTTATAGACTAACAGACGTATTGGAGCAGAAGCTTTCGTGGGTGAATACCCACTTCGTCAGATGCACATGGTGGACATTTCCAGAGGCAATCTCTAGACTGATTCTTGCCTGTATATTTATACCTGCCTCTGGAAATTTCCACCACATGCGTCTGACGAAGTGGGTATTCACCCACAAAAGTTTATGCTCTAATACATCTGTTAGTCTATAAGGTGCCACAGGACTCTGTCGCTTTTTACAGCTTGTAACCCTCACTCATTTTGTAACTTTTCTTCTAGAAGCTTAAGCCATACATGATTTCAAGCCATACATGGTTTCCTCCTCTTGGACTTTGTTGGGAACGTTTTTCTTGACTGGCTGTATTTTTTGTGTTTGAATATTCTAATATTTTACTTAAGACATACATTAACTGGAGTAGAGAGTATAATAACACACTGACACATGCAAATCTGCTTTGTCACTCCGATTCAATAAGTGCCTGAGCTACTACCCAGATCTCTTCACTCCTGGAGCTAATTAGCAGAAACTCAGTTTGCCGGCTTGGTTTTAATTGGACTTTTTCAGAGTTTCTATGTCTTCATTACAGTCCTGTAGCAATTTTTTTTGTCAGATTCAGCCCATGGTATCGAATGAAAATGAACTTTCATGAAAGAAGCCTGTGATGGCAGCTGTAATCTCACATGTACATATATTTGAAAGCAGTACTACTTTGGAACATTTCCAGTTATAATGATACTTGAGAAAATGATTCTATATGTTGAAGTGATGTATACTGCTTATGTTAATCCATCATTATTAACAATTATTTAAAATCATAGTTATCCTCTTGGTATACAGACAATATCATGCTTACTTGTCTTCAGAAGACTTCCTAAAACAGAGAAGATAAAGGTAGAGACTGTAATAAGAGAAACTTCACAAGGATCTTTAATATGGTAAAAATGTAATTTGAGACTCTGATGATGAAAATATGTATCAGGGCTATAATACCTTTTAGGAAGAAAAGATAAGCAAGTCACCACCTATGGATGGTAAAGTTATGTCATAATATACATTTCTAAGTATTTTCAACCTTAGCGAAAACTAAACATAAAATCGTACTAGTTTGAAAACAGATCGGGTCATTTAACAATGTCCTTAAAACTACTATATGCCTGATCTATAAATGATTTTCAGTTAGAAATTTTTTTTTCTAAACAATGAACTGTGCCAACAAGATTTTTTTTTTTTAAAGAAACCCTGAAGTTACACATATTCCTTGCATTCAGGAAACGCTTCCTCTTTTAAGAAGGAATTAAAATGCACACACAGAGCTTCACGGTTAGACTTCCCACTTAACCAGTCATCCAGGGAACAATAGGTTAAGACAATCATACCCCAACAATACTGTAATAATTTAGCACTGATGCGGAAGGCCAGCTACAAAATATATTTAATGTACATTCCAAAATTATACAAAATATTAAAAAAAGATAGAATCTGATTACATACAGCTCATTCTTTCCATAAAGCTGCCCTGTGTAACAAATCTGTTTTAATGTACTAAATATTATAAATAAAATATTTCGTAATACAGTTGCATTGAGTTAGAAATAAAGGTGTAATAACCCTGTATTGAAATGGCTTTAATGTAGCAAAGAACCTTGTACCAAGGGCTCTCTGGACCACAAAAGCCTGTAATTAAGCTTGTGGTTGTAATTCCAGCGAGCAACTTAACAGTTCTCCAGTGTTGATCTAGGGCACAGAAGAAAATGCACGAAAAATGTAATAGCTGGTAATAATTAGGCAAGGGAAGGTTGGATTCTTACAGACATTCTATTTAACTAGGATATATAGTTGTCATGACAACAGTGACAAGATGATAAAAACATCTCTTTCCTCTGATCTGCTGAAAAATATATATCATATGTCACTGCGGCAAACACCTGGTTTAGTAATGCTGTAGTATACTTGGTAACAAATGTACTTTACATTTTTATAGGATTTCATCCAATATCTGATGTACTTAAAAATACTGCATGAACTAGCAATTCTTCGAGCATTTCTTTTGCTTCTTAAATCATTTCTTTTGTACACAGCTTCTCAAATCAAGTCATATGAAACCCTGGATTTTATCTTCATCATTGTTCACAGTTCAATTTTAATATTTCAACAAGAACACTTTAATAGAGAAAATTTTTCATTGTTCAAACAAAAACTGATTTAGTGTTATCTAAAGAACCAGTATAGATTTCAGCAAAAACAATTAAAAATGAGTTTGGCAATATGCTTGGGATGGATATCTGAGTGTGGTCGATTGTCTTGTAGATATTTGAGGCAGGCAGCAATACCACTGTTGTGAGGGATGTCGGTGTGTAGAGGGGACATCCATGGAGGCAAGGATGGTGTTCTGAAGGAGGTTGTTAATGCTGTGGAGTTTCTGAAAGAAGGTGGCCCTTTGCGTGGTAAGTGGGTTGAGCATGTTTTCTATGAGTCCTGATATTCCTTCAGTAAGAGTGCCATGGGCAGATATGCTGGATCTGCCTGGGTTCCCGTGTTTGTGTATCTTGGGAAGCATGCAGAAGGTCCCTGTGATAGATTTATCGGGGATGAGGTGTAGAGTTTCTCTTAGAGTTGTTGGGGAAGGATTTGATGACATCCTTAATGTGAATTTGGGTGGCCTGTTCCATTATGTGATCTACTACTCTGGTTGGAGTTTCCTTGTTTGATGAAGGCACTTTTAAATGTGTTAACACATTGCCAAACTCACCCACTTCATCCTCACCCATTACAATTTTACACTCAACAAAAAACACTTTGTCCAAACCCTGGGAACAGCCCTGGGTACTAGCATGGCTCCCCAATATGGCAACCTCCTCATGGGCCACATTGAGGAAGAATCTCTGGACAAATACACCATGAAACCAATAATATACATGAGATTCATCAATGATATTTTCATCCTATGAGCAGACGATTTAAACTCCCTCATAGATTTCCACCGCAACTTCAATAACCACCACCCAGCCATCAAACACTCTCTAGAACATTCTCATACCATCTTCAACAATGGAACCCTACAAATGACTATATACAAAAAAATCCACGGATCACCACACTTACCAGTAATCACCTCAAACACACCAAGAAATCTGTTATCTACGGCCAGGACCTCAGATACCACAGAATATGCTCTGACGAGAAAGTTCGGGATACACACCTTAAAACACTTAAAACCACTTTCACCAAAGATGCTCCACAAGAGAAGCAGACCACCTCATGGAATGGGCCACCCAAATACTCTGAGAAAACCTGCTTCAACATAGGGAAAAAAAACACCCTCTGACCACAAAACTCAAGTTGGCACCTACCACTCCTACAATGGAACCCATAAGGCATGTCATGAAACAATTACAACCCATACTTCCTGAAAGAACTATTTCCTGAACCCCTCTTCTGGCCTTCAAACAACCCCCCAACCTCACCCAGTTGATCATCAGAAGCAAGCTCCCTATAGCCCAGGACCCCCAACTCAAAGCAACAGAGGGTCCTGTGGCACCTTTGAGACTAACAGAAGTACTGGGAGCATAAGCTTTCGTGGGTAAGAACCTCACTTCTTCAGATGCAAGTCAACTCAACTCAAAGCAGCAACAGACCCTGCCATAACAGATGCAAAACCTGCAGACATATCTCCTCTGCTACAATGATTAATACCCCCACAACACACCTTTCAAGATCCAAAGGTCCTACACATGCCTATCACATGTGATGTACCTCATACAGTGCACTAAATGCCCCAATAACTATGTGGGTGAAACCAGTCAATCACTGAACTTGTAAAGAAAAATGAAAAAAGAAAAACACCACATCACCTGTGGGTGAACACTTTTCACAAAACAATCATTCCATATTTGACCTCTCAGTTCTCATCCTCAAATGAAACCTGCACAACACCTTCAAAAGATAAGTGTGGGAGCTTAAATTAATATATTTTCTAGATGGTCTTAATAAAGACACTGATTTATGGCTTATTACAAAAATCTGTAATCCACACACGTCCCTTTTATATCCTATGACTATAACAATGTTAATGGCCCACTTCACCTTGAAGGGCACCTTAGAATACGTTGTTTGCAATGTTATTCTAGCTGGTTTGGTCCCAGGATGTTAGTAAGGTAATATCTTTTATTGGACCAACTTCTGTTGGTGAAAGAGACCAGCTTTCAAGCAACATGGAGCTCTTCTTCAGGTCTGGACTAACAGCTCTTTGTAGCTTGAAAGCTCATCTCTTTCACCAACAGAAGTTGGTCCAATAAAAGATATTACCTCACCCACCTTGTCTTTCTAATATCCTGGAACCAACATGGCTACAACAACACTGCAAACATAGATTAAACATGGTAATACTTTCGAAGAACTAGTTATGCATGGTCCACAATAATTTACAGTGATAAAATTACAAAAAAAGTGGGATTTTTTTCTAAATTGATTTAATTTTGCTGATGGGCAGTGGGTATAAGAGGCGAGGGGAGGCTCTGCCTCCTCTGGTGCTGCCACAGCCACCAGATCCCCAGTTGCGGGGTTTGCGGGGGAAGTTTTTGATTTATTATGCCCCCTGCCCATACTCCAGGGAGATTACTGATTAACCCAGGATGCTGAGTAGCAGATACCACCTCCTCAGCCGCCCAGGAACCTGCATAGGGCATATGAAAAGCTTCTTTGGAGGAGAGTGAGAGGCTTTTCCCTGCAGTGGCTTGGGGTCTGGCGAGGAGAGGTGTGGCTGCGGCAGGTCCAGGGCTCCTTTGGGCAGGTGGGGTGGGGCCCTCGGGGCTTCAGTTGGCCTGGGACTCCTCCGGCCAAGGGTGGGACGCTCAGGGCTCCTCTGGGCGGGGGTCCTCAGGGTTCCAGCTGTGGTGGGCCAGGAGCTATAGGGTTCTGGCTGCTGGGGGGGGGGGGGGGGGGCATGGAAGGGGCGGAGTCTCCCCAAATGGGGGCTCCACTCACTGCCCATGATTTTGTTGCATCATTTACAAAAATGAAAATTACATAAATCCATTCTACTTTATCAAAAATATAATTTACTTATACATTAGCATGTCTCAAAAAGTGCTTTTAAAGCTTTTAATTATTCCTTTTTCAAAACAATGCTGGACACTGGAATGGCAATTTACTTCAATATAACTTTTTGGGGACTGGTTTATATAAATTCCTAGGACCAGATTATCTCATACTGTTGTATGCAAGTAATTCCCAATGAATTCAGTGGGATTTGTACTTATATTTAAACTAGATAACTGGGACTCAGAGCATTCCTTTCACCACTGTAGCACTCATATTTATAAGTAGTTTTTTGCATTGTACTCAGAGGAAAAACACATTTCCCATTGTTAATACTTAATATATAAAACATGGTAATTATCATAAATAGATTAATGCTCCAAAAAATAAAATAACCAAGTTCCACTTACCTAAAAGAATACCAAATTGCAGCTCTTTAGGCCATGGAAAGCTGATTCAATAAACTCTCAAATTTGCTGGGGGGCAGAAAAAATATGAAGTGCGATGCACCCTAAAGCATCCACAAATATCACTCTTGAGACGGATTTTTTTGTTGCTAGCGATAACGTTAAATAATAGTCAACACTTTGCACTTGCACATAGTCTTCTGTATAAGACTTCAAAGACCTTTAATAATATTCGGCTGGATCCTCACTTGGGGAGGAAGAAAAGGGTGTCTCCAAGTCACTATTACTCCTCTCCTTGACCAATCTTGGGGTGGCTGTGGGCTAAACTGGCCACAGGCACAAGTTAAAGTGGTCACATGGTTGTTCTAACTTATGCTGGCTGAAATATTCCCCTAGAGCAGGGGTGGGCAAACTATGGCCCTGGGGCTGCATCCAGCCCTTCAGATGTTTTAATCTGGCCCTTGAGCTTCCAGCGGGGAGCGGGGTCCAGGGCTTGCCCTGTTCCGCACATGTTGTGGCTCTGCGTGGCTCCCAAAAGCAGTGGCATGTTCCCCCTCCAGCTCCTACGCATAGGGGCAGCCACGGGGTTCCACAAGTTGCCCCGCCCCAAGCGCTGCCCCTGCAGCTCCCATTGGCCGGGAACCATGAGCATTCATGGCCCACCATACAATTTCCATACCCAGATGTGGCCCTCGGGCCAAAAAGTTTGCTCACCCCTGCCCTAGAGACTATCCCATGGCCCAGTATCATCTTGACAAGCACCCTATGGTCAGGGGCTTGGGGAGCAGCTGGCATTACAATGAGAGCATGCAGCTTTAAATCTTGAGTCACTGGAGCAATATATAGGGGACTTAAACCAGGTTAAATACCTGGCCTGTTGAATTTGCCTCACTCTACATAAACATAAATGCTATTTTACAGATGGAGAAGCAAAAACAAAGAAAAAACTGTTACCTACCTTTCATAACTGTTGTTCTTCGAGAGGTGTTGTTCATGTTCATTCCATTCCAGACGTGTGCGCACTCACGTGCACAGTTGTCGGACTTTTTTGCCTTATCTGTAGGCCAGTCATGGCGTCCTCTGGAGTGCCGTGCTCATGCGCTGGTATATAAGGTGCCGCTGGCCCTATGCATTCTCAGTTCCTTTTTTCTAGCAACTCCAACAGAGGAGTAGCAGGATGGGTAATGGAATGGACATGAGCAACACGTCTTGAAGAACAACAGTTATGAAAGGTAGCAACCATTTTTTCTTCTTTGAGTGCTTGCTCATATTGATTCCATTCTAGGTGACTCACAAGCAGTCTCCCTCGAGGTCGGCTTGGAGTTCACGGTCATGTGGCTTGCAGTACCAAGCCAGCAGCGTCCCGGGCCTGCTGAGTAAGCGCATAAAAGGATGTGAACATGTGGATGGACAACGAGGTTGTGGCCCTGCAGATATCTTGAACTGGCACCTGGACAAGGAAGGCTGCTGATGAAGCTTGCGCCTTGATTGAATGAGCGGTTATCATTGTCAGAGGTGGCATTTTCTCCTGTTCATATAAACTTGATGCAGTCGGTGATCCAAAATGAGAATTGCAGGGTGTATCCCAAAGATATAATGCTGAGCATCCAATAGTCCGAGGTTACTCGCGACCATGCTGACCGGAAGGGACACAGGCGGTTAAGGAAGGAGTAGGAAGATGGACTCTGAGAACTGACTGGGGCGTCCTCACAAGCGCACCCTCAAAATGAGTGCTTCTGGCCCTGCTGGTGTTTCGCTGGGCCAGGATGAGTGGGCGAACGGGAAGTGGAGGGTGAGGGAGACTGAATCTTCTGTCTCTGTCCCTTCTCCTAGAGGAGCCCTGCTGAGGAGGCCAAGGCCTAGGAGGTCTGAACTGTTTCTTCGCTGTTTGTGGCATATGCAGGCCTAGCGAGCAGAAGGTGGCTCGACTGTCCTTGAGTCCATGCAGCCTCGCATCTGTCTCCTCTGTCAAAGGGAAGGTCCTGGATGAAGGATTGCAGCCAGGAACTGCGCCTCATAACTACGGCCAAGATGATGACCCCGGCCACCGAATTGTCAGCATCCCAGGCCATCTGGAGGGAGTTCCAGGCCACTGTGGTACATTCCTCCAAGATGTCAGTAAACTCCTGGCCCAAGTCCTTGCAGTGAGCACCTGCTCCTGGGCCTCCAATATTGCAACATGTACTCAGCCCAGTACCGTCGGTGCAGGGGGCTGCTTCTCCAAAGCAAGAAGGGAGGACTGGTGCGATAAGGGCATTGGCATCACCGGCATGCCCCACGTGTTCCAATAGGGCCATTGGGCTGGCCACTGGCTCTGCTGCCATGTCGGCACTGTGAGAGCCATGATGCTTTCCGGAGCCCACAGGGATCAGTGCTGCCTCGGCAAGGAGCTAAAGTCCCACTCTGATCTGAACAAGTCCCCTTCCAGTGACCAAGGCGGGGCTGTGGACACCTGCATTTGGTGGCTGACCCTATGCGCGGGGGAGCGGTGTCTTGAATAAGGTGAACGATGCCTCTCTGAGGACCGGTGCCACGAAGGTGAATGGACCTGTACCGGCAGGGAACAATGCACAGACAGACACTAGGGCGTCAGATGGCGGGAGGATGATCAGTGCTGGGCATATGGAGACCAATGCCTCACCGTGGGCGATCTGCGTCACACTGGTGGAGACTGGGATCTTGGTGCTGGCAACTTAGGCCATCTCCGAGTCCTCGGTCATGGAGTCGGGGATCTTGGTCATGGAGTCGGGGCACACTGCCTCTGCTCCAGAGACCGACTGTATTCAACTGCCCTCTGAGGTGGTCTCATGACTGGCTTGCCCTTAGAGAGGGGAGCCTTAGCCACATCCAATGCCATCCGCAGCACAGGCGAGGTTGGTCCTTAGCCGCTTCAGACGTCAAAGGCAGTACCAGGTGCCTAGGTCCCCTACCGCTCCCAGGAGTCAGAGGCGAATCCCTGGAGGACCTGGGGTCCAAGTGGAGAGATACCCCCTGTGAGGCTCTGGAGTCGGCAGGCAGCCCAAACTGGGTCCTTTGCCCAATGTCCCCGACCTTCCTTGCTTTGTGCTGGGGAGCCTTGCTTTTTCAGGTGCTTCTTGCGCACTGGTGAAGGAGAGTATTGCCAGACAGAGAACAATACTGACAGTGCACTCCTCACTGACGCCAAGGTACTAGGCGTGACGTCAGAGCAGGCAGGCTCTGACACCGGGCAAAGTACAGCCTCTATGAGGAGGGCCCCGTAAGTGAATGTCCTGCTCCCTTTGAGTTCTGGGTTGAAAGTTCTTACAAATTTGACACTTGTCCTTCATGTGTGACTCTCTCAAGCACTTTAGGCAGCTGCTATAGGGGTTGCTAACAGCATAGGCCTTTACAGGCTGAGCAGGCCTTGAAACCCAGAGACCCGGGCATGCCCCACCCTGGGGCAAAGTCCCTGCAATGACTCTAACTTACTAACTCTTACAATCTAACACCTAATTACTAACTAACTACCGTAAACAACAATATACAAAGGGAAGACAAGTAGGTACTAGGAAAAACTTCTATCCACTTGGGAGGCAAGAGGAAGGTGCTCTGACCAACCATCATTGGCAGTAAGAAGGAACTGAGAGGGCGTAGGGCCGGTGGCGCCTCATATAGTGGTGCATGCGCGCGGCACTCCAGAGGGCGCCACAGCCAGCCCTACGGATACCACTAAGCAAAAAATTCCAACAACTGTGCACGTGGGCATGCACACACACACACCTAGAATGGAACTGACATGAGCAAGCATGTGAAGAAAAAGTAAAGTGACTTGTCCAAGATCAGACAGGAAGCTTGTGGAGAACCAGGATCAGAACCCAGATCTCTTGTCTCCTTGCCCTGCGCCTTTAACAACAAGAGCATACTAGTGGAATCTCAATTTTACGAACCCCAATTTTATGAACAACCAGTTATACAAACCATTTTTCTCAGTGGGAGAAAAAAAAATGACTAAACCACATCATAAAAGTGATGTATCCGAAGAACAGATAGACAACCACTCACATTCTGATGCTTGAAGTACATTTATTCGAAGGACAAAAAGAAAGCAATGAAGTGCTCCATACTGCAACTTATGCATCACACCTACTGCAATTTTGAGATGTTTAATTTTATGAACATTTTGATTTTATGAAATCATTGAACCCCAATTAGTTTGTGAAATAGGAGTTCTATTGTGCTTCTCAGGCTATTATAGTGCTTTTTTCTAATAACACTGTAGTTAAGAGCCATCTATCATTTCCATTATAACCTAGGTTTGTAATTGCTGACACTTGACTTAAAGTACTGAAGCTGATGTTTCTCTAACTAGTTGCTATCTGTCAAGTAGCTTTTAGTGCTAGCACCACTAAAAAAAAGAAACAGGCAAAAGGAAGGAAATTGCAGTTCAAGCCAGTCCTTAACTCACCACTTTATACTATGAATACAACACAGAGCTATGATATTATTGTTGATATTAGTTACACAAACTATACCAAAAGTGCACTCTGTGCTAATAGCCAGCCACCAATGTGGCACAGAACTATGCAAATATTCTACCTGTAGCCTGGGGAACAGTGAAGGAGAACTGCATTTTATTTCTTTCATTTTGTCAATTTTAAGTTAAAGTTATATTAATATATGTTTTATATGGAACTCAAAACAGGTGATATTAAAAAGTGAACTGCAATTGGCAATACTAGATGGGAAGGATTGGATTCAAATCCAATCATTTGTAAATATACAAACCATCTCTGCACAATTAATTTCTATTAGAGCTTAAGGTCTAGCTTTGAAGAGCTTTTAGACTTCTCTTTCTGACAAACTCATGGGAAGCCATAGCCTGCCTTTCAGCAAAAAACCTCTCCAAAACCTGAGGCTGGCTCCAGAAGAATGATATTTACCTCTAAATCTGTGGTAAATATATTTTGGCAGCTTTACTCTAATGATAAAGAAATGTTTCAATCTCATCAAAAAAGTGAAGGTAATAACAATAATCTGTAATACAGTCTAATAGGGGATACTGGCGGTAGAATGTCTGGGCCTAATCAGGTAAAGAATGTGAGCGATGCCAAACAGCAAAAATTAAGATGTTTGTACACCAATGCGAGGAGCCTGGGTAACAAAATGGAGGAACTAGAGTTACTGGTGCAGGAAGTGAAACCAGATATTATAGGGATAACAGAAACATGGTGTAATAGTAGTCATGACTGGAGTACAGGTATTGAAGGGTATGTGCTGTTTAGGAAAGATAGAAATAAAAACTAAGGTGGTGGAGTAGCAATGTATATCAATGATGAGGTAGACTGTAAAGAAATAAGAAGGGATGGAATGGATAAGACGGAGTCTGTCTGGGCAAAAATCACATTGGGGAAGAAAGCTACTAGAGCCTCCCCTGGGATAGTGCTTGGGGTGTGCTACAGAACACCAGGATCTGATTTGGATATGGATAGAGACCTCTTTAATGTTTTCAATGAAGTAAATACTAATGGCAATTGTGTGATCATGGGAGACTAACTTCCCAGATATAGACTGGAGGACAAGTGCTAGTAATAATAACAGGGCTCAGATTTTCCTGGATGCGATAGCTGATGGATTCCTTCACCAAGTAGCTGTTGAACCAACAAGAGGGGATGCCATTTTAGATTTGGTTTTGGTGAGTAGTGAGGACGTCATAGAAGAAATGGTTGTAGGGGACAACCTTGGTTCAAGCGATCATGAGCTAATTCAGTTTAAATCAAATGGAAGGATAAACAAAAATAGATCTGACTAAGGTTTTTGCTTTCAAAAGGGCTAACTTTAAAAAATTAAGGAAATTAGTTATGGAAGTGGATTGGACTGAAGAACTTGTGGCTCTAAAGGCGGAGGAGGCCTGAAATTACTTCAAGTCAAAGTTGCAGAAACTATCAGAAGCCTGCATCCCAAGAAAGAGTAAACAATTCATAGGCAGGAATTGTAGACCAAGCTGGATGATCAAGCATCTCAGAGAGGTGATTAAGGCCTGGTCTACACTAGGAGGTTATGTCGAATTTACCAGCGTTAACTCGAATTAACCCTGCACCCGTCCACACAACGAAGCTATTTATTTCGACATAGAGGTTTCTTTAAATCGATTTCTCCCGATGAGGGGAGTAGCGCTAAATTCGACATGGCCATGTCGAATTAGGGTAGGTGTGGATGGAATTCGACGCTAATAGCTCCGGGAGCTATCCCACAGTGCACCACTCTGACGCTCTGGACAGCAGTCCGAGCTCGGATGCTCTGACCAGCCACCAGCCACACAGGAAAAGCCCCGGGAAAATTTGAATTCCTTTTCCTGTCTGGCCAGTTTGAATCTCATTTCCTGTTTGGACATCGTGGCGAGCTCAGCAACACTGGCAACGATGCAGAGCTCTCCAGCAGAGGTGACCATGCAATCGCAGAATAGAAAGAGGGCCCCAGCATGGACTGATCGGGAAGTCTTGGATCTGATCACTGTGTGGGGCAATGAGTCCGTGCTTTTGGAGCTGCGATCAAAAAAACGGAATGAGAAGATCTATGAGAAGATCTCAAAAGCCATGATGGAGAGAGGATACAGCCGGGATGCAACGCAGCGCCGCGTGAAAAATCAAGGAACTCTGACAAGGGTACCAGAAGACCAAAGCGTCAAACGGACGCTCCGGATCCCAGCCCCAGACATGCCGTTTCTACGAGGCACTGCATTCCATTCTAGGTGCGGCCGCCACCACTACCCCACCATTGTCCATGGACTCTGACGATGGGGTATTATCGACGGCCGCTTCCTTGGAGATGTTCGCGGATGGGGAAGATGAGGAAGGAGATGAGGAGGACGAGGCAGTCGACAGCGCTTTCAACGCTGATTTTCCCGACAGCCAGGATCTCTTCATCACCCTCACGGAGATCCCCCAACCAACCCTCCCAAGGCGGTAACCCGGACCGTCAATCAGGGGAAGGATCAGTAGGTAAGTGTTTTAAACATTTATTTTGAACAGAATAGGAATGGTATCTTAATGGGTTTTTCATGATTAGTTTGCCCTAGGCGCTTTAGTTTTTAGTCTTTGCCAGTGCAGCTACTGGAAAATTCTGTCAATATGTACGGGGATAGATCAGAAATTCTCCTGGGACATCTCCACGAAGCTCTCCTGGAGGTATTGTGAAAGCCTTTGCATCAGGTTCCTGGGGAGAGCGGCCTTATTGCGTCCTCCATGGTAGGAAACTTTTCCGCGCCAGGCTAGCGGCAAGTACTCCGGGATCATTGCCTCGCAAAGCATGGTGGCATATGGCCCTGGTGTTTGCTGGCATTCACGCAGCATGCGGTCTTTCTCTGTCTCTGAAATCCTCATCAGAGTGATATCACTCATGGTGACCTGCTTTGAATTAGGGGAATGTTAGTATTGGGACTGATTGCCTGTTCCTTTACATAACTGTAACCGGCGGTTTACAGCCACGTGGTGGAAGCGGGACAGGGGCAGAGTTCATGCTGGCCGGATTGCCGGCAGCAGGAACTGGCCAACGCTAGGAGCATTGCTTGGAACGTGAAAGGAGGGCACTGCTATAAATTAAGCTTTAAGCAGCCAAAAGTCTACAGCTTACTATGTCCGCCTGCTAGCCAAATTCCGTTCTCCGGCCCCACTTGTGTGATCTGTACAGCAAGACCCCAGGAACTCAATGGGAAGGCCGAAAATTCGACCTTGTACTGCGTGTGCATGTGATAGGTACTGTGCATGGTCTTGTTCACAGAGAAAGACTATATTCATTGTTCGCAAAACTGTATCTTTGAGGAATTCACTCCCTTTTTCCCTATCCCACAGCTGCGAGCGTCTCCCGAGCTACCCCGGCATCGCCCTCCCAGAGGCTGGCGCAGATCAGGCGACGAAAGAAAAGGACACGGGATGAGATGTTCTCAGAACTTATGGGCTGCTCCCGAGCTGAGGCGGCACAGCAGACCCAGTGGAGGGAGAACATGTCGCAATACCAGCGATCACACAGCGAACGGGAGGACAGGTGGCGGCAGGAAGACCAGCAGGCGACTCAAACGCTGCTTGGACTAATGAGGGAGCAAACGGACATGCTCTGGCGCCTTGTAGATGTTCTGCAGGACCAGAGGCAGGAGGACAGAGCCCCGCTGCATTCTCTCTCTAACTGCCCTCTCCCGCCACAAAGTCCCATCCCCCCCTCACCCAAAGTCTGAAGAAGGAGGGGTAGCAGGGGCCGTGAAAACAGTCACTCCACCCCTGCAGACTGCTCAAGTAGCAGAAGGCTCTCATTCCCAAAGATTTGATAAGTCCTTTCCTTCACTCCAAAAGCACCTCACCGAAGCCCCCGTTCCAGTTTCATCCCCTAACTGTGTAGTTGTTAATAAAAAAATACATTTCTGTTAATTACTGTTTCCATCATGTTCTTTTAGAGGAGAGTGTGTTTGAAGGGGAGGGAAGAGGATTGGTAATTGGAGAGGACAGTCACCTTTACCAGAGTACAGACACGGGGGCAGGTTCAGCAGAAGGTCACACACACACATTGCAGTCACTAGGCACCCTGGTCAGTTTGGGAGGTGGTTTTCATGTTCTGGGGGGGAGGGGCTATGTGAGTTTGTGGCGGGGGAGGGCGGTTACAGATCTTATGCAGCGGTCCTTAGCCTGGACGACAGAGCCATGCAGCATGGGATCTGTAACCGCCCTCCCCTGCCAAAGTCACATAGCCCCTACACAGAGTCCCGAAAAGGAGGGGTGGCAGGCTCCATTGAAACAACCAGTCCACCACTGCGGACCACTCTAGGAGCAAGAGCCTGTCATTCCTCGAGTTTAGAAGCATCCTTTCCATCACTACACCCGCTCCCCACCAGTCTGCGTCCCAGTTTCAACCCTTCACCACGAAATCCTTAATAAAGAAAACGGTGTTAATAAACAAAGTTTCATTTATTTTATTTTTAAAGGTGTGTTGGAAGGTGGGGGAAGAGAAGGGGGTTGGTAACTGGAGAGGATAGTCAACATTAACTGGGTAAAGAAACGGGGGCAGGTTCAGCTTCTGTTTAAACAAACTTAATAGTCACAGGTTACCCTGCTCACTCTGGAACCTAGCTTTCAAAAGCTTCCTGGATGCACAGCGTGTCCCGCTGGGCTCTTCTAATCACCTGGCTGTCTGGCTGGGCGTAATCAGCAGCCAGGCAATTTGCCTCAACCTCCCACCCCGCCATAAACGTCTCCCCCTTACTCTCAGAGATTGTGGAGCACACAGCAAGCTACAATAACAATGTGGATATTGATTTCGCTGAGATCAGAGCGAGTCAGTACGCTTCTCCATCTCCCCTTCAGACATCCAAACGCACACTCCACCACCCTTCTGCACTTGCTCAGCCGGTAGTTGAAGAGTTCTTTTTCACCGTCCAGGGCGCCTGTATAGGGCTTCATGAGACAGTGCATTAGCGGGTAGGCTGGGTCCCCGAGGATGACTATAGGCATCTCCACATCCCCAACAGTTACTTTCTGGTCCGGGAAGTAAATACCTTCCTGCAGCCATCTAAACAGACCAGAGTTCCTGAAAACGCGAGCATCATGAACCTTGCCCGGCCATCCAACGTTGATGTTGGTAAAACGTCCCATATGGTCCACCAGCGCTTGCAGCACCATTGAAAAGTAGCCCTTTCGGTTATTGTACCTGCTGGCCTGGTGGTCCGGTCCCAGGATAGGGATGTGAGTTCCATCTATAGCCCCACTGCAGTTTGGGAATCCCATCGCAGCGAAGCCATCTATGATCACCTGCATGTTTCCCAGGGTCACTACCTTTGAGAGCAGTAGCTCAACGACTGTGTTGGCTACTTGCATCACAGCAACCCCCACGGTAGATTTGCCCACGCCAAAGTGATTCGCGACTGACCGGTAGCTGTCTGGCGTTGCAAGCTTCCAGAGGGCTATGGCTTGCTTCTGGACAGTCAGTGCTGCTCGCATCCGGGTGTCCTTGCGCTTCAGGGCAGGGGACAGCAACTCACAAAGTTCCAGGAAAGTTCCCTTACACATCTGAAAGTTTCACAGCCACTGTGATTCATCCCAGACCTGCAGCACTATGCGGTCCCACCAGTCCGTGCTTGTTTCCCAGGCCCAGAATTGCCATTCCACAGCATCAACATGACCCATTGCCACCATGATGTTCACAGCGCGGGGTCCGTGCTTTGTGAGAGGTCTGTGCCCCTCTCAGACTTAATGTCCTCACTGCGCTGCCGTAGCCTCCTCGCCCGATTTCTCAGCATCTGCCTCTGAAAAAGGTGGATGATAAGGTGCAAGGTGTTGACAACGGGCATAATTGCAGCGATGATCGCAGCGGGCTCCATGCTCGCAGTGCTGTGGCGTCCGCGCTGTCAATCACCAGAAAAGTGCGCGAACTGATTGCCCGCCGGCGCTTTCACGGAGGGAGGGCGGGAGTGAGGGTTGAATGACGACAGTTACCCAAAACCATCCTCGACACATTTTTTTGCCCCAGCAGGCATTGGGGGCTCGACCCAGAATTCCAATGGGCAGCGGGAACTGCAGGAACTGTGGGATAGCTGCACACAGTGCACCGCTTCCAATGCGGACGCTTGCCCCGTTTGTGAGTCCACACTAAGTCGAATTACTGTCCTTAGTGTGGATACACACGTTTGACTTCGTAATATCGGCTCCACAAATTCGCTTTAAGTAAAATCGAACTACTCTTAGTGTAGACATACCCTAAGAAAAAGCAGAAAGTCTACAAGGAGTGGAAGATGGGAGTGATCAGCAAGTAAAGCTACCTTATTGAGGTCAGAACATGTAGGGATAAAGTGAGAAAGGCCAAAAGCCATGTAGAGTTGGACCTTGCAAAGGGAATTAAAACCAATAGTAAAAGGTTCTATAGCCATATAAATAAGAAGAAAACAAAGAAGAAGTGGGGCCGCTAAACATGGAGGATGGAGTGGAGGTTAAGGATAATCTAGGCATAGCCCAATATCTAAACAAATATTTTGCCTCAGTCTTTAATGAGGCAAATGGGGGGGGGGGAGATTGCTCAGTAGTTTGAGCACTGGCCTGCTAAACCTAGGGTTGTGAGTTCAGTCCTTGAGGGGACCAGTTAGGGATCTGGGGCAAAAATCTGTCTGAGGATTGGTCCTGCTTTCAGCAGGGGATTGGACTAGATGACCTCCTGAGGTCCCTTCCAACCCTGGTATTCTATGATTCTATGATAATGCTAGGATGACAAATGGGAATGAGGATATGGAGGTAGATATTACCACATCCGAGGTAGAAGCCAAATTTAAACAGCTTCATGGGACTAAATCAGGGGGCCCAGATAATATTCATCCAAGAATATTAAAGGAACTGGCACATGAAATTGCAAACCCATTAGCAAGAATTTTTAATGAATCTGTAAACTCAGGGGTTGTAGCGTATGACTGGAGAATTGCTAACAGTTCCTATTCTTAAGAAAGTAAAAAAAAAAAAAAAAAAAAGTGATCCGGGTAACTACAGGCCTGTTAGTTTGAAATCTCTAATATGCAAGGTCTTGGAAAAAATTTTGAAGGAGAAAGTAGTTAAGGACATTGAGGTCAATAGTAACTGGGACAAAATACAACATGGTTTTACAAATGGTAGATTGTGTCAAACCAACCTGATCTCCTTCTTTGAGAAGGTAACAGATTTTTTAGACAAAGGAAACACACTGGATCTAATTTACCTCCATTTCAGTAAGGCATTTGATATGGTTCCACATGGGGAATTATTAGCTAAATTGGAAAAGATGGGGATCAATATGAAAATTGAAAGGTGGATAAGGAACTGGTTAAAGGGGAGACTACAACGAGTCGTACTGAAAGGTGAAATGTCAAGCTGGAGGGAGGTTACTAGTGGAGTTCCTCAGGGATCGGTTTTGGGACCAATCTTATTTGATCTTTTTACTACTGACCTGGGCACAAAAACTGGAAATGTACTAATAAAATTTGCGGATGACGAAGTTGGGAGGTATTGCCAATACAGAGAAGGACCGGGATATCATACAGGAAGATCTGGATGACATTGTAAACTGGACTAATAGTAATAGGATGAAATTTAATAGTGAAAAGTGCAAGGTCATGAATTTAGGGATTAATAACAAAATTTTGTTATAAACTGGGGATGCATCAGTTGGAAGTAACAGAAGAGGAGAAGGACCTTGGAGTATTGGTTGATCACAGGATGACTATGAGCTGCCAATGTGATACGGCTGTGAAAAAATGCAGTCTTGGGATGCATCAGGCAAGGTATTTCCAGTAGAGATAAGGAGGTGTTAGAACTGTTATACAAGGCACTGGTGAAACCTCATATGGAATACTGTGTGCAGTTCTGGTCTCCCGTGTTTAAGAAGGATGAATTCAAACTGGAACAGGTACAGAGAAGGGCTACTAGGATGATCCAAGGAATGGAAAACCTGTCTTATGAAAGGTGTCTGGCTGATGAGTCTTGCCCACATGCTCAGGGTTTAGCTGATCGCCATATTTGGGGTCGGGAAGGAATTTTCCTCCAGGGCAGATTGGCAGAGGCCCTGGGGGGGTTTCACCTTCCTCTGCAGCGTGGGGTTCGGGTCACTTGCTGGTGGAGTCTCTGCACCTTGAAGTCTTTAAACCACGATTTGAGGACTTCAGTAGCTCAGACATAGGTTAGGGGTTTGATTACAGAAGTGGGTGGGTGAGATTCTGTGGCCTGCATTGTGCAGGAGGTCAGACTAGACAATCATAATGGTCCCTTCTGACCTTAAAGTCTATGATTCTATGATAACTGTACACTGGGGAGGATACCCAAATGTATTTGTAAGTACACTGTCCTAGAGCTACAGGGGTAACTCTGTATCCTCCCGAATGTCTTTAAAAAAACCCTCTTAAAAATGAACTACGATGCACATATAGACTGAATTGCAAACTCTAAGTACTTCAGACTTGGGTTCCCCAAACTCATACTAGAATATTAGGATATTACCAACATTATATGTTGTATCATTATTATACAGTATTTCATCAACTTTACCAACAAGCATTTTTAAGAGCCTGTGGCTTCCTATAGGTGGAAATTAATAATAATACATGAAAAGTAGAGCAGCAGTCATATCCATCTCATGGTGTTAGGAAGCAGGGCCTGAAGCAGAACCAGTCCTCAGGCAGCCTAATGAGCACAGCTGTCCTGGGGCAGGATGGGTAATTGGCTGCACCGCCTTATTGGCTGGAAGAGTCAGCAACTGGCTCTTAGGCCCAGCAGTAGAAGCAACAGTAGCAGTTCAAAGAAGAACAGGAGTACTTGTGGCACCTTAGAGACTAACAAATTTATTAGAGCATAAGCTTTCGTGGACTACAGCCCACTTCTTCGGATGCATATAGAATGGAACATATATTGAGGAGATATATATACACACATACAGAGAGCATAAACAGGTGGGAGTTGTCTTACCAACTCTGAGAGGCAAATTAGTTAAGAGAAAAAAAACTTTTGAAGTGGTAATCAAGATAGCCCAGTACAGACAGTTTGATAAGAAGTGTGAGCATACTTACAAGGGGAGATAGAATCAATGTTTGTAATGGCTCAGCCATTCCCAGTCCTTATTCAAACCGGAGTTGATTGTGTCTAGTTTGCATATCAATTCTAGCTGGGAATGGCTGAGCCATTACAAACATTGATTCTATCTCCCCTTGTAAGTATGCTCACACTTCTTATCAAACTGTCTGTACTGGGCTATCTTGATTATCACTTCAAAAGTTTTTTTTCTCTTAATTAATTGGCCTCTCAGAGTTGGTAAGACAACTCCCACCTGTTTATGCTCTCTGTATGTGTGTATATATATATATCTCCTCAATATATGTTCCATTCTATATGCATCCGAAGAAGTGGGCTGTAGTCCACGAAAGCTTATGCTCTAATAAATTTGTTAGTATCTAAGGTGCCACAAGTACTCCTGTTCTTCTTTTTGCGGATACAGACTAACACGGCTGCTACTCTGAAAGTAGCAGTTCAGTGGCTGCTCAAAGCATTTGCTCACAGCTGAGGTAGTTTCTGCCCTGCCTCACTCCAAGTAACCCAGCTCTGACATTTGGGTCTCATTCCTGACTTTTGACTTCAGCTCTAACCCTTAGTCTTGGCATCTAATCTCCAACTCCTGACACTGGCTGTGCCCCTTGGCTCTGGCCTCTGGCTACTGACACCTGCTCCAACCCCTATGCCTGATACCTGCTTCAGTCCACATCCCAGTCACTGACACACGGTGACCATTACATTCAAATAACTCATTACATTTTCAACTTGTAACAGGTATAAATCACTGAAGTTAGACCAGTTTACACGCACTGGCAATATAGTCCTTAGTTTCCTAAGAAGTCACATTGGAGGAGTTCTATATATCACACAACTACAAATGTCTTTCTGCTATCAAACCTTTTACAAGAAGGTACAGATAATTTACGATAGCAGCAATAGATCCTTTCTGAGGAATTTGTGGATAACTTCATAAAGATTTAAATGTGCGTAGATGCACAAGAACCCCATCATTTGAAGTCAACAGGACTAACATTTAAAGTTAAGCAGGTGCTTAAGTGCTTTTCTGGTCTTAGAAATCAAAGCAGCTAATTAACAAATGAAAGATATGTACAGTAATTAGTCATGTCTGAAGAACATTATGCAACCACTGGAAGCTGCGGGGGGCCATGCCTGCAGATGGTCAACGTAAACAAAATGTCTCGCGGCCCACCAGGTTGCCAATCCCTGGCCTACACGAAGAGCTAGGAGTGTGATTTCCAGCTCCCATAGACATACTCATGCTAGCTCCCATCTGAGCTAGCATAGTCTTTAGTTAAATTGAATTGATAGTCCTGTGTTAAACTATAGTGCCCATAGTGAGTGAGTCTAGCTCCTGCGGTGCTACAGTTTTGAGATCAACACGGTGAAAGTCACCTTTACTGATTTTCTTAGGTTTGGAGGCTCCAGAAACACATGAAGAATGAGGCCCATGACCACAGACAGTCACCAGTAAGGAATCTTGTCTGTATTGTAAGTTTTACTACGCAAATGATTAAAATTACAATTACAAACAAATATATAAAATCTAAGATAACCAATGCAATGGATAATGCAGTATTCATACTCACATTCCCAAAGATATTTTAGAGTCTGATGGAGCTCTCAGCAGGTGGTCATTGATAGGGGAGCGATTCCTGCTGGGATTTTCCACCCTATCCATACCAGGGAACCCTTTCTATCCTGTTGTTATGACCATGACGAACACCTCATGCATATGTATGCGGGCTCCAACTTCCTTTTCCTTAACTGTACTTCCACACCCCATAAATGTTGGGGTGCCTTACTTCTCATAGGTTGTTCTCTTAATTCTCTTTATTGTTATTAACATCTTATTAACATTTATGTCAACATGTCTCATGGTAATCTGTAGTCAGAGCAGAACTTTCCATCATGTTACAATCAGGTGCCTTGCAGCCTAAATGGGTATGTTGCAGTATCTTTTCCCAGAACACCATTATTGGCACATTCTTTTCAGTAATCTTGTAATTCTACTGGCACAGGATTATTCTTATGTTACCTACTTATGTCAAGCCTCCTTAAGCCTGAGGTCTAGTGTGGCTAAGCTAAAATCCTACAAGCCTGAGCCTGTAGGCCTTGCATTACAGCCTCGCTTTATTATATACCTAGTACACACTCATCACTCCTAAATACCTATCAATTTTATACTCCTATGATTTCACCCTACTTATATCTGTACCTACACCTTAACTTAAATCTACTCATCACACATTGATTACATATGAAATAACAGATAACACAATTAAATGATCAAATGAACTAATTGGGTACACTAGCATGCTAAAACTAGTAGCGTAGCAGTGGCTGTGGCAGCCCTGAGTACAAACTCACTTGACCCAGAAGTTATGTACTCGGGACAGCTAGCCTGTGCCACAATTGCCACTGATTTCTACCACAGCTACACTACTATTTTTAGTGTGCTGGTTCAGATGAGAACTAGCACGAGAATGTCTCAGTGAGATGGGAATCAGACCTCCGAGCTCATAGTGTATATGTAGCCTATGACTAACAAAAAACCCCTTACAAGGAAGAATTTTAAAATCTTTAAATATTACCAAATAAATAATTAACACATCCTCAGACTATCAAAGCTGCAGAACGGAAGCCTCTGGAATGAAAGGATAGTCTCTGAAGCTTCACTCTTCTCGAGCTTATCAGCACTGCAGGAGTAGAGCCCAAAAATCTCACAAAATTTAAGGTACATCCTTCCAGATCCCATCACCCTTCCTCCAAAAGATATAAACAAATCAAAACAAATAGCCAGCAAATTTAAAACCTGTGTTTAGGATTAGAACACCTATCCAAACCAGATAGATGGCTCCTCAAATTACACAGTGATCCAACCTTCTTTCCACTCACTTGTTTTAAGCTTTCAGATGTTCATCACTCCCAAGCCCTCCCCCCAGCCCAAAAACTTAAGACAGAGGAGCACTTTTTAAAATCAGAAATACGTATGTTAGTTATACTGTTGGCAGGATATCTATTACTATATCTGCTACGGTGATACAATTTGTTTGCAGATTTCAGCTACGTCTCCATATCGAAATTATTTCTGTTAGATATTAGGTGACAGAAGCCAATTGCTATTGCATAAGATGAAACATTTTCAGTAAAATTAAAAGTGCTTCCAAATCAAGAAATCTTTTGATCAGCTACCTCAGTAATTCCCCTTTTCAGACCCCTAAAAATCAAACAGATTAAATTTAACAAACACCCATGTAGAGGAACTTTTGAGACTAGATAATCTCTCTTTTTCAATGTGCATTTTCTAGTATTTTTGCAGGATCATGTTCTTCTTCATGTCCTTTGTATTATAATCATGAGAACAACTCTTCACAGTATAAAACTGAAAATTATTTTGTATTGTATCATTTATATGATATTACCCAAAGTAGTAAACTTGAGCTCATGATATTCTGAATGAGGTCAGTGGGTTAATGTTGAACCAAATCTACAGAACTTATTTCATTCTAATCTTTTTACTTCTTATCCTGCAAAAAGATTGGTGCTTGCTTGTTTCAGAGCTAATATTGTAGGCTTTTCACTAAAAACTAGACAATGAAATCTAGGAAACTTAAGTATTAAGCTATTGTTCTTTCAAACTGTTCTCAGGCCCTTGGTCAATTTTTTGTCTCATGTTTTCTTGGACTGGTTATATTATCAAGATGGCAACACTGAGCATGAGTAGAGAAAGTCTCTCATGTCACTCAGTCAAGAGGGCCAGATTCTGCCACTCTTTCTCACACTCAATGGTATTTTGCTAATGAAGGCAGTGATGCTGAAATCAATTCTGCATGGGCAGACGCTTGTGTTCATGTTGCACTCACTGCAGCACTGAGGCCAAGACCAGTTCCAGGACAGCTGTTGTAATAACTGAGGCCTAGCAGGCCTACTTTATCTGTGAGCCTAATTGGTAAAAGTGGGGACAGGTTCATGAATTGTTCCAGTGACCCGTTACATAAAACTGTGTAATAAAAGATGTAAGGAAACAGAGACTGAATTAGTTTAAAAATAGAAGTCTGCTTTTACCCACTGACTGTATTAAGATTATGCTTGGTAAACAAGAGGAGTGTGGGACCGGAAATTAGACCCAACCGGTGGTCAAAATAATGAGGAGATGAGCTATTCCACCATCACCCTTTTTGGGGCCCTTAAAAAAGAAACTTTTTGGGGGGAAGGGAAGTACCACCACTAATACAGCTACTATTAAGGGGTTTTTCATTGAGACACCCAGGCTTGGCCTACAGAGAGACACCCAACCATCACCGCTACATCATCAAGGACTCCATCCTGATACATGTAAGATCCTGCTATGTCTTCCCCTCCCTTCTGTGTCTCTTTCCATCCCCCACCGTCTCGCTCCTGTCGTCTCACTCTCTCAGCTTTTCACCTGATCCTGAGATCAGCTGCATTGCACAGCATCAGCATGATGAGATGAGAAGACCTGTCTAGCTCTGCTCAGCCTGAGAAGGACCAGTGAAGGAAAGGGCCTAGACCAGACCAACTAGATGATGACCCTGACCAGGGAGCTGAGTTGGGGTCGAGCAATAGCTGTTGTTGTCGAGCAACCTGCCAGCCCAAAGCATCCGTCTGTGACTGACTAGCTGCCCTGTACCCTGAGAATATCAACAAAAGCCCTATGTCCCCCATCTTTTACTATCCTGTCTCTTCTCTCCTTTATGTCTGTCTGTTTTGTAAAATGCAGGAAAGTGACTACTCCTGACTCATAATTGAACAAAACTAACCCCTTTCCTCCCCACCTAAGATGGCTTGACAAAAAAACAAACAAACAAACAAAAAAACCAATAACCAATATACATCCTCTCTAAAAAAAGAGATCTTGATAGGTTTCAACTGTTTGTTTCGCATAGTCACTCAATTTCAGTTTCCATGTTTTTTGCCTTGTTTTGATTCTTCTTCTGTGTTTTTCAGTCAGTAAATTTCTAACCTTTAGCATTCATAGAATCCAAGGCCAGAAGGCACCATTGTGATCATCTTCTAGTCCGACTTCCTGTATAACACAGGCCATAGAACTTTCCAAAAACAATTCCTAGAACACGAATTTCCTAGTGTAATTGTCATGTTACTAAGCAGACTAAGGTCTCTGAATACCAAGCTCCCAAACCTTTTTTAACACTCTTTAATGTTGGACAGGGTCGTTGTAAGAGGGCCAGACTCACCCCTGCGGTGCCTCCTGCTGGTCGTCCAGGGAATTAGCTCACCAGCCCCTGGAGCGCCCTCTGCAGGCCGGTGAGCCGCCTCATCCTCTTCTCTGGCCCCTGTGTCCCTCCCAGGACCCTGGTGCCCCTTGCTCTGGGTGCTGCCCCCTGGCAATACCCACACACACGCTAGGTCTCCCCTCCCAGGGGAACCCCCACCCACTATCCCCACCTCACCTCAGGATAAGGCCACTGCCAGTCACCAACTAGCCCTCACTCTCTGGGGCAGACTGCAGTATAGGCCACTCATCACTGGCAAGGAGGGTTTGGACCTGCTGCCTTGGCCCAGCCCTGGGCTGCCCTCTGCAACTCCCAGTACCCCTTGGCCTATTACCAGGCTGCAACCTGGGGCTATCCAGGCTAGAACTCCCCAGCTCCTCAGCCTTTCCCCAGCCCTGCTCCACTACAGGTACCCTGCATCTAGCTCCCTGCAGCCAGGCCCTTCTCTCTCTCTGAAGGCAGAGAGAGACTCTTTGTGCTCCTGGCTCCCAGCCTTTTTATACAGGCCAGCTGTGGCCTGATTGGGGTATGGCCCTGCTGCGGCTGCTTCCCCAATCAGCCCAGCTTTTAGAGCTGCAGCCCTCTGCAGGGCTGCTTTCAAGCCCTGCCAGGCAGGAGCGGGTGTCCACCCCGCTACAGTAATGTTAACTCCTTTGACTCTTTTAGCTCATCTATTCCACCTAATTTAATACAACACTACTCACATAGGTAAGGAACTGGATTCACAATTAAGGTCCTAAAAATAAGTACGTTTGATAGAATTGGGCCCTAACTGAAAGCTATTGATTGGCTCTGTGACATGGAAAGACATGGACCAATATGTGGGACCCAAACAGATTATCATTGGGGTGCATTTGGGGACCCATAGGAGATTTAGATTTAAACACTTATTTTTCTGTTTTAGAAAGTATGATCCCCTTTTTAACAAGAAAACATACTTGAAGATTAGTAAGATTCACACCATTACCATCAGTCTTCAGCAGACTGAATTAATGACCTGCATAGAAGCAGGGCTGGCTCCAGGCACCAGCCCACCAAGCTTGTGCTTGGGGCAGCACCTGGAGGGGGGCAGCGTGGTGCTCCGGCTCCGGCCGCCGGGGAGAGCGGGGCCACGGCCGGGGCTCGCCGCCCTCCCCCCAGCGCTCTGGCCGCCAGGGAGAGCGGAGCCCCGATCAGGACTCGCTGCCCTCCCCCTGGGGCTCCGGCCGTCCCCCCTCCGCCGTGCTTGGGGGGGGGGGGCGGCCGGAGGCTTTTTTGCCTGGGGCAGCAAAAAAGCCAGAGCCAGCCCTGCATAGAAGACAGAAAATATGAAGAAAGTCCAGAGTTAATATTTCTCAAAAGTAATTTTGCGCTAAAAGCAACAAATGGCTAAATAATCATTGCAGACCCTCTTCTCTTTTTCCCTTAATACAAAGGTGCCATAGAGGGGCAGGATCAGGTAGTAAAGAGTAGAACCATTTGGGGTAACAAGTTTTTATTTGGATATGGGGGATAACCAGTTTTTATTTGGATGAAATTTGGCAATTTCAGATTCAAATAAGTATCTGCATATTTTAAAATATGCTCTTTTAGCTTTATACCTTTTATTAATGCATCCATTTATAGATGCAATCTGGATATACTCAAACTTCCAGCAGACAAAATTCATATGTAAACAGCCAGGAAAACAAAAACTGGCTAAAGTTTATGAAATGCTGTCCAAAATAAAATCCTGCTGTTTTGCTCCACTCTAGAATAGAGAGATACTTTTAATCATAAAAGCTTAGCATGCTTGAAACAAAGAGGGGAAATCATTTCCCCCATTCCATCATAAAACTGGAAGATTAAGTTACATCTCTATGAAATTCTGACGTGTACTCTTGCAATTGAAGCTGATCATACGCCTTTGACTTCAACAAAGAGCACTGAGCCAGACACTTGCCCTTCTTGTACCTCAATCAACTTATCTGAGATACAAGATTTCCTGAAAACCAGATATGCCAGCTGAGCTAAAATTCTTAGCTAAACAGGTTATCCAACAAAATTAATTTTAATTGAAATTTCTGACTTCTATAACAGTTACATCATACTCTATTCACATTATAGAACTATAAACACTAACAACCTTCAAAATTAAAGTAGTATAATAGGCAAGAAAAGGAATTGTAAGAGAGAGGGGATATAAATATTTTCCAAAGGACGTATTTATTGACCATGATCATTTTATACCTTTTAGAGCATTTATTGTAAGCATTTATTTTTCTGTACTCCTCATACTTTTATTTTGAAAAGAGAGAGAGAGAACTGGAAGTGTCATTTTGCACAGGGATGTTTGCAAAGGGTGACCTGACACTTCTTTTTAAATCTTATTTTACATACTACTCCTGTGTTTCCTTCTTTTACTGTATACGAGATGCACAGTACTGACAAATAAAAGCATATCTGCTTACTCTTAATTACACAATATACCCCACAAAAGCCAGAGAACATACTCATTGGTATGGAAAGTCTATTCATATGCTTCTCATCCCTAGAGAAAATCATTCAGAATTGAGCATCATGTTCTTCCATCATTAGTTATAAACTAGAAGGTTACATTATTTGCATTGATTTAAATCTAAACAGAAGCAGACTCAGGGTTTTCTGATCTTTGTTCATTATACCAGGGAATCCAAGAGTTGTGTGTATTATTCTGTGCCCAATATTCTGCCTGCCATTATTTAAGATGTATGATGCAGACTAGAAAAGCTCACGGGACTGATAATAGAGTATGGAAATCTTTACCCCTAGGTCACTGGTTTGACTCAACTGAATTTGGTGCTCTTAATCCTTAGAATACAATTGAAACTGGCACCATTACTGAATGAATCCTCAGAGAGGCCAATGACTAAATCACTCTCTGACCCATAAAGTAGTCACTCTAGAATTAGGGTGAGCATATGTCCCAGTTTTATTTGGACTGTCCTGTTTTTTCAGATGATGTCCCAGTATTGCTTGTACTTTGTTGCAAATTTTCATTTAATCAATCAAAAACATTTAGGTTTTTGTATAACTACAAAAAAAAATTTCAAGAGATATTGCTATATCAAGGAAGAATATGCTTTGTGTTTGCCACAAAAAGTCCATTGGAATAAGTGTTCAGAATGGTGAACAATGTTTGGAATGAACAGAAAAGTCGAATGAGGAGTTGGACATTATTAAAGCTCTTCTTTTGTTCAGAGTAAATATCAATGCCACTCATTCAGAGTTTCAAGATAAACTCATTCAGAATTACTAGTTACCGGGGGAAAAAAAATCTTGACAGAGAAATATGCATGTCACTGTTGAATCAGAAGTTGGCAGCAATGACAACAGCACACATTTTTCTAAAAATTTCACTTTTGTCTTTTGAATGACTTTCACAAACCTAAAAAATGTTGCCACAAAAACTTCCAGCTTTTGATTTTGACAATATTGTCATTTTACTCCAGAATAGAGTTAAGGCACACTGATGGGGCAAATCACAAAATGACGATTTAACTTGGAAAAACACAAACTAAAACATCTAACAATGGGGTTAGGGATGGCTATTAAATAATCATAAATAAAGATACTCTATGAAAGAGAGAAATTTAAAAAGCGGCAACACAAAGAAACCTAAAGGAGATACTATTCAGCAAATGAGGGACCTAATTCTACAACCCTTACAACCATTGGTGTTTACCTTCTTCTTTCTTTTAATAATTTTTTTTTTTAATTTCTGGCTGTGAGAGTGTGTATTGTGTAGCTTTGCATTATTTCACATAATTTCATTTTTTAATCTGTGCTGTTATAAGCCTTCTTTCTCCCTGCAAGGGCTTTCTTGTTTACTTTTCAATGTGGTTGCCACCTGTAACTGTATATTTTTCCTCTGGGGTGAAATAGTTTTCATCAAGCTGTGTGTGTGTGAGCATTGTTATTGTTTTTTGTGTGGATTTTTCTTTTCATTGGGTTTTTTGTTAGTCTGCTTCTTTCTTTAATATTCCATCCCTCTCTACCTCAATGGCTTTTCTTGATATAAAAACGCTTCCTTTTTTTTATTATTAAACTTTTCATTTTTCTATATATAGATACCCCTATAATCATGCATTTTTTCCACTCCGTATTGGCTTTTCTTTTTTCCCCCCAGTGTAACAGGGCGGCACCCATCTCTCGCGAGCACCCCCTTCTAGTTGGATGTGTCTGCAGTCTTTCAGTTGTGGTGACCCGTCAGTGGTTTCTCAAGCGGTTTTTCAGTGACTCAGCCCTCTAGCTGAGTCTCACACACTGTCTGTATGTGAATCAGAAAAGACCTCTTCCAGGGTATACAGTCCACCAGGGGCCTATCTCAGCACCCCTTGGTTGGTATCTCTCTAGTCCTCCCGGGCTCAATTTTTAAGTAGTCCTGGCCCTGGAATGGGGCCATATCTCCAGGGCTTCCTCCTTGGAGACACTATGTTCCTGCGGCCCTCCCCAGGCTCAGTCCTTACTTAGTCCCAACAGCCAGCCAAGAGCTCCTTTGTTGCTCCCTCGGTCCCTGCCAGCAACTATCTTAGGCTCAGTTCTAGCAGCCAGACAGGAGCTCTCTCGCTCCCCTGTCCCTTCCAGCACTGAGCTGTCCATGGTCCTGCTGCTCTTTCAGCCAGCCAGGAACACAGTTTTCTCTTCTCCAGCTCCAGGCAGCAACTGACTGCTGCTCTAGTCTGCAGCTCCTTTTATATGGCTCTACTAGGCCCTGATTTGCTGCTCCCCGCAGCCTATCTCATTGATTGCTTCTCTGAGCTGCTTGGAGGATTTCTCTTCCGTTCCTTCCCAGGACAGGGTATGGCAGGACCCTGAGGCCTCCAGCAGGGAGCCTATGGGCCTAGTCCACCCCATCACACCCAGCTTGTGTTCACAAGTTGCCATTGTCACCTCAGATGTATGGAAGAGATAAGCAGAGAAAAAATTAAGCAGCCCACACACATCAGGATATATTCCTTAGTAAAACACAAATCAGAGAAGTTTGTGAAAGATGTTGCTTTGTTTGATAGCTTCAAAGAATCCATTGTTCTGGGGTGCGTTTTAAGATTTATTTAATTAAAATCATAAACCCGGATGTTTTTCCACCATCAGTGAACACAGGAGCAGCATATTCAATTTTTCACATGAGTAATTTTTATGCTTATTGTACCTCCAGCCACTGCATCTCCCAATCAGTCACAGCAGAGTATATTAAAAATACTTCTGGCCGAACAATCCAATGAATGTTAGGAGGCCCTAAATCTGTGCACCCCTCTCCCAAATCCTTTACCTTTTAGTCCCAACATACCACTCAGACTGTGTGTTATACTGACTCTTTCTCTGAAACTGTCCCACAATTCTAACACCAGCAGCTTCATTGGTGGTAATTGTGGTGGGAGCAACAGCACAGACAAGGTTTCAAGTGTCCACTAGTATTTGAAGCACTATGTTGCCTAAACCTGCTCAGAGAAGGGAACACAATGGAATGGTAAAAAAGGCCTTGTCTTGCACCTTGTCTACATGAGCAATTCCCACTATTGCTACCATAGGTAGAGATGCACTTGTGCTAGAAATGTTGGGTCAGAAAAATTGTTAGATACAGCCACAGAAGGGAGTTGCAGCACTCAGCTGATGCTTTCCCCCGCCCAAACAATGAATTTTCCTCCCTGGCCAGCCTCTCCTTATTTCTTATATGGAGATATACCTATGTCATAGAAGTGGAAGGGACCCCGAAAGGTCATTGAGTCCAGCCCCCTGCCTTCACTAGCAGGACCAAGTTCTGATTTTGCCCCAGATCCCTAAGTGGCCCCCTCAAGGATTGAACTCACAACCCTGGGTTTAGCAGGCCAATGCTCAAACCACTAAGCTATCCCTCCCCCCTCTTTTCCTAAAGGCAAGACTGCATTTCCCTTTACCACCCCAACCATCCCCCAGAGGCTACTGAAGACAATATGCTGCCCTAGACAAAACTTCAGTGTGTTGCCTCCCTCCTACACCTTTAAAAGTTTGTGGCAGATCCCCAGCACCTCCCCTGCGGCTGTCGCCACCCCAGAACCTCATGCAGCCAGGTTGGAGGTTGGTGGGGCAGACTCCAGCCTGGGGCTGCAGAGGCTGCTGGGCCCCATTGATAGACCCTGAAGGATGGGAACAGGCTGACACCAGGGCAAGCAGGGTGAAAGTCCTCTGGCCTCTGCCCTAGGCCATTCAAGAAGCCGACACCTGTCCCTGGGTGGGCAATACCCCTTTCAGGGACTACCCTTCATAACAGACCTTTCCAGGTAGGTCGACCCCAGCTGCCTGGGCCTCAAGAGGGGAGTGAGTCCCGGCTCAGCACTCCTGGACAGCAGTAGTTCCTTCCCCGGGAGCTGCTCAGCTCAACCACAATGGGACCTGGACCCTGGCAGGGGACACCTCCCAGCCCAAAAGGCCCCAGTTAACAGGCAGCATAGATCCTCCCCCACCCTCACACCCGGTACAAAGCCATCCTGGTTGGGGATTGTCATGCTTCTGTACTAGATATGGACTGACTACAAAGCTTACGTCTTTGCAAGATACATACCAGATGTGTTCACCATGATATCCTTTAATGCTCTGCCAAGTCTGGCTGAAGTTTCCTTAAATAAGGTATTTTACACACAGTGCCACCCAGTGGCTGAATAGTGTAATACAATTTAGCTTCCCATTACTGGGATGCTGATCCCCGCCATACAGGAGCAGCGGGTTCCTTTACACTAGACAGAGAGGGGGCACCCGCACCTAAGCCCCCACACCCAGTTTCTCTGGCCCAGCCCCATACTTCAGCCCCCTGCACTCCACACCCCCAGCCCAGCCCACACACCCTGCATGAACCCCAGCAACCCTCGCACCCACCACATTGCCTCCTACACCTTTATAGATGAGCTCCTCACTGTCCCCAGACATAGTGGAGTTAAAGCAGTGACTGCATTGTGAGTTGAGGGCAGTAGCCGGGGGATGACTGGGCATCAGGGCCCATGGGGACTGGGCATGGAACGGCAGGTGCAGGCTGGGTGCCAACATGGAGCCAGATGGGCTGCTATACTTGTCACCGAAGCCTCAGCCTCTTGTTTGTTACCTAGGCTCCTAGCATTGGTGTATACACATTAAAGAATTTCTTCTCTTCATGCCCTTTTGTTCCTTATTAAAAGGGATGTGATGCTAGTTGTGAGTGTTAAGAGTTATCACTAGGGGCATAGAGCAAGGAGATAAGAGTCTGTGAGAACAGGAAATATGGTCAGACTTGCATTCACCCCAACCCTGGTGTGCAGGGTCTCTGTAATCTCTACACCTTTCACATTCCAAACATTGCTCTGCCCAACAGTCAATAATGAAAAATTAATGTAATTGATTGCTACATCCATGCTGAAGTCTATCTAGGGTTGCCAACTTTCTGACAGCAGAAAACCAAACATCCTTGCTCTGCCCCTTGACCCAAAGCCCCGCCCCACCCCTTCTCCAAGGACCAGCCCCCCCCCCGCTCCGATGTGGGAGGGGGCTCCGGGCTAGGGCGGGGGTTGGGGTGTGGGCTCCGGGGTGGGGTCGGGGATGAGAGGATTGGGGTTCAGGAGGGGGCTCCGGGTTGGGGACGAGGGGTTCAAAGTGTGGTTCAGAGCTGGGACAGGGGGTTAGAGTGTGGGGTGCAGGCTGTGGGAGGGAGTTTGGGTGCTGGAAGGGGCTCAGGGCTGGGGGATGGGATGCAGGGTGCAAGCTCCAGGTGGCACTTACCTCAGGTGGCTCCCGGAATCAGCGGCATGTCTGCCCTCTGGCTCCTATGCGGGGGTGTGGCCAGGTGGCTCCACACGCTGCCCCATCCCTGAAGCTCCTATTGGCTGTGATTCCCAACCATTGGGAACTGTAGAGTCGGCGCTCAGGGTAGGGGCAGCGCATGGAGCCTGCTGGCCACCCCTGCGCTTAGGAGCCAGAGGGGGGACATGCTGCTGATTCTGGAAGCCGTGCGGAGCAAGGGCAGGCAGGGAACCTGCCTTAGCCCTGCTGTGCTGCTGATGGGCCTTGCTCACCAGAGCCACCAGGGTCCCTTTTCGACCGGGCGTTCTGGTTGAAAACCAGATGCCTGGCAACCCTAAGTCTATCTGATCAAATGTTGGAGTTTAGCCCGTAGGGACTACAGGCAGCAACATGCATGCACACACACAGAGAATTTTCTTTTCCCTTTAGTCTTCAATACATGGCCCTTGCAGTTTTTCAGCTAAGTGGCAAAGAAGATTTTGATCTGCAAGTACTGCAGAGCAGTGCTTGGAAAACTAACATACAATGTCCTAGCAGAGGTCAGACTGGGGAAAAGTCAGATAGCACTGCAGTGTCCCCACCCTGGTGCCCATACTCAGGTACTTAAATGAGAGTGGCCTAATTTCACTAAACTTCCAAAGTTCCCATTGACTTCAATGGGAGATGAGGCTGCTCAGCACCTCTGGGTCAGGTCTCTTATTCAGGTGCCTAACCCGGATCTTAGATGTCCAACTCCAAACACCCAAGTCTGAATGTTTTGGTCATAGACTCTCAGTCAACTGGAACTGAAGAGACTTCCTACCATTGTGAGCTATATATAGAACACATTCATTTGGGACAGTCTGGTAGCATGACCTGAACCTTCCACTATCGGATAATAAAAATATCAGCTCTGACATGGTTTTTGACCCTAATGGATAAGGGAGCAGATTTCCCAAAATTTCTGTTGAATTAAAATATGCCATACCATATAGCACTCCATTAGCTCCAGTTTTCCACTAATCTTAATACCTTATCTTCTGATTTAAAGGAAACTTCCCCCACTGCTTTTCCTTGTCTGAACTCTAACAAATATTATGGGAAAGCAAAAAGGAGATGAAAGATTACTTTCAGCAGTTCTCTGACCACTCAGCATTTCTTTGCTGATGTCCTTGTAAAAATACAGCAAAAGAAGAATACTCTTAACTTATTAAAATCAGGATATATTTTATCCCCTGTGCTGACAAGGTGCTTATCGTTTTTAGAGGTAAAAACAAGCATTTTTCCATAGAAAAGGCAAATGAACCTAATTCTTGCCTCCATAATCCTGCATAATACTTCAATATTTTTCTTGACGTGTATATAAAAATTCACATCCCAACTCACTGGAGAAATTTCACACAAATTAAATTCAAAATAAGGAACAGAAAACTGGGATGCATGCTTGGGAAACTTTCCAAAGTGCTGCCAACTTTTAGAAACTGTCACATCAGCATTTCTTAAATGTCCTAGTTTGAGACACCGTTTTGTTAGTATTTTCCAGAATTGGTTATACATCAGTCCACCTACAGCTCCCCCAAAAAGAAAAGTACTCCTTTACCTTGATATAAGAATTGTGTAAAGCTGTCTCCAACAAAAACATATTTTTGACAATATACAATGTTCACTGCTGTGCTCTGATAATAGAGCTCTGTATTGATCACTGTAATTCCTTTAAGTTATTATCCACATTTGCTTTTCCCCTCCAGGCAATTCTCTGAAGGAACAAAGTCTATTGGTAATGACATTTTAATCTTTTCTATAGAAATGCCAATTGATGCCAAAACAATAGTCAATAAATGACTATGAATTGCTGAACTCAACTCAAAGGTCATTAGGCCCACTAAATTGTCCAGAAGATAGGCTCCCTTTCATCTGCAATTCAACAGCTTGGAAAAACACATTTAATACTGAAACTGTTGAAAATTCAAACAAATCCTATTTCCACTTGAGAATGTATTTTCATTTATTCTTTGGGCTTATTTCAAGCACATTTGAAATAGTTCAGAGCTATTGCCTTTCCTCCACTGTGCCGGTAAACAAAGACATATAGAAAATGTCTGACAGAGTAATGAAAAAAAACTTAATTATTGGCACAGGTAAACTGGCACAATAAATTGGCCCAGCAAACAGAATAGCATTTAAAATGCAACATATACAAAGTTAAACTGCAAATTAAAAAAAAAAAATCAAAGGAACACCCATGTATTATTATGGTTCATAATGTATCTAAAGGTTTTCTTGTCAAAAGGGCTGTCTATTGATTAATTTACTTTCCTGTTTCTCAAAAAAACAAAACTATGCTTTCCCAACATTACAACATAGCTAATGTTAGCTACATGATTACATTTCCTTCACTCATTCAGAAGTTTTGAAAACATATAGCATAACAAGTCTATATAAATATATATTTCAAGATAAAGAATTGTCCAACCGGAATTAAAACTGAGAGTTAATATCAGTAACTTAAGGGTAATACAAAAAATACAAGAATAATGTAATTAACCCAAAAAGAAGTATTATACACTGTGGTAAATGCAGGACAAACAGCTACAAAGGGAGGGGGAGGGTAGTAATTAGTCCCAGGGGGTTAAAAGGCCTGTCCCTATCCACCGAGGAGAGATAACCACGGGGAAATAAGGTTCAGCTGGAGAAGGGGTTATCAGGGAACTAATTAGGTTCAGCTGGCTCCAACTGCTTGAGACCTTTTTAAACCCTCCCCTGCATGGAAGGAGGAGGGGGTGTGTGTGAGAGAAGCAGAGAAGCTGCCAGTAGACTATGTGCAGCAAGACACCGAACCCTTCCAGGAAGGAAGGCTGCACTCCCTCCCCAGTGTTAAGATCGTTTTTGGTAAACCAGAAAAGTATGAAACCAGAAATCTGAACCAATATTGGTGTGTTAGAAACAAGGCCTAATTGGTGGACAAAATAATGAGGGGATGGGCTGGCTGTTACACACACTTTGTGGGTCCTTAAAGAGACTGTTGGAGCAACTAAATACACCTCTACCTCGATATAACGCTGTCCTCGGGAGCCAAAAAATCTTACCGCGTTATAGGTGAAACCACGTTATATTGAACTTCCTTTGATCCTCCGGAGTGCGCAGCCCCGCCCGCCCGGAGCACTGCTTTACCACGTTATATCAGAATTTGTGTTATATCGGATCGCGTTATATCGGGGTAGAGGTGTATTCAGGCCCTAAAACGGAAGCACCTCAAAAACTGTAACAGGAAAATCACTAACAAGATTTGGTAGAAATTAAAAATATAAGGCTTTGAACTTGGAGCAACAAAAATCCCCTAACAAATCTATGTTTGCAGAAGATAAAGAAATGTTGACATTAAAGAATCAGTGTGCTCTCCAAACCCTTCCCCCATCCCTTATTAGATTTAGGGGCTAACGTGGTGTAACATATCCTGATCTATAACACTGAAATATAAAATGAAGGATTACTAATGGTAAAATTAGAAGCTTTGATAGCTATATTTTTATTATTTGTAACTGTAGATAGTGAATGAGTTCAGATGAGGTGCCTGGCGTGTGTGTGTTTTGGCCAATACTTCTTTTACAAAGAATTGCTGATCTGCTTAAAATGCTGTTGCTGCTGACAGAACAAAGGTAGCATGTTGTGCTGGAAATTCTGAGGTAAAAAACACACAATTCTTTAACAGCAAGAAGGCTTTTACTGGGAAAACCCAGGAATAGAGTAACACAGAATGACATGACATAGAAACTGCATAAGCAACAACAAAAGGCAGAAGTTGGGTAAATTGAAGCTTACACATGCATAATGTATGGGTTACATAAAAAATAAATGGTCAATGTGCTAAAACGGTGATTGGAGAAAAGTTAGGCAATTCAGAATTTGAAAATGTATGAGTCCAAGTGAACACAGCCCATGTTGGAGAAAAAACAGACTAGAAAATGAAGGAACAGGACTGAAGGACCAGACCAAGGGATCAGAGGAGGCAATGACTATCATGAAGTATAGGAAAACTTTCCAGTAACCCAGAATGTGGTAACTTGGGCCATCTACCAATTCTGTCTGGTCTATCATTATTGTCTGGCATAAATATATGTTCAGATACTATAAGTGACCATAACTCTGAAGTTGTATAATAAAGACAAAAATTGATTAAGCCTACACTGGATGCACTTGTGACTCAGTTTCCCAATTTAACCCCCAAAAGACTTTGGGGAGAAAAACTGGCTACTAGAGCATGCTTCACCATCATTGCTGCCAGCCCCCATCTCCTGGGACCCTGATCATCTTCATCCTAATCCTGAGTGACATCCTATTGACCAGACTGGGCCAGAGAGAAGGACCCAGATGATATCGCCATCTCTGCTGGCTCCAGCTGAAACCCAAACATCATCTTAACTAACTTCTTCTCTTTTACCCAAAAGGACAACTATTACCATCTAAGAGACTGTCAAATAAGGGATTTTTTCCTTCTAAAAACTCTCTCCAACTAAAGGGAAAGGAAACCAAGGATGTTATTAAAATGAAAGCCTTATTTAATACTTTACACATTTCAAATACTTTAACAGTTTTCCTTTTTTCTTTATCTTTAATAAAAGGGTAAAAGGATTTTTAACAGCGTGTTTGCCATGGTACTAAGCAGGCTGATGTCTCTATATCAAACCCCAGATCTTGTTTAACACTATTTAATGCTGAACAGTTGACCAGGTTATGCTAACACCATTGGCCCACATATTCCATTTAAATTAATACAACAATGCTCAAAATTGCAGGCACAAGTCAGAATATGTTCATATCTATGTAATTTGAAGGTAAATATTAGTTATCTAAATGCTATAATTTGTGTCCACAATTAACTGTCACTGTAATTTGCACCCACAGATTACTTTAAACACAAAATTAGAAACTGGGCTAAGGCCTCTTTAAAAATATGACGGTCATCGTCTGTTTATTTACTACACTAATACATTACACATGGTTCACCCAAAAAGATGACTTACATTCTGTAAGGTATGGAAGCATGAAATGGCTTTCTGAGAGCTGGCCAGTTGGGATTATAGATATACCTTCTGATTGTGCAGTTGGTGAAGCAGAATGCACATTCCAGATTCCTGCTCATAAGCAAAGAATGACAAAATAGCCACCACTCAGTGAAATATATTTTATCTGCTACTCAGAAACAATTCTTTAAACTGCTAATAAATGCATTGAACTTTGCATTGATTTTTATTCAGAGCATCATGTTTTGTTTTTGTTTTCTAAGGAAATAAAATATATAAACCAGTATAGCTAATAAAACTGCTAGGAGAAGGTCAACGTACACATCTATTTGTCACTACCAGAATGACAAGCACTATCAGCATTTCAACACACCCTTTCTTAAACCATTTTCACTTCTCTTTTTAGAGAACATTTTAATTGAACCTACTGAATACCTCTGTGCACATTTATTCTGCATGTTAAATCTTCTGAAAATCAGAGCTCATGCTACCGAGAACACATGTAATGAAAAGGTACTTTATATGAAAATGTCAAAAGGTATACACAAAGTGGTAATTCATAAGACAAAATAAAATTATGACATCTCTGCGCAATGAATTTAATTTATTATCCACATAAAACCTGCATATAATGAGGGTTTTTTTTTAGTAGGGCAACACACTGAAACTGCAGCACAACAGTTTTCATTTAATATACTATCTCACATACTATGTTTGTACTGAGCAATTTAACAATACAATTATTTGCATTTTTATCCTTTGCCTTAGCTAGTATGTACACTAAGTTTGAGCAGGAACTACCTCAAGTTAATATAGTCTTTGACAAACATTCTATTTTAAAGTAGCTATTTTCTTCCTTAAAAACCATGGCAAACTTTCATATTTTGCTTTACTTATCTTGACTTTTATTCCCTCAAATGCCATTCATGACAATGAAAAACATATATGATATTAAAAAAGAAACCACACCAACCCTACAGTATTCCTATAAACTGTGCTTTTAAGAAGTCAGAAAAAAATGAAAGAAAGGATTCCTGGACATAACTTTAAAGAGTCCTGTGCTAAAGAAAAGCTGAATATATCTACAAATTAAAGGATGGATAGCCTTGTGTTTATAGTTTAGGGCTGAGAAATCAGGAGACCTGAATTCTATTCCTAGCTTTGCCAAAGGCTTCTTTTGGGACCTTGAACAATCACTTAACCTCTCTGCACATAATTTTCCCTATGGGTAAACACTGTTTGTTGTGAAAATTAACTTATGTCTATAAAACACAATAAGATCATTGGATAGAAGGTCATCAGGAAGTGCTATTAAGGAGCATATCCTAAACCACCTCCATCCTCACATAGTCTCACAGATCGCTTACGAGTGTGGTTCCATTAGAGCAGATGGGGAAATTTGGAGGTCGGATTCCACAATTCCATGTAGGGGTTTCAAACCACCTGTATGATATAGCATTCTCTGCCCCACCCCCACGGCCTATAAATCACCGCTGGACCCCTGCCACTGCTACCCCCAGCTGCAGCAGCGGGGCTCGGCCAGCGATTTAAAGGGCCCGGGGCTCCCCATAGTGGCCGGAGCCTGGAGCTCTTTAAATCACTGCTGGAGGCCTGGTGCCGCTACCCCGATATAACTGGGTTTCACCTATAATGCTGTAGGGATTTTTGGCTCCCACGGACCGCGTTATATCGGGGTACAGGTGTATTTATTTTTCAAATACTCAGAGAAAATATACAGAAAATAAGAGGCGTGTTTAAAGCATCATACACACTCTCCAAATTCTTAGGGGCACTAGTTACAGAGGTAAATTATTCATAGATTTTAAGGCCAGAAAGGACTGTTCTTCTATCCAGTAATTCCTGCATCAAGTCCAGTAACTTGTGAATGAACTAAAGTATATTGTTCGAAAGAGAGCCAAATCTTGACTTAAATATTTTGAGCAATGGAGAATTCACATTCCTTGGTAAGCTATTCCAATGGTTAGTTACTTCTTCTGTTGTTGGGGGGAAAGTGTGCCTTATTTCTAATTTGAATTTGACTAGTCTCAGCTTCTAGCCACTGGATTGTGTTATGCTTTTCTCTAGTAGATTAACTTTTTTCAGATATCTTCTCTCCATGTAGGTAATTCTAGATCATGGTCAAGTCAGTTTTTTAACCTTCTCTTCAATTAAATTAAAAACTGAGCTCTTTAAGTCTTTCACTGTAAGGCTGGTTTTCCAGTCCTCAAATCAGTTCTTCTCCAATTTTTAATATTTCTCTGAACCAGAAATAGACACTATTCCAACGGTGGCCTCACTAACACTGAGATAATCATCATTTCTATTCAGTATTCCCGCAGTTTATACATCAAAGATCACATTAACCATTTAGCCACAGCATTGCTAGTGAGAGTCATGTTCAATTGGTTATCCATGACCCTCAACTCCTTCTCAGAGTCTCTGCTCTGAGGATACAGTACCCCACCCTGTACTCATGTCATATTCTTTGTTCCTAGATATATGACCCTTCATTTGGCCATATTAAAATACTTAGTGTTTGCACCAAGTTTACCAAGTAATCCAGCTCGCTCTGTACATATCTGCCCTCATCATTAATTACCACTCCAGCAATATTAGTGAAAACTTTATCAACAATTATTTCATATTTTCCTACATAGCACTGCTAAAAATATTATTTAGCTTAGAGCTGAAAACCAATCCCTGTAGTACCCCACTAGAAACATGCCCATTCCAGGATGATTTCACATTAAGAATTATGTTTTGAAATCTATGTTTTGTGCTCCACTCTGTGTTTGTCTCCTGTTAACCTGCCTTCTTCCAGAGCTGCAGAGTGGAGAATCACTCTTGCCCTGCATAAGAGAACAGAATGGTCCCCACACTCCAGAAGATTTTAAGGATACATACAGAGGTTCCAGAGGTAGTAATATTCTTATTTCCTCAAAAGGCCTCCCTGATAACATCATTTCCCACAAGCCACTCTAAATTACTTTCTGAGTGTCTATCTTCACCCTCAAAAAATCTGTCTATTGGATACCCACTAGGTCCAATCCCCCTTCCCTTACTAATGTAAACCATTGTCTTCAATGGGACTGACCCTTAGAGTAAGGGGCATAATATATCATTTCAATCACTATTTATTAGATTCCCAAAAGTCATTATTGGGAGTACTTGGATAAAAAGAATTTTTCCATATGTATTTGAAAGTGATGAGGTTTAGTCCAGACAATAGTTAAAAGGATGGGTGCTTTAAGTCTCCTTACCTCAATTATTTGTATAATATTTCTCCTCCCCTGGTAGCATTCACTTCTAATCTGACGTTCAAGATGCCCAGTGAATGGGTTATGAATTGAAGAGGGGAAGCTGATTTTGTCAGGGATTACATAGGAGGCAGGGGAAATGGCTTATAAATACAACATTAAATAGCATGAGTACAAAAGAATTAGGAAGACCATGTCAAGAAGATGTGTATTATATTGAAACCAATTGATCATGGCTTGTTTTGTTTATAAAAGCAAGCTAAAATAAATTAACCTTTATTGTGACAAAACAACAGGGGAAAAAGTCTAGCTTAAAACTCTTTTTGGTCACAGTTGCTTTGTTTTATTGTTTAATATACCAGTTACTTTAGTCAAAATGATAGGGAATGTTTTTATTTAGCTAAGTATTTATTTATCTAAGGAATTTTATGAGCATACACTTGTGAACAGACATTGAGACAAGTAGCACCGGCTCTGTAAAAGATACTTTTTTAATCTTTAAACTAGCTGTGTTACACGTGTTAAAAATAAAATATACATGTTGGGCAATGTAACAATCTCAGTAATGCACTCAGAATTCTGTGTGTGTGCTGTTTAATAAATAACTACAAATCTGCTCTGCAACAGAAGACACAATAGAATTCCAGTACTGTCGTAGTTGTATGCCAAGGTGTCAAGGTCACTCCTAGTATCTGTGAATATGAGTGTAAATGAAATCATAATTGCAGATCAGCAAAAGGTGAACTGCAAAGCCAAAAGGGAAACTGAGTGAAGCACAAAAATATGTGCTAGATGCTCCCACTCATGAGGCTGTGCAAAATATTCACATATATGCTGTGCACATGTTTTAACTTTTGCTAATTTTCAGCCTCCGTGACTCTGCTGTGCCTTCGCTGGAGATGCCCCAGAATCCATAATTCTGAGACATCACTTTGACGCTGGCAGGCCAGATGCCCAGGCTTCTGGCATTGGCTAAGAACAGACAATCTCGTAGCTGGAGAGCAGACCAGGTCACCTGTATATTAGTTCTGCTCGAAACAGCTATTAGTATTATAAGGATGTATTTAGTGTTTACACTCTATGAAATGCTTCTATGTTGCTGCATGCATTACTCTCACTTATTATATCTATGGCTCATGTAATAAGGAAATATTTAAGTGGTTCCTCTGAAACTGGAAACCCACCCAGTCAGGAGACAAGCATTACCACGTGTGAAATACTAGTTTGCCACAGGAGGTGTTAGCTTCTGCCCAACAAAAGAAGTCCCATAGACAGCAGACAAACCACTACGGAACATCAGAGGACAAAGACTCTGTTGATTGCCCCCTACCACCGCCACTGAGAGAGACGTGCACATGAACTCGTCCCATCATCTTGAACTCTGGGGGAAGGAAATAAAAATACCTGACGAGAAGAAACTGCATCTTTTTTGACTGTTTGAATTCTGAAGGGCCAGAGACTCTAAACTGAAGCCAAAAATCCCCAGGGGCGGCCTCCTGGGGCTGCCCTGAAAGACACTTTGAACTGACAGATCACTATAATTGTGACACTCTTAGGATTTAGATGGTAACTGAATTGTGTGTATATGTTTGCTTGTTTTAACCTGTAAATAACTCTCAATCCTTTTTCCTAATTAATAAACCTTTAGATAGTTTATTACAGGATTCGCTACAGTCATTGTCTTTGTTGTAAGATCTAGGGTACCAACTGATCTGGGATAAGTGACTTGTCTCTTGGGACTGGAAGCAAGCTGAATGTCGTGTGATTTTGGTGTAAGTGACCATTTATCACAAAGTTCAGTTTGTCTGGGTGGCAAGATAGGTTTGAGGGGACTATCTGGGACTCCATGGTAAGACTGTTACAGCAATCCAAGCGTTCACATTTGTTACTGGCTTGGTGACATCTAATTATAGAACATGCCACCAGTTTGGGGTGTCTGCCCTGTTTTTGATAGTCTGACCTGAGGTATTCACAGTCGTGAGCCACTCCAGACAGCGTGACAATCACATATACTATAAGACTCCATGCAAACACTGTTCTGCATTATCTTTTGTAAACTCAGAAGAGCCTACAGAATTTTAGAAAGGAAAGTTAATTATTTATATGATGGATACCCCTCTCACAGGTAGGTAAGACAGACATATAGCACATATTTCTGTGCTTAACTCCAATTTCCGTTTGGCTTTGCAGCTGGCAAGACAATACCACTGTAGATGAGAGCACACAAGCTAATAAACTAGACTAGATGCTTCAAAGGGATAGGTCAGTAATAATTAAACTGAATATCCTCTGACCAGAAGGATGAACAAAGTGGCTACTAGATGCTGCTTCCAGATTCTGACCCTAAAGATTTTATGATTTTTCAGTTACTCAAAAAGTCTCAAAATTGTTATTCATCAGAAAAAAAATAGTGTCCAGACTTTAGGCCCCAGTCCTGCAAACACATGAGTCACTCTACTGACAGGTTGTCCCACTGAGCTCATATGAATAGTTACTCATGTGTGTAAATGTTTCTATAATCATGGCCTATGTTCATAAATAGAGTTGTTCCAGGCTTTCAAAGCTGATGTGAAGGCTAGAGACACTGAAAAAGGAGGTTTGGCTTATTTGAAGCTACATACATTCAGAACTTTATTTTTATTTCATTGTAAATAAATATGTACAATTACAGTGTTTACATTTTTTGTTTATAGGTTACAGATTTTGCACCAAGCCAGAAATCTCTCACATATTAATGAGGGCCACTGCTTTTATTTTTTTTAAATCCCACATTGTAAATAAGGATTAAGAGCAAAATTCCTCTCTAAACTCCACAATGGAGATCTCAGCTGGGATAGTTTGCTTTCCTAGATACATATATTGCCCAGTATCTTAAAACAAACAAAACATACTAGCATTAATGACTATTTTCTTTTTTATTTGTTTTAGACAAAGTATAATGTCACCACTTCAGCCATCTGTATTTTGATCATAAAATTAACTTATTTTTAATTAGACTTTTTAAAAATAGTTCTAGGAAAAGTCCATATTCCAACAAATGAATGAATGAATGAATGAATGAATGAGATTGAACCAGAAACACAGTGAAGGCAAATAACAGCGAGAATTTAAGGAGCCTTTGCATGAACAAGACTTTTGTGACAACAATAGAAGATTAAAGCAAAGCAATCTTTTTAAAAGGTCATTCTAATAAAGAATGAATGACTGAAATTAACTCCTAAAACGGGAAATGAGTGCAATGGAGAAGGAAATACAGACCTGTGTTTGAGTTTGGGTTTTTTTTTTAATAATCTGATTATTAGTGGCCCTGGATTTCGCAGCAACAGATTTCCTTTAAAAGAACTATCACTGCAGCAAAGGTAAAATACAATAGCACATAAATTAACTTAGAAGAAACCATATTACGCAGATATTTTTAAATGTCTATTGGGACACAAAGGTTTGCTTAACATTTATTCTGTTTTATTAGCAGCAAAGTACCACTTTACTCACCCAATAGATCTCAAGCTTCAAACTTGAATTCAGAAAGTTAAATCTACAGTGCACTCATTAGATGCCAATGTCACCTGACGTGGTGACTGTAACATAAATAAACATTGCTCTCAGCAATTAGAAATATACCTGTCTGCAGACAAGTGAATTTTCCCTGATGCTACAGATTTGATTAAAAAACAGCCACAGAAACTTAACTTTTCACCATCAAAAAGCATCATGAAAACTGAAACACCCCTTACATATTAGGGCAAAAAAACCTTTTGTAAATCTTTGACCATTAGTAATAGTCTGTAGTTCATATTAGAGCATATTGGGTGTGCTACCATATGCTACCAACATGTCTAAAGCACTAAGAAAAGGAATGCAGAAACCACACAACCACAAGTTCATTGAAGTAGGATCCTATCCCAAGTCAAAAAGAAAAAATTCAATGGTTAGCAAAGCATGTCAACAGAGCAAATATCAAGTACTGCAGATGAAACCACCACAATTCCTTCCCCATAGCAGCAGTCAAGGATGAGGAAATTTCACACCAGTAAATGGGAAGTCACAGTGCATTACAAGGAAAGGAGGAATAAGGGAGGAGCAGAATAGCCCCTCCTTTTTTGTGCATCCCCAAAATATGGACCAGCTCATGAGCCAGCAGTTCACTAGCAGGGAATATAGGGTAGCTGATCAACCACTTGGAGCCCTTTGATCTTTCCTCTCTGCCTTATATGTTCCAGGGGCAAAGGAGGGTTGAAGGATCAGATTCTGGTGCATGTGTCATGGGACAGACAGGCAAGCGACAAACACCTCCCATTTAGTCAACTTAAGGTACCTTCTCTACACACATGCACATCATACATCATTTAAAAGCTCATTATGTCTACTTTAAGATGAGTATGATGTGGAGCTGTCAAGCGGTGCTGTTAGCATAGAAATAGGGATAAACTGAAACCATTAACACATTAAAATGACCACTTTGAAATATTTGCATTAGTTTCTGTTGGTTTAATGACTATGTATTATTTCAAGACATAACACTGGATTTTTTGAGATCTCAAAACAACGTAACAACAATCTAAAGGGTAAAACAAAATCTAATAATAAATTTGTACAGGTATCATTGAAATGTAATAGAACTGGTGACATTTCTAGTCAACATCATTATCATAATCTTGTTCATCGTTATGGTCTCTGTTGAATGCGTGCGGTTTACCACAGTCTTCATTGCCTTGGCATGTACCCAGTTCTGACAGGGAAGATTGCTCTGACTACAGATACAGTTGACTGCGCAATGATTCCTACTGCTACAGACACAAATAAGATCTTGTAGAAGCTCAGATGCCATTGGGCCCTTGAAGAATACAGGAAGTAGCTCATCATCCATATTTTGCCATGCATATTGCAATTGTGATCCAATATCTGGTTTACCTACGTGCAAAGACACCCAAATCTTTTTTGCCAATATGCTCTTTTGACATGCTCTTCAAAAGTGTCCTCTCATGGTGGGAGTTTGGCCAGTGACTTGTCCTGTTAGATGGCTAGCTTGAGGCATAATCAGGTCCCTGTGGATCTCCTTTTCTTTCGCACTCTGGTCATACAGCTACATATATGCTACCGACATCCTTGCTGCAGAAATTGCAGCTTGTCCGTCACTCTCTCCCAATTTGGCAAGATCTCTGAAGTGGTACTGTTCCTTCGTTTTGACAACGTTAAACACAATTTTTTCCAATAACAAACACAAATGACACAGTCACATCCTGTTAATGTGTGTTCAGCAGGAAGTATGTTGCAGAAGTCAGGAGTGAGTGTGTCACAAATTGCAAGCATAGGAATAAAATGACGCTTGTCAGTTGTGCTGCTAATGGTGCCTATTTCAATCCACATGTTGCCTGTTCCATTTTTGGAAAGTGGTGAACAGTAAGGACCAAAACCTCTGTATCAGGAGGCCTAATTACTATGGTTCCTTTGACACTGTGATGGGGCATCAGCCCCACACTAAGGGATTAATAGAGACCTAGGAAGGCTGCACAAGAGGCAGCCAATTAGAAAGCGGCTGTAAGGAGCAGCCAGTCAGGGCCGGGCTGGCTCAGATCAGAAGGGCTGCAGATCTGGTCAGCAAATTTCAATTGAAAATATAGAAAACTATTATAATTACTTGTGAGATTCTTTGACAATTAAGAATACAAGATGTGAAAACATTTCATGTTAGTATATTGCAAAATGTTGATATTCGCCATTTTTGCCACATACTAAACAGATTTAGCATTTCTGGGAAAAAATACTTCCCATGCAAAACCAAAAAAAATCACTCTTTTAATCACAGAACCATGGAAAAGTAGTGCTGGAAGGGACCTCATGAGGTTATCAAGCCCAACCATCTGCACTGAGGTAGAACCAAGTAAGCCTAGACCAGGGATCAGCAATCTTTGGCACACGGCCTGACAGAGTGCTTACCCTGGCGGGCTGGGCCAGTTTGTTTACCTGCCGCGTCCGCAGATTTGGCCGATTGTGGCTCCCACTGGCCGCGGTTCACAGCTCCAGGCCAATGGGGGCTGCAGGAAATGGTGCAGGCCGAGGGATGTGCTGGCCGCCGCTTTCCATAGTGGAGTGCCAAACTGCGGCTAGTGGGAGCTGTGATCAACCGAACCTGCGGACGCAGCAGGTAAACAAACAAGCCCGGCCCGCCAGGGTAAGCACCCTGGCGGGCCGCGTGCCAAAGGTTGCCAATCCCTGGCCTAGACCATCATTGGCAGGTGTTTGTTCAACCTGTTCTTAAAAACATCCAAAGATGTAGATTCCAAGACCTCTCTTGGAAGCCTATGACAGAGCTTAATTACCCTTATAGTTAGAAAGTTTTTCCTGATATCTAACCTAAATCTCCCTTGCTGCAGATTAAGCCCATTGCTTCTTGTCCTGGAAACAGAGAGCAATTGATCACCATCCTCTTTATAAACCCTTTATATATTTGAAGACTGTGATCAGGTCCACGTCATTCTTCTTTTCTCAAGACTAAACATGCCCAGGTTTTTAACCTTTCCTCACAGGTCAGGTTTTCTAAACTTTTTATCATTTTTGTTGCTCTCCTCTGGATTCTTTCCAGTTTGTCCATATCTTTCCTAATGTCTGGCATCCAGAAGACACCGTACTCCAGCTTAAGCCTCACCAGTGTTGAGCAGAGTGGAACAATTACCTCCCCTGTCTTACATAAAATACTCCCTGTTAATACACTGCAGAACATTAGCCTTTTTTGCTATAACTACATCACATTGTTGACACGTCTTCAATGTGATCCACTATAACCCCCAGATCCTTTTCAGCAGCACTACCACCTAACTAGTTATTCCCCCATTTTGTAGTTGTGCATTTGATTTTGCCTTCCTAAGGGAAGTACTTTGCACTTGTCTCTTGAATTTCATTTTGTTGATTTCAGACCAATTCTCTGATTTGTCAAGGTCGTTTTGAATTTTAATTTCCAATGTGCTTACAATCCCTCCCAGCTTTGTGTCATCCACAAATTTTATAAGCATACTCTGCACTCCATTATCCAAGTCATTAATGAAAACATTGAATCATTCCAATAGTAAACAATCCTGGCCTTTGCAAGCTATCCCCGGATATAAACCTCACCCAGATCTCTAACCAGCTTCTGACATGATCTGAAATCCCTCAAAGGCAGAAGAGCCTTCCAAACCAGACCTCCTAAATGTTTGGGGTTCCCCCATCTCTGCACAGTACTTTCCAAGCGCATACTCACACTGATTCTGGATGCAGCCTTCCAAAATAACCAGAGTATAGTCAGGAATAAGTCTGCTTACTTTATAATGAGCAAATATGCTTGTGGGAAGTATCATGCAGTGATGGGCAGACATCAAACACATTGGAGATTCTGTGAATAAACCTACTATGTTGTTAGTTGGTAGCTTTGACCAAAAAACACATATGAAGGTGTTCAAATTAACATAAACAGTAAAAACTGTAGTCAGTCATGTTGCAGTGTTTCTGGAACTGTGCAAAAATTACACTTCCTTATTTTTTATGGCATCACTTGATATCTCCACCTTATACCTCATCTACACGTAAATAAAATGAGTTTTTAAATGACATCTGATGTGTTTGGGTGTAGCATGGGTACACAAAACTCTAGAAATATAGTGCTTTTTGGAGAACTGCTGCATGCCTAAGAAATGAGGATGCAACCTTACTTCTGAACTTCCTGACATTTATGCAATTAAAATGTCAACTTATTGAATAATTCCATTTTTGCAAAAAATGTTCCACTTTAGAAGTGAAGTAATGGAAAGACCAGTTAGAATTCAAAGGAGAATGTATCCACTGGGTGAAAGATTCATTGCAAAGGTGTTTAAATTATAGCATTCTCCAAAATTGGAACAATTTTATGAAACTTCCAAGTTTTTCAAGGAAAGTTTGCACAAAAATTGAGAAACCAAAATCAGAATCTCAAAATCTCTGAAAAAGCTGACAAGATCAGAACGTTAGTGGTGTCCCCATAAATGCAGCATGGTCTAGGAAAACAAGCGCAGGGTTGAGAGCAAGTTGGTCTGAGGTATAATCTTAGGCTGTAAGTTCTTCAGAGCAGGGACCATGCCGACTTCTATATCTGTACAGCAATTAACATATTTCTGGGCACTACTGTAATAAGTATAAATGCTATTAGTATTAATAATTATACCCAGCTATTTCACTGAATGGCCTTAAAATAATTTGCACTTAAAATAATGGCTGGGTCACTACAAAAAGTAATTTTCCCTCTGTTGTTACTCACACCTTCTTGTCAACTGTTGAGAATAGGCCACTTCCACTTTGATTGAATTGGCTTCTTTAGCACTGACCCCTCACTTGGTAAGGCAACTCCCATCTTTTTGTGTGCTGTAATATATATACTACTTACTGTATTTTTCACTCCATGCTTCTGATGAAGTGGGTTTTAGCCCCCAAAAGCTTATGCCCAAATAAATTTAAGTCAAGTCTCTAAGGTGCCACAAGAACTCCTCATTGTTTTTGCTGATACAGACTAACACAGGTACCACTCTGAAACCTTGCACTTTTATATTACTTTCCAAACATTACTGAGTTATGAAGTAGCTAAAAATTATGATCCCCATTTTACAGACAGGCAAACAGACTCAAAGAGCTTTGAGTTACTTCAAGTTACATCACAAGCATCAGAGTTAAGATTAGAGCACAGGTCATGTGGTTCCCAGAACTATGAAAGGTCTGTTAGACCAGTCTGCCTCCAAGGCAAATCATTCAAACTTACTGGCGGTTTCCAAACCCCAGAAATGAGGATAAAACACTACTTTGCCTACCACCTACTTGTGGCCATCCTAAATCCTGGTGTGTTTCTTGTTTTGTTTTAATCTCATCTGTGGTAAAACACTGCCCCATTTTATAATTGGGAAAAACTAACACAGAGGAATGTTGAGTGACTTGTCAAAGTCAAGTAGGCACATGCCTAATGATTGTGAGACCTGACTCTCATACCAACAGCCAGTATCTTGGGGACTATATTAACAAGTTTATTTTAGGCTAATTTTAAGTTATAACTATGTAGAAATTGGATTTAAAGAGAATAGTTTTGAATTTAACCAAAAATTATTATAGTTACAAATGTTCAGTGAAGTATTGATGGTTTCTTTTCAAAGGCATGCCACAAAGTTTGCCTGAAAACATAGAACCTCCAGGACAGTTTCTCCCATGGGGTTGGCTCTATGACATTTATGGATAATGGTCAATAGTCTTCAATCCATATGCAATCTTCTTTCATATGAAGTAAGGGAATATAACACTTTGTGACAACTAGCCCTCTTTGATATTTTCCAATATTCATAACAAATTACTCAATATTCATGAAAACCATTTCACTTACATGATAATGTTATTAATTATGTTCCTGTAACCCCATAGCATACACAGAACCCGTTGAAGTCAATGACAGTTTTGCCTGTGAAAGGACTACAACATGAGATCCTTTATAATACTGATAGCAAGCATTTTACAAAAATGAAAGTAAGCACCTGAAAAGCATCTGGGATAAATTTAACAAATAATTTAAGTCTACTGCGATTATTTACATAATGTCCTATGCTAAAGAATGAATGTTCTAATTAGTAGCAATTGATTGAGGATGTTGGAGACATTTAAAATCTTAATTTAAAAAAAAATTGTCCACTGCTCCTTTTTACTGAATTTCTATTTTAAAAAAAAATAAGTAACAGGCCTCCAATTACATCCAAGAAAGCTTTAGTATTTTCATTTTCTTTCATAGAATCACAATGAGCCTCTGATGTTATGATTCTTCACTTGGCTCATCAGTGCCTAACTTTGCAACATAAGGTACCTTTGATTTTGTTACCACTATTGAACAAACAAAATGTTCTAGTAGTTCACTTAATTTTGATGTACACTTCAGTTATAAAATTATGACATGAAAGGAACCACACAGAAGTGCGACATACTGAGGACAGTTTGATTACTGAATCACTTTCTGGATTTGTGTCTGAGACTCCTGTTTGAGAAGAAAAAATGAAAATGACTTAGATAAAAAACTCTAATCATTATATATCCTGCACAATAGAGAAGAATGCATTTTAGTTGGTGATGTCAATGGTATTATTACTTCAATACAGAACCTTCCATTAGTACCAATAATAAATAGAAATCTCAATTCAGACTTAGTCCAGCAGTGACTATTTAAACTCTAGAAAGGACAATCTGTTCTTTTGGTGGAAGGAGGAAGACCTTTCCTTATATCTATCTGCCACACTACTGGACTCTGACGGTATACTGCTATTTATAATTGATTACCAAAAGACATAGCGGTCGAAATAATTTGGAAACTGGGATGAACCATTAGTTAACCATCTCAAATGTGCACCAAACCATCATGCAAAACTTCCTTTGGAAATGACAATAAATTCACAGTTGTGGATTTCCTCCCTCCCAAGGCCCAGGCCTTAAGGCAGAAAAAATGTAGGCGGGTACAGTGTGTGAGGGTTTTGCAAGGGGTAGTGTGTGTGTGTGTGTTGTGCAGGGGGGTATAGTGTGTGTGGGGGGTGAGTGCTAGACTGTCACATAACCCGATACTCTGTGATCCTCCCTTCCACCCGCCCCCATTTATTTCCCTGCAGAGTCTGGCCTGGGAAAGTGCAGCCCAGCCCCCTGGTTCTGGCCCACTGGGAATTCAGCCCCCACCAGCCTGGCAGGCACCCATCCGACAGTTGTGCTGGGCTGAGTGGGCACTGCCCTGAGGCACAGAACAAAGGCTGCCATTCCCCACGCCCCCTCACTGGGCAACCTGCCTCTCCTCCCAGTCTAGCTTGTTGGGCTCAAATTGCATGGGGGCTGTGGCTGATGTGTCCCAAGCATGCCCTGAGCCCTCCCCCCCGGTTCTATGCAGCCCCCCCAAACACACCCAGCTCCCCATTCTGTGTAACCCTCCCAAACTCGCCCAGCCTCCCCATTCTGTGCAGGCCCCAAACATGCTCAGCTCCCCGCTCTCATCCGTTCTGTGCAGCCCCCCCCAAATACGGGCCTCGGAGGAAGAGGTTGAATGGGGACGGGGCCTCAGAGCTGAGCTACAGTCCAGGTGCCAATGGCCCCCACTTCTAGGGAGCTTTCGGCGCAAAGTCCACCAGGCGCAAAGTCATCGGACTTCAAAAGGGAGGTGACCCACGCTGCATCTGGCATTTTCCCCCTGCATGACCAGCCTATTTTATTTTGGGAAGGCTCAGCCTCCTGAAGCCTCTTTTATGCACCTCCTATGTGTGTGGCATATTGGAACATGTGTTAAGTGTTGCCTAGACAACGAAATCTATATAACATTATCACTTATTTTCCAGACAGTTCTGTAGCTTGCTGCAGTCCTTACACAGACAGGATCTTCCAAATTGGATATCTGACTATAGGATCAAGCCCAAATTAGTTTAACATACCAAATATACTTAAATGAAGAAAAATGTAAAACAGTTAAATCAATGATGACTAGACAGTACCATACCTGTGCAGTAAACATGAAGTGAATTAACCTAAATTTGCTATGTGGTTTGCTGCAGAGGCCTGCTAAATAACATGCACATTTTTTTTAAATGAACCCCATAGAAATGATATTTGGCATTTTTTCCCCCATAGATATGACAGCACTATGAAATGAAGTAAGAACTAACATGTTGAGAATAATCATTGACTAATTTTCTGATCTGTAATTGTGTATTTTGTAGGTGTGGGAGGATGGGTATGAAGAATTTCATGGAGATAGAATAAATTAACACTGCTGCCGAATTTAATGGCTCTTGCTGTAGAATTTGGTCCCACTAGGCTGCAGATTATATGGTGCCCTGGCTTCAACCTTATGCATGCACTTGAAATTGTGGATTTGTCACTTACTATTAGATATACAATATGATTAAACATTCACTGCTCTTGTAAATTAAGTTTAGCTGTTGTTTTCCTCCAATAGGGAATGAAATTCAACCCTTCAGAAATATCTCCAGCAAAGTCCGCACCACTACCATCTAGAACATCTCTGGATACTGAATCATACCCAACGGCAACTATCGTAACATCAGAAAACATCCTGTGTAACGTAATTGAAGTCCTCTTTCAACAGGAAATGCTAGCATAACCCCACTCTCTTAAAACCTTGAGAATGTATATGGAAAAGAGTTGAGCAATCCCTCCAATTCCTATTAGCTATGTATTCTAGTGCATAACTAAACATTATGATGAGCAGTCAAAGGAATGTACTAATTTGATCCAGCATATTTTACCATTTTTCACAGCAACTTCTCCACTGTGGAATCTGTCTCTTATTTCTGCAAAGCCCAAGAAAAAAACAAAAAACAAAAATACCCAAAACAAAACCAAATTGCAAAATATTTCAGGTTTTCACAAAAATATTGGGGTTGCTAGCAGAGACTGGAGAGAAAGCCTTTTAAAAAAGCACACAAACCTACATAGTAATTCAGATAATACTGAGAGTAAAATGGGTAAGAAAATAGTAGTAGTCTCATTCTAATCTGCTTATTGAAAGGGCAAACTCTTATCCTCTGACATCTTTGTAGGCACAAGCAGAAATATCACATGCAAACTTTCCCCACCTCCCCCCTTACATTAGGGAGGTTAACAAGTTTAATCACATTGACTTAATAAAGTGTTGGCTTTGTCACAACTAATGCAGCCACTGACAGGCTAAGGAAATGTAGTCATTTGTGCTAACATGCAAAAAAAAAAAAAAAAAAAAAAAAAAAAAGAACTGAGTGTCATAGATGACCGAATAGCCCTACCTTCAAGGTCAGTGAAGTCTGAAAACATTACAGTGGTGAGACATTCAGATCACTAGGGATCAGGATTTGAGATGGCTTTAGAAGAAGCAGAGCATCTTGTTCTTCAGCAGGAGATACACTGCTTAAAATACCACTCTAGCAACTGCTAAACAGCACAAAAGTATTAGAAAGAAGAATTAAAGGCTGAAGTGTTGGAAATATGAACAGTCTCATATCCATCCAGAAAAACAAAAAGTAAACTTTTTATTGTAAGAAGGTACACAGGAATGCCTGAAAAAGCCTAGATTCTGGGCTTCAACTTTTAAGCCACTTCATTTCAGCTCATTTTGAAAATTTTACTTTACTAAGTGTTCCTTTTTTTACTACACACAAATACACTCACTTCACAAGTATTCATTGGTTAAAATCAGAAATGGGGCCTTATTTCTTTATTATTTAAAAGATATTGTAATTCTATAAATAAAAATAAAAAGTCTATTACATAAAATATATTCATTTAATTATTTACCTGAAAACCTGATTTTACAACAAAATTAATTACTTCATTTACCTCATAGTGTGAGGTACTGAAAAGCCATTGAAAGAAAAAAAAATCTGCTTTCAGTAACTTTCTGATTCTTGACATGATTTAGTAACTTAGTAACTCAAAGTCAAATGCAATACATTTAACATAATTTACTAGCTCATGCTGTGTATCGGAAACTTGCCGAGTTCCCTTTCCCCTTATGTTGTGAAAACTACTAAAGGCCCATGTTTTAAATGCAAGGCTTTAATCAGACTTTCAAATTCTTTAGTCAGAACCCCAAGATAGTAATTAAGTAGTTATTCTGAAAAACTTTTCAAATGCCTTTATAACTAACTGTTATTGCAATGCTCCTTCTACAAAGTACATCTCTACCCCGATATAACAAGAATTCGGATATAATGCGGTAAAGCAGTGCTCCAGGGGGGTGGGGCTGTGCACTCCAGCGGATCAAACCAAGTTCGATATAACGTGGTTTCACCTATAACGCAGTAAGATTTTTTGGCTCCCGAGGTCAGCGTTATATTGAGGTAGAGGTGTATAGCCTAGGGAAGCATAGAGACGAGATACCATTGCAACATTCTTTAGTTGCAAAGGCAAAAAAGAAGGACATAAGTAGGTGCGTCAAAATGGCAGTTACATGTCTGTGTACCAGTTTTAGCCTCTGGATATAGTATTTGAACTTCCTATTAAATATGTGCACATCCCAGCTCTACATTATATTACAAATGTCTTTGTTGACAAGACATACAAACAATTATAAATTAAGAAAAGATCCATGAGATTGTGTCTTCCACATAGAAAACTAGTAATTCAAGAAACTACTAGATAGTTTCCTCATGTGATAAAACTTTGCCTTGGCCTTGCAATTCAACATGAATATTGTTCCATACCTCTTGAGATTTGGGAACTTCTCTCTTATTTGCTCAATCTTTTTCCTCTGTGCCTCCTAACCAGATGACTTTGTTAAATCATAAGAAGAAAATCAGGTCCTCCTCCTTCCCTCTAGACAGGAAGGAGTAGTTTGGTCATTGAAAAATAGAACATTCTTACTGAATTAGAGGATTCCTCATGCAAAGCATCCCACAAACCCAAATACAAGGATTCATTTAAGTGATTTATCACTTGTTATATAGTGACCGAAATGAACACAATGCTGTAATGGCCCTGACTTTGGACTTGAGTACCACTGCTCTAATTTATCCTAAAGAAACATTTTAATTGCTTCTCTGTAATGCTTAGACTTGTTAAGGAAAAATTATTTATTTACGGTTGCTGTCCAAATAATTGGGCTATTTCATCTAATTGCACTTAAATTCTACAGTTTTGCAACCAATTTACAATTAGCAGGCATTTCTCATGAATGTTGACCAAATTATATAATATAGAAAATTCATGCCTTTGGGGATTTTTCTTGACTGCTTGTTTTGTGTCTATCACACAGCATAATTTCATATTGTCAGCATAATGAACAATGTTACAGTCATCCTGTCAACGTTATTTATTTAAAACAGAATCAGAGAGATGACTACAACTTTGATACATGTTTTAACACGGTAAGTTCTATGACTTTTGGTAATCGGACAACTTCCAATCAATGCCTATTTTATTATAAATCATGGCTCTATCTTTAAATCTTAAAAGTTGACTCTTTTAGAAACTTTATAAAAAGACTTTCTGAAATTATATGTAAACCCATGTAGCATATAGCACTGTTATACAAATTATTTGTTATAAAAATAGAGAAAGAAGAGCTTTTCTAACCTAGTCTGTAGAATAAATTCTGACAGGTTTCAGAGTAGCAGCCGTGTTAGTCTGTATCCGCAAAAAGAACAGGAGTACTTGTGGCACCTTAGAGACTAACAAATTTATTTGAGCATAAGCTTTCATGGGCTGTAGTTAGTCTCTAAGGTGCCACAAGTACTCCTGTTCTTTTTGCAGAATAAATTCTGATATCCTATATGCTAAATTAATAAGCGAGCCTGTAATTTAAAAATTATCACTTTGTAACATACCTGAGGCCTGTTCTTGAATGTAGGTACCATATATGTTTGATTCTAATTCTGGACCTTCACTTCACTTAAAATATTTCCTCTAACCCCAGAAATCTTCCAAGATAACTCTGATCTCGGAATTGTAAGGTTTCTTTTGGAGGCCACTTATCATTATTCACAGGTTCAAAGAGAACCTTTCAACAATAATAAAGTCTTCCAAGGTCTGTTGTTGGTTTCCAAAGCCCCTATTCAAGATACAATGTACTTTTATCTGACAAAACAGTACTTTCATTTCAGACCATCTGCTGACGTGGAGTTTCTCTCGCATATTTTTAGCTTACCAGTAGAGCAGCTCAATATAAATGTAGGTATAATATCTGTCAAATTTCAACAGATTTTTTCTCACTTGAGAGCTCATGTGAATTTGTATGTATAATATAATTACACGTGGAACAGATAGTGATGGCTATAGTTAAGGCTGCTCAACGCCTTGCAGTATAAGGATCTATTTTCAATTACACTGGTCTACAATTTTTGAGAAGTCGTCTGCTTCAGAGATAAAATGTGCTATTTATTATGTATTTTGATGTGCTGAATTCAAATATGACAATTAAAACAACTGATTGGCTACTGTTTCTAAGATATTTAAGTTTTTACATTTTATGTCTATGTATATTGTATAGATAGTAGAGTTTTAATCATTAATTGTAAACCTAGGTCTTTTCATGTGTTTATGGTTGCTTTACATGATAATAGTTCACCTGTCCTGTTTATGTAACACTTTAAAAATCAGCAAAAGGGTTATATAAATAACATTTATTATGAAACAAAAGGCAAAAAACTATTATGTACATAGTTTAGTCCTATTCAGTGTCTACTCGGCGCTTCTTGGCTTGTCTCTTGTATTCATTAAATGGAGCATCTCTTGTCACTGTCCAGCAATAGTCTGCAAGCATTGATGGGCTCCATTTGCCCTGATAGCATTTCTCCATTGTTGCAATGTCCTGGTGAAATCGCTCGCCGTGCTCGTCGCTCACTGCTCCGCAGTTCGGTGGAAAAAAATCTAGATGAGAGTGCAAAAAATGTATCTTTAGTGACATGTTGCAACCAAGGCTTTTGTATGCCATGAGGAGGTTGCCCACCAACAACCTGTAGTTGTCTGCCTTGTTGTTTCTGAGAAAATTTATTGCCACTAACTGGAAGGCTTTCCATGTCATCTTTTCCTTGCCACGCAATGCATGGTCAAATGCATCACCTCGAAGAAGTTCACGAATCTGAGGACCAACAAAGACACCTTCCTTTATCTTAGCTTCTCTTACCTTAGAAATTTTCCAAGGAGGTACTTGAAAGCTGCTTGTGTTTTGTCAATGGCCTTGACAAAGTTCTTCATCAGACCCAGCTTGATGTGTAAGGGTGGTAACAAAATCTTCCTTGATTCAACAAGTGGTGGATGCTGAACACTTTTCCTCCCAGGCTCCAATGACTGTCGGAGTGGCCAATCTTTCTTGATGTAGTGGGAATCTCTTGCACGACTATCCCATTCGCAGAGAAAACAGCAGTACTTTGTGTAGCTAGTCTGCAGACCAAGCAAGAGAGCAACAACCTTCAAATCGCCACAAAACTGCCACTGATGTTGGTCATAGTTTATGCACCTCAAAAGTTGTTTCATGTTGTCATAGGTTTCCTTCATATGGACTGCATGACCAACTGGAATTGATGGCAATACATTGCCATTATGCAGTAAAACAGCTTTAAGACTCGTCTTCGATGAATCAATGAACAGTCTCCACTCATCTGGATCGTGAACGATGTTGAGGGCTGCCATCACACCATCAATGTCGTTGCAGGCTACAAGATCACCTTCCATGAAGAAGAAGAATGGGACAAGATCCTTTTGACTGTCACGGAACATGGAAACCCTAACATCACCTGCCAGGAGATTCCACTGCTGTAGTCTGGAGCCCAACAGCTCTGCCGTACTCTTGGGTAGTTCCAAATCCCTGACAAGGTCATTCAGTTCACCTTGTGTTATGAGGTGTGGTTCAGAGGAGGAGGATGGGAGAAAATGTGGGTCCTGTGTCATTGATGGTTCAGGACCAGAAGTTTCATCCTCTTCCTCTTCCTCGTCTGACTCAAGTGAGAAGGATTCTGGTGCATCAGGAACCGGCAGTCCTTCTCCGTGGGGTACTGGGCGTATAGCTGATGGAATGTTTGGATAATGCACATCCACTTTTTCTTCTTTGACACACCTTTCCCAACTGGAGGCACAATGCAGAAGTAACAATTGCTGGTATGATCTGTTGGCTATCTCCAAATCATTGGCACTGCAAAAGGCATAGATTTCCTTTTCCTGTTCAACCACTGGGCGAAGATTTGTTGCACAAGTGTTACAGCATATTTGTGGGGCCCACCTCTTGTCCTGATCTCCAATTTTGCAGCCAAAATAAAGGTGATAGGCTTTCTTAACCATAGTGGTTATACTGCGCTTTTGGGATGCAAAAGTCACTTCACCACAAACATAGCAGAAGTTATCTGCACTGTTCACACAAGTACGAGGCATCTCTGCTCACTTTGGCTAAACAGAAATGTGTCCCTTTGCAAAATCAAACACTGACAAATAAGAGAGCACGACACTATATGATTTCTAACACTGATATAGGGCAATTTGTTCAGCAGTGATGTAAGCTTCGTTATGATTGCATCATCCATGACTTCTAGAAATAACATGATGCAATTCATATAGCAGCTTCAGATTGCATCATTCATTGTTTTTCCTAAAAAGCAAGTACTGTCCAAACCCAGTCATAGATTTATTCATAGATCCAGTCAAAGATGTATTTTAGTCATTTCTGGTTTAAATTGAGATCCCTTCCCTTTATAACTCACTTTTCCTCCGCCATTCCCAAGTCAAGGGTCGTATATACTGACCCAATAGCATATCTTGAAAACTAGAGCCAATCAACAATTTTAAGCATCATTTTCGTTCTCAGTGACCCAGAATTAGTAAAGTTTGACTACATTTATTTCAGAAGCATTTTGACTGTAGAGCAGTGTTATTTATAACTTTTCCAAACTTAACCTACTCAAGATGACATTTTCCATTCCAGGTGTCTGCCTCAGGATGATTTATTTTGTTTTTATTTTTAAAGTTTCAGCTAAAACAGAGCAGCTGCTTCCAAAAATGAGGTTAGGAGAATATATATTCCTTTGCCCATGTTAAAAAAATTCTTGAAACTACATCATTGAGAAGGTCTAGCATCTCCATGCTTTGGAGCAGGGAGTTTAAATTTGGGAGGGGTGGTCACTGTGGTGTAGGGATGTGCCTTTTGCCATCCATGAAAATTTGCTTAAAGTTTTAAGCCTCTGAAAAATCACGGTTTCCACAAGTTCAGTAGAGATTTGCTAGAGTTTGGCAATTAAGCTCCCCAATTCCATCTCTACCGAGTATGGTCGTTCATCCCCCCCGGATCCCACAGCTCCAATATGTTGACCAGAATACCCATAACATCCCAAAAGAGCAACTGAGCATGCTCCAAACCAGGGGTGCAGGGGCTGAGCAGTACTTTTCATGCAATTGCTTCTTCCAAACATAGGGGGCTGCTGTGGCACCAAAGGTACTGAGAGCAGAGAGATACCCTGTCCTGTGTTCTCAAAATTCCTTCTGCTGGCACCCAGGTGGCATGAAGGGGAAGGAGGAAGCTACCAGACTTGAATACAGAAGGGTGAGAGGCAGGACACGAAGGCAAGGGCAGGAGGTGGGGCCAAGGTGGATGAAGAGGAACCTGTGGTGGGAGCATGGATAGAGCAAAATACCAGAGCAGAGGATAGGAACAAGAGGAGGAGAGGGGGCAGGAGCCCAGGGGTAGGTGGGACGATAGAAGCAAAGTGGAGATTGATAGGGAGAGGAGCAGAGGGAGGAGGAGAGAAGCAGTGAGGAAATGGGCAAGGGCAAGGGTAATAGCAGAAGGGGAGGACTCATGGGCAGGATGGTGAGGTGGAACAGGAGGAGGACAGTGGAAGGCTGGGGGGACAAGGGTGGGAAGTCTCTGTAACCACTAGAGAACACTCCCGTGCGTAACCTGGAATTGAACAGATTATTCCTGATTCTCCACATTCCTTTGTTGTCTAGCAAAGTGTGTGTCTCCATCCCTTCCACATAGAAAATAACAACCTAGTACTGCTACCATTTACTCCATTAGCTCAAATGTTAGGGAACTGGTACTGTGAATCTAAAGATCCCAAACCCTGCTCATGATCCATGTCTTATTCATATATGCATAGAATTTAAGACCAGAAGAGACCATTAGATCATCTAGTCTGACCTCCTGTATGTCACAGGACCTTAAATTTCATCCAGTTACCTTGTATTGATCCTAAGTTTTTATACATAAAAAGAAAGCATAAATTGTGTTTGACTAAAACATACCCACAAAGGCATACAGTCTTGAAGTGAGGACACCTAGAAATGGGGAATCTAACTATTAGAACAAACTATCAAGAGAAGTGGTAATCAACCTCACTTAAAAAATTGTTCCTTATTTCTAATTTGAATTTGTCTGTCTTCAGCTTCCAGCCATTAGTTCTTGCTATGCCTTTCTCCATTAAATTAAAAAGCCCATTAGTACCTGGTATTTTCTTCCTGTGAAGGTACTTATACACTGTAAGTCACCTCTCCATCTTCTTTCTGATAAGCTAAACAGATTGAGCTCTTTAAGTCTCTTACTGTAAAGTATTTTCTCTAGCAATCAAATCATTTTTGTGGCTCTTTTCTGTACCTGCTTCATTTTTTCTACATCCTTTTGAAAATGTGGTTACCAGAACTGAACACAATATTCTAGTATCAGTCTTTAATTACATGATCACATAATACTTTTTCCACAGGACCCCATCTCCTTCAGATCACAGGATGGGCCTTCTTTGGGGAGGAATCAGGGTTGTGTAGTGAAGGAGACTGTTCTCTGTAGGACCCCTGCCTCATTTGTTCCAGAAGCTGGCAGGAAAAAAAGGATAGTCTTGTGAGAAAAGTTGTTGAATGGCACCCCAAAGGACTGGATTGTATCCAAGGCTCTGCCCCAGAATTCCTATGTGGGGCTGGGCAAGTCAAATAAACTGAAAATTGTCTAGGTGACTGTTAAATGTTAATTTTCTGAGTAACCAACCTGAACTGCAGAAGTACTGATTTACAACTACCACAGAAGTCAATGGGAGCTGTGCTCTGAACATATAAACTGTTATATAATGATAAATACTCTGAAAAATCAGGCCAAGGCTTCTCAGATACATCAACCAAAATTAGTTGACACTTTTGACAATTTTGGCTTAAATCCTGTGTATAAAATGAAGATTATTATACACTCATCTCATGAGATGTTGTGAAGATAGTTATTTACAAACATCAATGAATTTAAAATATGACAATGAGAGCACTATAGAAATGCCCATGAGGGAATTAACACTTGTCTGTTCAGTGCTCTATTTGGATGGTATGCAGCAAATAATCGATGAGGCCACACATTGAGTGATGAGGATAAAAGGATATACTGATTAGTGGCTCATTCAGTGAACACCAGCCATGCTATGCACTGTGGAAAAAGAGTATGCACTCATGTAATTAAAGACTTGTGACAGACCCAGACCAGTGGGGTACAGGAGTCTGGTAGAGGGCAAATATACTGGTCACTGGATGAGTAGTTTTCTGTTCCCTGAGTGACCAGAGCAGGGGCTGCACTAGAGTAATCAGGAACCTGCTAGAACCAGTTAAGGCAGACAGGCTAATTAGGACACCTGGAGCCAATTAAGAAGAAGCTGCTAGAATCAATTAAGGCAGGTTAATCAGGGCACCTGGGCTTTAAAAAGGAGCTCACTTTCAGTTTGTGGTGTGAGGAGCTGGGAGCAAGAGGTGCAAGGAGCTGAGAGTGTGTGCTGCTGGAGGATAGAGGAGCACAAGTGTTATCAGACACCAGGAGGAAGGTCCTGTGGTGAGACTAAGGAAGGTATTTGGAGGAGGCCATGGAGAAGTAGCTCAGGGAGTTGTAGCTGTCATGCAGCTGTTACAGGAGGCACTATAGACAGCTGCAGTCCACAGGGCCCTGGGCTGGAACCCGGAGTAGATGTCGGGCCTGGGTTCCCCCCAAACCTCCCAATTGACCTGGACTGTGGGTTCTTCCAGAGGGGAAGGTCTCTGGGCTGTTCCCTAACCCACATGGTGAATCTCTGAGGCAAGAAAATCCGCCAATAAGCGCAAAATCCCCACCAAGATAGAGGAGGAACTTTGTCACAGACTATATTACAATGCATACATAGAAGGGGGCAGGATTAAGATTTCACAGGCAGCCTTAATTCTTGCATTTCTTAACTTTTGTGTGCTTGATGTTGTTGCAACCTTAACAATTTTTTTAGAATGGGTTTTTGATGGACTATACATCAAAACTTTGTTTTATATGCTGGAATTTTATACATTCTAAAACACATTCTTGAAGTTTTCCAAATGCTTATTTAATACATTCTATTTAACATATATTATTTAAATTGTGTTTTTCCCTGCATCTCCAGTCCTGAATCATGTGTTTAGTCACTTTCCAGATTTTTCTTTTTATCCATGCTACAAATTTTTGGAACCTGTTCACAATAAATATTCACAGTCACAGAGAGGAGTAATTGGCTCTTTTGCTGAGTCACTTTCATGTCATGTGCCAGGACCCTGCTGATGGAGGCAGAATTATTTCTGCCTTCTTACTGTGATAAGGTTACCATATTTTAATCTTAAAAAAAAGGAGGACACTCCATGGGTGCTCTGCCCCTTCCCTTCCCTGCCCCAACTCCGCCCCTTCCCCAAAGTCCCGCCCCCCCTGAATGCTCCACCCCCTCCCCTGCTTCCCGCGAATGAAATGTTTGCAGGAAGCCTGAAACAGGGAGGCAGCAGGTAAGCTGGGGCTGGGGCTGGAGCAGGGCGGCCCAGTCCGGCCGAGCGGCCCCGGCCCTCCCGGCACCGCTGGCCCCCGGCCCCACCTGGCCCAGCACTGCCGGGCCCGCCCGCCCTCCCTATTTTCCCGGATATGTCTGGCTTTTTGGGAATTTCCTCCTGGACGGGATTTGAGGCCCAAAAAGCCAGACATGTCTGGGAAAATCCGGACATATGGTAACCCTATACTATGATGACAGGTCAACTGGATTCTATCAGCTCCACCACAGGAGTATAAGATTTGAATATCGGAAGGTTCTCGCTGAGATAAGCCATAGCCTCTGGAGAAAGCAGAGCGCTCCAGCTTATTGCTCACTTAAGTACAACAAAGTCCAAAAGGGATGAGTTTGGACATTACTGATCGATAGTGTGTATGTATGTATTAACAGGAAGAAAGACCCTTTTATCCTCTAAGTCTCTAAGCTGATGTAAAATGGTAGGAAAATAATTAAATGTGTTGCATGTAATTTACTTTAACTGAGGTTTTGTACACTCTGGACTCAGTCCAATAAGATAATGAGCAGTTCTGGGAGTTGCTTAGCGCACTTAATTGCTAGTGGTGTTAAGGGGACCTGAAGGCAATCACCACCTTGCAAGATGGAGTCCTCCAAGCCCAATATTTCCATGCAGTTCAGAAACTGGTGAGCATGTATGGAATATTTTTGATGTCAACAACTACATTTTTCATCTGGCTCAATTCTAATTATGCACACTGATATAAATGGGTTTTGGCACTGGTTAAATTTAATGTAGGACTTCCAGATGAGAGATGAAAATTATCATGTTTGGAAGGAGAAGATTAAGCAGATAAAAATATCAGCCACTTGGTTAGGCAATGTTAAACCCAATTATGCATCTAATAATGCTCACTCTTTTTCGGTGTGATTCTACATGCTTTTCCTGTCTACTTATTGGCACACCACAGATTACTCTAGCACTTGAGTTAGTTGTGTGAAATGTTGACATTCATGAACCTGTCAATTTTGCTCCTTCTTTTTCATTCAGTTCCTCTCCCCCTCTGAAACCAACCAACCACCCTTTAAACTAAAGTCTTCAAGCTTTACGCTTGTAGCCTACAAATGGTGTTCCTGGGCTTGATGTTAACAACTTCTCCTGCCAATTTTCGTTACAATCTGTTTTGGTAATTTGAAAGTGCAGTTTATATTAGAGCAAGTAAACAGGGCAAGCAAATGTGCCTGTAAGTTCCAAATATGAAATTGTTACTCAAACATACAATTAGGGCCGAGCTCTAATCTGAGATGTGCATAGCACAAACACAGAAGCCAGCAACAGGAGTTTTTCTTTAGATACTGTGTGAAAACACGTTTGTGTCACATCTGAGAGAGTAATCCTCCTTTATCCCATAGGTCTTTTGTCTGAAAATTGGTATTTAGAGCATTCGTATTTAGAGCATTCATATTTAGGAGCAAGTTTTGTCATCAGTTACAGCCCGGTGGAGTTGCATGGATGTAGTTGAGGGTAGATTGTGACCCCTACTAATTAAAAATGTGCAACAATTTGCCTAAGACAAAACAAAAAAAGTTACCCTTAGGATATGAATTCATGCACTTTGTTTTGGGGGAGCTTATATTACCAGATTTCCATTGAAACGAAAACAATGTACTATAAACCAAAAAATTTTCTAATGAAATTGAATAGTCACATCAGAATTCAATCATCCCTAGAGGTTTAAAGTGTTGTTGTTTTCATATAACTGGGCAAAGAGACTGTGTTAATTTACTTCTTGGTACATTAGGCTATTTTTTGGTTTTTCTGTTTTCAGATTTAGCAGAGTAAATTAAAGCCATTTTTTAGAGCTCACTTTTTAACATGACCCCCATCCTTCTTTCCCCCAACATCTTGCATATTGTCAGGAAGGAGAACACTGTGTGTGTGTGTGTGTGTATATATATATATATATATATATATATATATATATATATATATATATAAAATAAGTAAATGAATACATTTTCCCAGGTCTCTGGACAAAGAAGGCAGTAGATGTGTGCTTTTTCTGTTCCTACATGAACTAAATTCATTATCAAATGCTTATACTGAGGAAAGATTAGGTAATACCAACTCGATCCAAGGCAGGCATACACTACGCAAGATTCCATACACCATCATGCTTATCCAGCAAAGCCAGCGGGAACTTGACATCCAGCTCCTGGCTTCTTCTTAACAGAAATTGCCCATTTAACCAAACTGTAGAGATGTTTGATTTTAAATTTGAAATAATTTACCAAGAACTAAGTTGAGAACAAACAACTTATTTCATATGACATAAATGAGGTTCCAACCTGATCTCCAGAGATAAAAGACTAATGGCACTAAGCTAGAGGCATTCCTGCAAGTTGTTGCGAGTCCTCAGTTCCCATTAAGGCTGCTTAACATTTTATTAAATGGTGTTGCTCTTTTTTCCTCTAGCTATGTGAACATAGCTAAAGGAAAAAAGAGCGAACAGGGGCTGCTAACAGGGAGTTTCGCAAGGGAGTTCTCCAGGTGAAGGAGGAGCAATACAGCACCCTTTTGGGCGGACAGGGGGCTGCAGATGGAAGTTTGACAGAGGGAGGCTTACGATGGTTAGGAAGACCCGCAACACCTGTGCCAGCACTGCTTCTGTCTCCTCCACCTGTGCCTGTAGCCAGACAGAGTGCCTGAGCATGGATGCTTCTACCCAGATCCTGGTGTGGTTTTGCAGAGACTGTAGCTTGCAATTTCCACTTATTGATATCCAGGCTGGGGGGACCATCCAATGTGAGAGATGCCTGCTGGTGGAATCTCTCAGGCAGCAGGTGGGAGAGCTACAGGAGGAGGTGGCTAGGTTGAGGCGCATCTGAATCCACGAGCAATTCCTCGACAGTGTCCATGTGGAGACAGCTGAGGTAGCTGTTCCAGTACGCAGGACTGCTGATACACAACTGGTGGAGGAGGAGATGGCTCAGGGTGGACACTAGCAGCTGGTTACTTCTGGCAGCAGGCAGTGCTCCACCGCTGCTCCGAACCCTCCCGCCGTGGTAATAGGTAACCGTTATGCTCTTCTTGATACAGGAAAGCAGGAATCACCCCCTACAGTAAAGGAGGAGAAGCCTCGTACCCCTAAGGCTGGGAGGTCTGCTGCCACCACTGCGAATAGGAAACGTAGGGTAGTGGTGGTCGGAGACTCTCTGCTGAGGGGGACGGAGGCGCCCATCTGTCACCCTGACATTTCATCTCGGGAGGTATGCTGCCTGCCGGGAGCCCATATCAGAGACGTTACGGAGGCATTGTCGAGGCTTATCCAGCCCTCTGACTACTACCCCATGCTACTCATCCATGTGGGCACAAATGATACTGCGCAGTGTGACACTGAGCGGATCAAGAGTGACTACAGGGCTCTGGGAGTAAGGGTGAAGGCGTTTGGAGCGCAGGTGGTAGTCTCTTCGATTCTTCCTGTCAAAGGTAGGGGCCCGGGCAGAAACAGATGCATCATGGACGTGAATGCCTGGCTGCGAAGATGGTGTCGCCAGGGGGCTTTGGCTTCCTAGACCAAGGGATGCTATTCGAGGAAGGACTGCTAGGCAGAGATGGTGTTCACCTTTTGAGGTGGGGAAAGACCCTATTTGGACACAGACTGGCTAACCTAGTGAGGAGGGCTTTAAACTAGGTTCGACGGGGACAGGTGAGCAAAGCCCACAGGTAAGTGGGGAACATGGAGACCTGGGAGATGGGTCGGAAACGAGAGGGAGTGTGGGCTATATTGGCAGAGAGAAAGGAGGGTCAGGACAAAACTGGGAGGAAAGATCAAACCAGTATCTTAGATGCCTATATACAAATGCGAGAAGTATGGGGAATAAGCAGGAAGAGCTGGAAGTGCTAATAAATAAATACAACTATGACATTGTTGGCATCACTGAAACTTGGTGGGATAATACACGATTGGAATGTTGGTGTGGATGGGTACAGCTTGCTCAGGAAGGATAGACAGGGGAAAAAGGGAGGAGGTGTTGCCTTATATATTAAAAATGTACACACTTGGACTGAGGTAGAGATAGACATAAGAGACGAAAGTGTTGAGAGTCTCTGGGTTAGGCTAAAAGGGGTAAAAAACAAGGAAGATGTCATGCTAGGAGTCTACTACAGGCTACCTAACCAGGTGGAAGAGGCGGATGAGGCTTTTTTTTTTAAGCAACTAACAAAATCATCCAAAGCCCAAGATTTGGTGGTGATGGGGGGACTTCAACTATCCGGATATATGTTGGGAAAATAACACAGCCGGGCACAGACTATCCAATAAATTCTTGGACTGCATTGCAGACAACTTTTTATTTCAGAAGGTTGAAAAAGCTACTAGGGGGGAAGCTGTTCTAGACTTGATTTTTAACAAATAGGGAGGAACTTGTTGAGAATTTGAAAGTAGAAGGCAGCCTGGGTGAAAGTGATCAAGAAATCATAGAGTTTGCAATTCTAAGGAAGGGTAGAAGGGAGAACAGCAAAATAGAGACAATGGATTTCAGGAAGGCAGATTTTGGTAAGCTCAGAGAGCTGATAGGTAAGGTCCCATGGGAATCAAGACTGAGGGGAAAAACAACTGAGGAGAGTTGGCAGTTTTTCAAAGGGACGCTATTAAGGGCCCAAAAGCAAGTTATTCCCCTGGTTAGGAAAAAGAGAAAATGTGGCAAAAGACCACGTTGGCTTAACCACGAGATCTTGCATGATCTAAAAAATAAAAAGGAGTCGTATAAAAAATGGAAACTAGGACAGATTACAAAGGATGAATATAGGCAAACAACACAGGAATGCAGGGGCAAGATTAGAAAGGCAAAGGCACAAAATGAGCTCAAACTAGCTACAGGAATAAAGGGAAACAAGAAGACTTTTTATCAATACATTAGAAGAAAGAGGAAGACCAAAGACAGGGTAGGCCCACTGCTTAGTGGGAGAAACAGTATCAGGAAACTTGGAAATGGCAGAGATGCTTAATGACTTCTTTGTTTCGGTCTTCACCGAGAAGTCTGAAGGAATGCCTAACATAGTGAATGCTAATGGGAAGGGAGTAGGTTTAGCAGATAAAATAAAAAAAAACAAGTTAAAAATCACTTACAAAAGTTAGATGCCTGCAAGTCACCAGGGCCTGATGAAATGCATCCTAGAATACTCAAAGAGCTAATAGAGGAAGTATCTGAGTCTCTAGCTATTATCTTTGGAAAATCATGGGAGACGGGAGAGATTTCAGAAGACTGGAAAAGGGCAAATATAGTGCCCATCTATAAAAAGGGAAATAAAAACAACCCAGGAAACTACAGACCAGTTAGTTTAACTTCTGTGCCAGGGAAGATAATGGAGCAAGTAATTAAGGAAATCATCTGCAAACACGTGGAAGGTGGTAAGGTGATAAGGAACAGCCAGCATGGATTTATAAAGAACAATCATGTCAAACCAATCTGATAGCTTTCTTTGATAGGATAACGAGCCTTGTGGATAAGGGTGAAGCTGTGGATGTGGTATACCTAGACTTTAGTAAGGCATTTGATACGGTCTCGCATGATATTCTTATCAATAAACTAGGCAAATACAATTTAGATGGGGCTACTATAAGGTGGGTGCATAACTGGCTGGATAACCGTACTCAGAGTTGTTATTAATGGTTCCCAATCCTGCTGGAAAGGCATAACGAGTGGGGTACCGCAGGGGTCTGTTTTGGGACCGGCTCTGTTCAATATCTTCATCAACGACTTAGATATTGGCATAGAAAGTACGCTTATTAAGTTTGCGGATGATACCAAACTGGGAGGGATTGCAACTGCTTTGGAGGACAGGGTCATAATTCAAAATGATCTGGACAAATTGGAGAAATGGTCTGAGGTAAACAGGATGAAGTTTAACAAAGACAAATGCAAAGTGCTCCACTTAAGAAGAAAAAAATCAGTTTCACACATACAGAATGGGAAGAGACTGTCTAGGAAGGAGTACGGCAGAAAGGGATCTAGGGGTTATAGTGGACCACAAGCTAAATATGAGTCAACAGTGTGGTGCTCTTGCAAAAAAAGCAAACATGATTCTGGGATGTATTAACAGGTGTGTTGTGAGCAAGACACGAGAAGTCATTCTTCTGCTCTACTCTGCTCTGGTTAGGCCTCAGCTGGAGTATTGTGTCCAGTTCTAGGCATCGCATTTTTAAAAAGATGTGGAGAAATTGGAAAGGGTCCAGAGAAGAGCAACAAGAATGATTAAAGGTCTTGAGAACATGACCTATGAAGGAAGGCTGAAAGAATTGGGTTTGTTTAGTTTGGAAAAGAGAAGACCGAGGGGACATGATAGCAGTTTTCAGGTATTTAAAAGGGTGTCATAAGGAGGAGGGAGAAAACTTGTTCACCTTAGCCTCTAAGGATAGAACCAGAAGCAATGGGTTTAAAGTGCAGCAAGGGAGGTCTAGGTTGGACATTAGGAAAAAGTTCCTAACTGTCAGGGTGGTTAAACACTGGAATAAATTGCCTAGGGAGGTTGTGGAATCTCCATCTCTGGAGATATTTAAGAGTAGGTTAGATAAATGTCTATCAGGGATGGTCTAGACAGTATTTGGTCCTGCCATGCGGGCAGGGGACTGGACTCGATGACCTCTCGAGGTCCCTTCCAGTCCTAGAATCTATGAATTCCCTTATCAGATTTACAGACACAGCTTCTTCCCCTCCCTTCAAAACTGCATGTGTAGCAATAGAGCCTTTGCAAAATTATTATGGCCATTTTGCTACCTTCTCATTTTCCTTGATAAAATTCACCAGTGTTATTGGATTTTGAAGTTAAATGTTTTTAATTTTCAGAATATTTGACAGTTTTGAAAATTATCCCTCATAGTTTACAAGGACAAAAACAATGGCCCCGATCTCTAACAAAATAAATGCATTTCACTGCACACACAATTTGAGATTTCTGTGTGCGTATTATATGCCCATTTGATGCCACAAATCAGTGACATCCTTTGCAGCAGCGTGGATGTGAATTTTTATGTTTCAAATATTGAACAAAATGAATTTAAGAGCATCTTAAATCGCTCCATACAAATTGGAAAATGTACAGGCAATTTAAAATGCTCATCCATCCATGAAAAGGTTGCCCAAAATATCTCAAACTTGTCATTAAGAGACCTACTTAATTTATTTAACTCTCCTATACCAATCTAGACTAGAATGCTTGGTTTGTGACTGTCATGCCAACATACTAACAAGCTATTAAATTTGTTGCTATGGGGCCTCAAAGGTGCTAGGTACCTTGTGAAGGCTGCTCCAATCCCACTGAAGTCGGGAAATATACGGCACACCTTGCAGGATTCGGCCATTAATTCACACAACGGTCTGAGGACACAGAGCAAATTTCACTCATTTCTGAGAAATTTCATCCTGATCCAGCTATACCAATCATACTTCACATTCCATTAGTACTTGTCTGATCTAGGCACTTCAGTGTCTGGGTTTTTGCTAACAAAAGAACAGTATTATGACCATCCCTTTTATAACTCTTTTTTTAACCCCCATCTATTTTTTTTCCCCTTTACAGTTATATTTCACTATAGCACAAAAGAATCTTTCATGCATTATGAAAGACAGAGCACTATGAGAATTTTTGTGAGTGCTGCAGGACTTAATATCAAGACAAAAGAATATTTAAAAATCTGTTTCTACTGTATTACATCTAACATATTGATAACATAATATTATGTATATTTGTGATAGGTATGCACATAACTGTGCTAACTTACCCCTGCCGTGAAGTTGTTACAATTTCATTTCAAAGACAATCTTTGAGAAGTGTCCAGTAGTTATGGGGAGGAGGGAAGAGAAAAATCAATGCACAACTAAAAATTAAAAAAAAGATTAGTAAGTTTTATATTTTGCTATATATTAAAAGTGACAAATTTTAAAAAATATAAAAGAGCTTACCTTTCAACCAGTTAAAATCTTAATGAGATTCTTAATCTAACCGTGAAGTACATTTATAAACTATTAAACACAGAAGTTACTCTGTAGAAGGATAATACTACATAAAACACAGTTTAAATCTAATTATTAGATTTACTCACAAAGTAGTATGATAAATCTAAAGGGGTTTAGGATAGGCATAATTGAAACTGAACTTCATTTACCAATTTTTTTTTAATTCTGCTTTACCCTTAAAGATTAATTCTAATAAAGTCCTTTGACTTCAAGTCCAGATATCATTTATATAGCAAGAGAAGAAGAAAAATCTTCATTGACATACGACATCTTTTTTCAGGTATGGAAAGATGGGAGTTGAACATCCATGCTTTACACCTACTCCCCTGCATAGAAAAAGGAATCTAGGAAATAAAATATTTCTTACCAAAACCAAATTTGCTTGGTCTCAAAAGAAATGCAAATGTGTTGGGTGCAAGAGCCAGACAGTATAGTTAATTAAGCAACAAGGTCCCATGCCCGCAGAGAAACCCTTCATTCCACTCAAGAAATATTTTCTTGCAAGTTGGTAAAGGTCAAGATCCTTTTCTGAAAACACTTTTCACCAGTGTGTCTCTCTCGTTTTGTGCAACTACTTTTTTTATGGCTAAAACAAAGGAAAGAATAAAGAACTTACAAAAATAGCTTACAGAGCCTAGCTCAAAGTCAGAATACCCATTAGAACTGAAGCTGGGTAAAGCTAAAGGCAATGTTGAATTTTATTCTACATAATATCCACTGGACATGTATATTATGGTCTATAACAATTCTCCATCTTTGTGCAGTCAGCTAAATGTCCAGTGTAGGAATATATAAAATAGTTAGGGTGGAATTTTCAAAATCACCATAGTGCTTTTGAGGATAAGTTCCATTTTTGAAAATCCCACTCCATGTCAAAGGTGTTATTCAGTATTAATATTGGTATAAATTAATGCATGACAATGCTTTTCCATTGCTAGCATTTGTACCTCTTTTCTTATCTAGATGCCATTTTCCTGGTATTTTCTTTCTAAAATTAAATGTTAGTGTTTTATTTTATTTTAGAATTTTATTTTGCAAGCTATGCTTATTTTGAGAACTCCTGTAGAGGAATATATATCAAACAATATAAATATTATTTACAAACAATTTTAAATAAAAAAGGAAAATGCATAAACCTTTGTAGTATAGCAAATACTACAAACACCTTTGATGGAAACTGGAGAGGTGAACACACCTGCCAATGTGCTGTGTAAGTGTATGGTATAAGGTTACACACATTTCAGAACCTGACACACAAATCAGTCATCAAATTCATTTTCTTCACTTTCACAGACTCCATCAGAAACATCACAAACCTACAATCATGCCTTTTCTTGTGTACTATATCTGATCTGCTATCATTGGAGGAGATAGTCACATACATTACTAATTTGTTCCTGAGTCCTTTTCAGTCTTTGTAATTCAGGTGTGTCAGTCACAATGCTGAACCCTCTTCCTTTGCTTTCTTCAAAGTCTCTTTTGTATTTAACCTAAGGAATAGAAAATACAGAAGAATAGTTATTTTCACAACGTACTATTAGTAATAACACAGACTAAGATTTTTTTTTTTAAGTACTCGTGATAGGCTTAGAGGGTGAATTCTTCTCTTTATCCACAGAAAACAGGGCAGCAGTTGAGCAAGTTTCCCTACTGTTCCACCCCCGTGCCTCCTATACTGTAGGAGTGAGAAGATCAGTCTTCATGCCCATTTCATCCTTATACCAGTTGCCTCTGCTGAAGATTGCCAACAAAGATGTCACGCAAGGACCATGAAACACTGACTACGTTCAGACATGCTTTTGTAATTAAAAACAAAATTTAGCAGAGGTTAAATGGGGGTTCATATAACAATGTTTCATGTTCCAATTCTCTCTTTATAATGGGGTTCATCATTCTCCTCCCCATTCTGAATACAAATTACACACAAAAACTGTGCAAGTATTAAAAGAATATTACATACAAGCACAGCTCCCACTAACTTTTTCGTTGCTCAGCACTTCTGCAATCAGACCCCCAGGGTCTCAAGTTTGGCACCCAGAAAATGAGGAACACACAATTATCTACCACTTGTGAAAAGTCTGGTTTAAATGACTTGTTCAGCATTATGTGGAAAGGCAGAGGCAGGAATAGAATCCAGTTCTTCCAGGTCAGCATTCAACTACTCTAACCATGAAACCATCCTTTCTCTTCCTGCAAACCCTGCCTCATTCCTTACACACCTTCAATACATTCAGTAGATAAGGAATCCTATGGACAACATTTCCTTCAAGTTTTGCAAAATTATAAGCAACTGAAACCGGGGTCTTATAATAGGAAGTGTTAGCCAACCTTAATGATGGGTGGTGCTACCAACCCTGTCTATGATAATATGTTTAAACAGAAAAACTATAGATGGTGTGCAATAATATTTCCCTGTATTCCAAATACACCAGCAGTTAACCTGAAGTGACTTTTTTCATATTATGGAACAGCAAAAAGAAAATAGAGAGAATCATGGAATTTGCACTATGCCCTTCATCATTTTGAATTAGTTGACATCAAATTGGAGCTATAGTTTTATTTGATTATCAATTATATCCACTAATATATAAATCTTCACAAGGATTAAAGGTAACTAAATATAGCTTTCGAAAAAATCTCTGTAAAAATTTAAAAAAATGAATTCAAATGTTGGTGCAATAGCAGCATATGTATTACACTGGGGTATTGCAATCAATTTTCAAAAATTAGTTTTAAATCACAAGAATCACAAAATAGTATCATACGCTTAAGTTTCATTAACATCACAGCTGTACAAATTGTTGCTCTCAAATGCTGGTTTTTGTAAATGTAAAACAACCCAAAAAACTCAACCAATGTCCAGACAACATGAAATATTAAAGGATCCATACTCTTTGGTGCATATATATTATCATGAACTTTACTGCATAATGCAGTGCAGTCTCCCAAGGTGCAGAGTGCCCTCATGTACCTTACAGGAGTACTTAGCACCATGCTGGATAGTTTCTAGGAATCAATGGTTGTGACATAAAAAAATAGAAACAAAGCTTTCAAAAACAATTTTAAAAGAAATAGTTTAAAGTGAAAATACACAGTGAGGAATAACGCTTAAGCTGGTCCCCAGGGAAAGACTAGGTGATCTAATAGATTTTTTTCCAAATCAAATTTCTATGATTCATGGTTCTGGCCACGTCTTCAATAGACCCAAGTAGAGGATTTTGTTTAACCATTCTGGATTTTCACTCTGCGGTCAGTGTGGAGACCTATTCTTCTGTACCTAAAATCATATCCTGGAAAAATGGTATAATATTGTGCACTTTTTCAGTCAAGAATTCATTATTTTTCAGGTAAGTTTTGCCATTTTTCATCAAAGCCATCTATTTCCATAGAAATGACCTTTTTCATCTGTAAAAATTACTTCCCTTCCTGTTTTCTCTCTCTCTCTCTTTTTTTTTTTCCCCCACGTGCACTGTGGAAAATACACTAAAAATTCTGAGACCAAAAAGCTACTGATCTTTCACCAGTGGTATACATTTCTGCATTTATCTTTAACACAAAAATCACTTCCAGTAGCAGAAAGACAGCTCTTTATTAATTAACAGCTCTGCAAACAGAATGGCAATTCTAAAAACAAACAAACAAAAAAAGCAAAACAAAAACACAGCATAGCAGGTCATCATCCTCTTTATCATCAGTGGAGCATTCTGAATATGATTAGACCCTGAAGTTAATCCTTCAGTCTACCCCCACCTCAAAATTAGTCAACCCTTAGAAAGCCTATTTTAGTCCCAATAAGCTTAATCCTTCCATCCATGCACCCACTCTTCTGTTTGCCAGTAAGATCAGTAATAGAAAGACAATGAAAGAAGGATCTGGAGCAAGAGGAGAAAAATTCGCAGCGACTAATAAAAAAAAAAGGGAAATAAAGCCCATAAAGCAACTTCTAGTGTTTGAATCTGTAGAAAGCAGCTATAGAAACAAACTCCATACACATCTTTTGTTAGTAGTAAAGGAAAAGACCAGCACAGAAAAGACTCAGGGAACTACAGTGAATTAAGCTGATTGTTTTTGAATACTGCCTTCCATAATCAGAAGTAAATAAAATACATTCCAGTAGGTAACATTAAAATACCCTCAGAATTTTGCAATTCTTCCAAAAAGTCCTCTAAGTTATGAGCAACCTCATTACAGTTTTACTTTAAAGTGCGATAATTATGCATTTAGATCTGTTAGAACAAAAAGTTCCTCAATGCAAAAAACAAAAAAAAATTTGCTTCAGTGCCAAGTAATTTGACCACTACAGAAGCCCTCAGATTTGTCATATGGTAATTACACAGGGTAAAGATGGTTCCACTGCTACCAACTGTTCGACCAGTGGGAGATCCTGTCCCTGCTCTGCATCATGCAGTAAACTGGGCACGACTCTCTGTTACAATGCACAGTATGCCTGATCAGCTCTATGACCATCTGCAAATCTCTTTTCCAGGTTCTCTGAGAAGCTTCATAGTTTTGCCAAGGAGCCACTTCTAAAAAATAAAGGTCTTGGAATTCAGGATAGAGCAGTTAAAAAGCTGGATGGATGCAAATGATTAAAATGTATAACATGAGTAACTGTATAAATAATGGCACCACAATGTAAAGTCTTTAAAGGTAGGATTGTGACAGCTGGTTCACAAAAAAATCACAGGCAAAAGAACCTCACCAACTAAGATCTGAAAGGAAAGAAAACACTGGTCTACAATTTTTGAGAAGTCATCTGCTTCAGAGATAAAATGTGCTATTTATTATGTATTTTGATGTGCTGAATTCAAATATGACAATTAAAACAACTGGCTACTGTTTCTAAGATATTTAAGTTTTTACATTTTATGTCTATGTATATTGTGTAGATATTAGAGTTTTAATCATAAATTGTAAACCTAGGTCTTCTCATGTGTTTATGGTTGCTTTACATGATAATATTTCACCTGTCCTGTTTATGTAACACTTAAAAATCAGCAAAAGGGTTATATAAATAACATTTATTATGAAACAAAAGGCAAAAACTATTCTGTACATAGTTTAGTCCTATTCAGTGTCTACTCTGCGCTTCTTGGCTTGTCTCTTGTATTCATTAAATGGAGCATCTCTTGTCACTGTCCAGCAATAGTCTGCAAGCATTGATGGGCTCCATTTGCCCTGATAGCATTTCTCCATTTGTTGCAAAGTCCTGGTGAAATTGCTCGCCGTGCTCGTCGCTCACTGCTCCGCAGTTTGGTGGAAAAAAATCTAGATGAGAGTGCAAAAAATGTATCTTTAGTGACATGTTGCAACCAAGTCTTTTCTATGCCTTGAGGAGGTTTTCCACCAACAACCTGTAGTTGTCTGCCTTGTTGCTTCCGAGAAAATTTATTGCCACTAACTGGAAGGCTTTCCATGCCGTCTTTTCCTTGCCACACAGTGCATGGTCAAATGCATCATCTCGAAGAAGTTCACGAATCTGAGGACCAACAAAGACACCTTCCTTTATCTTAGCTTCACTTAACCTTGGAAATTTTCCACGGAGGTCCTTGAAAGCTGCTTGTGTTTTGTCAATGGCCTTGACAAAGTTTTTCATGAGACCCAGCTTGATGTGTAAGGGTGGTAACAAAATCTTCCTTGATTCAACAAGTGGTGGATGCTGAACACTTTTCCTCCCAGGCTCCAATGACTGTCGGAGTGGCCAATCTTTCTTGGTGTAGTGGGAACCTCTTGCACAACTATCCCATTCACAGAGAAAACAGCAGTACTTTGTGTAGCCAGTCTGCAGACCAAGCAAGAGAGCAACAACCTTCAAATCGCCACAAAGCTGCCACTGATATTGGTCATAGTTTATGCACCTCAAAAGTTGTTTCATGTTGTCAGAAGTTTCCTTCATATGGACTGCATGACCAACTGGAATTGATGGCAAAACATTGCCATTATGCAGTAAAACAGCTTTAAGACTCGTCTTCGATGAATCAATGAACAGTCTCTACTCATCTGGATCGTGAACGATGTTGAGGGCTGCCATCACACCATCGATGTCGTTGCAGGCTACAAGATCACCTTCCATGAAGAAGAAGAATGGGACAAGATCCTTTTGACTGTCACGGAACATGGAAACCCTAACATCACCTGCCAGGAGATTCCACTGCTGTAGTCTGGAGCCCAACAGCTCTGCCTTACTCTTGGGTAGTTCCAAATCCCTGACAAGGTCATTCAGCTCATTGTGTTATGAGGTGTGGTTCAGAGAAGGAGGATGGGAGAAAATGTGGGTCCTGTGACATTGATGGTTCAGGACCAGAAGTTTCATCCTCTTCCTCGTCTGACTCAAGTGAGAAGGATTCTGGTGCATCAGGAACCGACAGTCCTTCTCGGTGGGGTACTGGGCGTATAGCTGATGGAATGTTTGGATAATGCACAGTCCACTTTTTCTTCTTTGACACACCTTTCCCAACTGGAGGCACCATGCAGAAGTAACAATTGCTGGTATGATCTGTTGGCTCTCTCCAAATCATTGGTACTGCAAAAGGCATAGATTTCCTTTTCCTGTTCAACCACTGGGCGAAGATTTGTTGCACAAGTGTTGCAGCATATGTGTGGGGCCCACCTCTTGTCCTGATCTCCAATTTTGCAGCCAAAATAAAGGTGATAGGCTTTCTTAACCATAGTGGTTATACTGCGCTTTTGGGATGCAAAAGTCACTTCACCACAAACATAGCAGAAATTATCTGCACTGTTCACACAAGTACGAGGCATCTCTGTTCACTTTGGCTAAACAGAAATGTGTCCCTTTGCAAAATCAAACACTGACAAATAAGAGAGCATGACACTGTATGATTTCTAGAGCTGATATAGGGCAATTTGTTCAGCAGAGTGATGTAAGCTTTGTTATGATTGCATCATCCATGACTTCTAGGAATAACATGCAATTCATATCATGTATGACGCAATACCAGCTTCAGATTGCATCATTCATTGTTTTGCCTAAAAAGCAAGTACTGTCCAAACCCAGTCATAGATTTATTCATAGATCCAGTCAAAGATGTATTTTAGTCATTTCTGGTTTAAATTGAGATCCCTTCCCTTTATAACTCACTTATCCTCCACCATTCCCAAGTCAATGGTCCTATATAGTGACCCAATAGCATATCTTGAAAACTAGAGCCAATCAACAATTTTAAGCATCATTATCGTTCTCAGTGACCCAGAATTAGTAAAGTTTGACTACATTTATTTCAGAAGCATTTTGGCTGTAGAGCAGTGAAATCAGAGGGAGCAAGAGTTCAGGATTACAGAATGAGGAAAGGATTGAGTTCATAGTTAGAATACACCACAACTGCATGTGTCTGGTAACAGGAATTCAAGTAAAGTTATGCCACTGATGAGTCCACTGAAACAACCCCAAATAACTCTTATACTTCCATTCCAATCAGTCATGTACCTTACCATGCCATCAGAAATGACTTTACTGCTTAGTCACTTCCGCCAAAATTTGACATTTAATCCACTTCCTTGTACCTTTGTGTTTTCATTGTGCAAAGTGGGTGTAACACACTATCACATTCGAAAGGCAGTATTTTCCCTCCACTTGGTAGGGTAAAAAAGACTATATAAGGTACAGGGCAGCAGAGAATCAAGCCTTTTGTGCCTGCTACCCAAGCAAGTGGCACAAATTAATGCTGTGGAGGCTATTTTAATTCCAGGTGCTCTTTACCAATCTGCAAGAAAGCACTTCAGAAGCAACAACTGAATTACAAGCAGAGATGCAGAGAGGGACAATTCAATGCAATAAAAGCGAACAGGGTCTCCTGCTTGGAACTTGGACAATTCAGAGAAATATGGTCCGCAAGGTAAAAATTGTCTTCTGACCCACTGACTGTCAGAAAGTGATAAATCTCTGGACTTCCATTGCTTACCTCCCCAGACTTGGTTCCTCAGAGGTAAAAGTCTGCAATTCCTACCCTGCCATTCTGGGACAGATCTGCCCCTGATAGTCTGTACATATCTTTAATCAGGAACTGGAAGTGAGGTCTCGGAGGATCGTCATATAATCTAAAAGTAATTTAATAAGCTACCAAAGAAAACCTGGATCTATGTTTGGCAATGACAGCCAACACCCTAGCCCTCAGAAAAATTACCCAGTGTAACTGGGATAAGAAAAAGACCTTTTAAAAAATTTTCTAGTAGTACGTTTTCTAAATCCCGGAACTCACTTTTAATTCATGTATTCTCTGCCCCTTCCTATGTGGAAGAATTTTGCATATTTTACAAATAGCATGATCCCATGGTTATCCTGCAGAGTACAACTTCCTAGCAGCCACTTGAAATTGACATGGATTATAGGCAGGCAATCAATCACCACAGTGGATGATACACAGAGGCCACACTAGCTATAGGCAAACTAGGCAGCTGCCTAAGGCAGCAGATTTCTGAGGGCGGCATATTTCTGTAGACTCACCCAGGTTTCCTCCAAGGGCAGAAGATGAGGCTGCTGGGGCTAGGGGCAGCTGCTAACTGGTGTTCTCGGTAGCAGGAAGCAGCCCTCACCCAGGCTGCCAGGGAAACACTCTTGCCTCTCTTGATCCACTGCCTGCCCCCAATGCAGGTAAGATTGCAGCCATGGCTGAGGGCTACTCCTAGAGGCACCACAAGCATAGCTGGGGCTTCAGCCACAAGTGCAGCAACCCACCTGGCTTGCCAAAGGCCACTGATGGAGTCAGTGTCAAAGATAGTATTACCAATCAGGAGTTCATGACTCCCAGTAATCTATCTACTTATGGTGCTCAAATCACTTGACCATCACACTCTCAGTAGCATGATGAGTTAAATCTCTGTAGTTCCATTGTATTTATGCACTTTCCAATTCTTCACACTTATTCTGTACTCTTTGCCTTGAAAATACTTCCCTCCAGTCTGGAAACCCAGTTCACCTCTCCTCAAAGCTTTCAGAAGGAAGGAGCGAACTGCAGTTTACATGTAGCATTTGACTCTTCAAATCCTAGTTATAATCCTTTCTTACATTTATCTCACTTGTATTGCCAATCTACTATTCCTCCCCCATCATAAATGCTTGCTGCCAAAATTCTTGCATAAAATGTCCCCTTAAACCATGTTCAAATTATTAAACCACCATCCTCTAATTTCTGGATCCTCTATATAAAGCCCATTAAAGTGACTCCCAGTGATGTCAATGGGCAGTGGATAAAACCCTTAATCCTACAAACTGCTCCCCAAAATACAAAAAATCATAAAGAGTCTCGACGTGAAATCATCTCCTGTAATTACTGTATCCCTTCTATCATACTGTGTTCTGACAATCTGCTCTGAAGCAATCATGTGACCATCTTCCTGAACATGTGACTCATTTCCTGAATTCTAGAACTGTGGATGGAGGCTGATACAGATTATTACTGAGTCTGTATAGAAATTTATTTCATATACTAAGAGCTGACGTACTTACCACACTCTTTGAATTGTTCCTTCGAATGACTTTTTAGGTGTTACTGAATAGCAAAGCACATTTCAGATATGTAAAATCAACATAAAGGAGTGGTTATTTATGGTGTGTAAGGAGATGAAAAGAGTCAAGTGCCCTTTAACTATACCCATTATTCATTCGCATAGGGTGACCAGACAGCAAGTGTGAAAAATCGGGACATGGGGTGGGGGGTAATAGGCGCCTATATAAGATAAAGCCCCAAATATCGGGACTGTCCCTATAAAATCAGGACATCTGTCACCCTACATTCCCAGTCAGTATAGGTAGCTTCTGTTTCAAACAGGATAATGTTTGGAGAGATGCCCTTCTAATAAAAACAAGGGAAGAACTTTGTACCAGACGGTTTCCTGCAGGTTGGAAATGAGAGTTGGAGCAGAATAAGGACAGTGCAGTGTAGCAGCAGGACTTTCAAACACACATACACAGACACTAATAAAAACAAAAAAATAAATAAGAGAGGGAAATGGGAAAGTGAACGAGTGAGTGAAATAATTCCAAAATAAACTGATATTAAAAAAGAAAATGTGGTACAGAAAAGGAAAACTAAGCATCTCAAAACAAGTAAGTGTTTGTGCATTAAACTTCTTATCAGAGATGGTAGCCAGCAACAAGGGGGAAAGTGGAAACAGTTACAAATCATCCTAAAGGTAAACATTGTTTCCTTTGTTATAGGGTAATTAGTGAGAGGAATTAGTGGGCACCTAAAAAGGATATTGATTATTTTAAAATTGTTGTTTTGCTTTAAGAAAACTTCCTGTATAATGTAAATATATAAAAATAATAATTTCTTTTTAACTAACAGTATTAAAGGCATCAAGCTATTTTAGGTGACCAGGGAACAGTTGAAAGGGGGTCATGGATACTTATAAAAGAAAAGTGGGAAATTCTTACCTATCCTGTGTTATGTTTGCTTTCAGATTATTCACTCAAGAAGCAGACTCATAGACTTTAACGTCAGAAGGGATCATGGGACACATGCCTTCATAGGCAGTCCCATCATACCATCTCTTTCATAAACTTATCAAGCTCAGTCCTAAAGCTAGTTAGATTTTAGCTCCCACTGATCCCCTTGGAAGACTGTTCCAGAACTTCACTCCTCTGATGGTTTCGAGCATAAACTTGTTGATGGCCAGTTTATATCCATTTGTTCTTGTGTCCACATTGGCACTTAACTTAAATAACTCCTCTCCCTCTCTGGTATTTATCCCTCTGATGTATTTATAGAGCACAATCAGATCTCCTCCTCAGCCTTATTTTGTTTAGGCTAAACAAGCCAAGCTCTTTGAGTCTCCTCTCATAAGGTAGATTTTCCATTCCTTTGATCATCCTAGTAGCCCTTCTCTGCACCTGTTCCAGTTTGAATTCATCTTTCCTAAATAAAGGAGACCAGAACTTAACACAGTATTCCAGATGAGGTCTCACCAGTGCCTTGTATAATGGTACAAACACTTCCCTGTCTCTACTGGAAATACCTCGCCTGATGCATCCTAGGGCTGCATTAGCCTTTTTCATGGCCATATCCCATTGACAGCTCATAGTCATCCTGTGATCAACCAATATACCCAGCTCTTTCTTCTCCTCTATCACTTCCAACTGATAAGTCCCCAGCTTATAGCAAAAATTCTTGTTGTTAGTCACTAAATGCATGACCTTGCACTTTGCAAAGTTTTGAAGGAACTCAAATATGAAACTGCAGAACTACTAACTGAGGTATGTAACCTACCACTTAAATCAGCCTCTGTACAAGATGACTGGAAAGTAACTAATGTAATGGCAATTTTTTAAAAAGGCTCCAGAAGCAATTCTAGCAATCACATGCCAGTAAACCTAATTTCAATACCAGAGAAATTGGTTGAAACTATAGTAAAGAACAGAATAATCAGACATTTAGATAAACATAATATGTAGGGGGAAAGTCAAAATGACTTTTGTAAAGGGAGATCATGCCTCGCCAATCTATTCGTATTCATTGAGGGTGTCAACAAGCATGTGGACAAGGGTGATACAGTTGATGCAGTGTACTTGAATTTTCAGAAAACAAGGTCCCTCACCAAGGCTCTTAAGCAAATTATGCAGTCATGGGATAAGAGGGGAGGTCCTCTCATGGATCAGTAGCTAGTTAAAAGATTGGAAACAAAGCACGGGAATACATCGTCAGCTTTCAGAGAGAGTTAAACAGCAGACTGGGACAAGTGTTGTTGAGCATATTCATAAATGATCTGGAGAACAGTAAAGTGGCAAAATTTTTAAATGACACAAAATTAATCAAGATAGTTAAGTCCAAAGCTGACTATGAAAAATTACAAAAGGATCTCATTAGACTGGATGAATGAGCAAGAAAATGGCAGATGAAACTCAATGTTGATACATGCAAAGTAATGCACATTGGAAAAACCCAATCCCAACTACACATATAAAATGATGGGCTCTAAATTAGCTGTTACTACTCAAGAAAGAGATCCTGAAGTATTTGTGAAAAGTTCTCTGAAAATATCCACTCAATGTACAGTGACAGTTAAACAATCTAACAGAATGTTAGGACCATTATGAAAGGGATAGATAACAAAACAGAAAATATCATCATACCACTATATAAATCCATGGTATGCTGACACCTAGAATACTGTATGTAGTTCTGATTGCCCAATCTCAAAAAAGATATATTAGAATTGGAAAAGAGAAGGGAAACAAAAATGATTAAGGGTATAGAACAGCTTCCATATGAGGAGAGATTGATAAGACTGTGACTTTTCAGCTTGGAAAAGAGACGACTAAGGGGAGATATGATAGAGGTCTATAATATCATGAATGGTGTGGAGAAAGTGAATAAGGAAGGGTTAGTTACTCCTTCACACAACACAAGAAGAAGGGGTCACCCAATGAAATGAATAGGCAGCCTGTTTAAAACAAACATATAGAAGTACTTATTCACCAAACATACAGTCAACTTGAGGAACTCGTTGCCAGGGGATGTTGTGGAGGCCAAAAGTAAAACTGGGTTAAAAAAAGAATTAGATAAGTTCATGGAGGATAGGTCCACCAATGGCTATTAGCCAAGATGTCCAGGGATACAACCCCATGCTCCGGGTGTCCCTAAACCTCGAAACGCCACAAGCTGGGAGTGGACAACAGGGGCTGGATCACTCAAAATTGCCCTGTTCTGTTCATTACCTCTGAAGCACCTACCAATTGCCACTCTCAGAAGGCAGGATACTGGGCTAGATGGACCATTGTCCTGACCCAGTGTGGCTATTAAGTCCTTGTGTTTTGAAGATTTCTGTATGGAAGAGCTTTATCGTCATATTTCTTTGGCAGACAATTAAAAAGTTGAAGATACAATTAAAGATACAATTAAAAACTTGTAACACAAATTCAATTTTTCAATAGGTTACAACAATGTTAGGATTTATATTTCTCAAACATGGAGTGAGTAACCATTAGTCATTCCCAAATGAGGAGCCAATATTGTTTCATTGTGCCTCATCTTTACTCGCCAAGATAATTTGGCTTTATTTTTAAAATTGAGAATTCAGGCCATATGACTGAGATTATAGGAATCTGAGCATGCGTAAACTGGCACTCGTTGCTCACTTCAAGATTTCTTTTCTGTGATAACCACTCTGAGAATAGTCCTACATTCTGTATGTATTATTTTGTGTGTAAGTCCTTTTATTTTACAGCATATCTGTTGGAAATAATCCAATATATTTGTAAATGAATCTAAATATTTATTAGCTATAAAGTAGGTTGGCCTATTTGTGGAACTTTATGTATCTACCAAGAGAGAAGAAGAATCCTTAAACTGAATCCGGTCTATTTCAAGAGCAGGGAATATCAAAAGACAAACGGAGACAAAGTCGTGTGCATTATACCCAATTTAGAGTCTCAAGGATTCCTACCTAAAGGTTAGAAGAAGTGAGGGAGGATTTTGTTTGGCAGATACAATTTCTGAGTGTCCAGGGCAGCATGAGCCAAAACTGACAAATGCAGATGCTGAGAGAGTTTGCATCCAAACTGCATAAATCAAGTGAGCTAAAAAAAATCAAGACAGACTGAAATTAGCAACAGCATGCCCCCTGCCTCACAGGGCAACACAGAGCTGATGGATGATGTGATGATGACAAACAAATCCTCAGTTGCAGTCCAAAGTCTGTCTAATAAATAAATTAGTAAAAGTCAAATATATCACCATTGCCATTGCTGCATCTGTTTCTATACTTCCATTAAATCACTGGGTGAATGTTGTCTTACTAATTGCAGAATTTTTTTTTTAAATCACAGGGCTGTAACATGTATCAGAGGGGTAGCCGTGTTAGTCTGAATCTGTAAAAAGCAACAGAGGGTCCTGTGGCACCTTTGAGACTAACAGAAGTACTGGGAGCATAAGCTTTCGTGGGTAAGAACCTCACTTCTTCAGATGCAAGACTTGCATCTGAAGAAGTGAGGTTCTTACCCACGAAAGCTTATGCTCCCAGTACTTCTGTTAGTCTCAAAGGTGCCACAGGACCCTCTGTTGCTTAGGGCTGTAACATGTTCACATGTTAGCGGCAGACAGCAATAATAGTGACACCATGACACACTTCCAAATATTAGTTTGAATTAAGCTCATTAGGTTTAATTTAGTTGGATTCACAGTGGCAAAAAAGCTGCCCTATTCATTTAGATTTCCTCCAATTTTCTGTGAGGGGGAAAAGCTGCTTCTTACAGGCAAACACTGGCGCAAGTCTGAGCCAATGTCCTACTGTTGATTTCACAAAGTTAATATTTTTTTTGAAAAACAGTAAACATTGCAAAATTAGTATAAATTTAACACTGGACCAAATTTAAAGAAAATCATAAACATAGTGGGTCAGACTAACGGTCTATCTAGCCCAGTATCCTGTCTTCAGACAAAAACAACAAGCAGTTCTTGTGGCACCTTAGATACTAACAAATTTATTTGGGCATAGCCTCTAGGTCTCTAAGGTGCCACAAGGACTCCTTGTTGTTTTTGCTGATACAGACTAACACGGCTACCACTCTGAAACCTGTCTTCAGACAGTAGCCAATGACAGGTGCTTCAGAGGGAATGAACAGAACAGGCATTCATCGAATGATCCATCCAATTTATTAAACACTGGAATAAATTGCCTAGGGAGGTTGTGGAATCTCCATCTCTGGAGATATTTAAGAGTAGGTTAGATAAATGTCTATCAGGGATGGTCTAGACGGTATTTGGTCCTGCCATGCGGGCAGGGGACTGGACTCGATGACCTCTCGAGGTCCCTTCCAGTCCTAGAATCTATGAATCCCCTCATCCACTCCTAGCTTCTGGCACTTGGAGGCTATGGACACCCAGAGCATGGGCTGTATCCCTGACCATCTTGGCTAACAGGCATTGATGGACCTTTCCTCCATGACCTTATCTAATTCTTTTTTGAACCCCATCATAGTTTTGGCCTTCACAAAATCCTCTAGCAATGAGTTCCAATGTGTGCTGTATGAATAATTACTTCCTTATGTTTGTTTTAAACATGTTGCCTATTAATTTCATTGGGTGACCCCTGGTTCTTGTGTTATGTTAAGGAGTAACTAACCCTTCCTTATTCACTTTCTCCACACCATTCATGATATTATAGACCTCTATCATATCCCCCCTTAGTCATCTCTTTTCCAAGCTGAAAAGTCCCAGTCTTTTCACTCTCTCCTCATAAGGGTTCCATACCCTTAATCATTTTTGTTGCCCCTCTCTGTACCTTTTCCAATTCTAATGTATCTTTATTGAGATGGGGCAACCAGAATTGCATACGGTATTCAAGGTGTGGGCGTACCATGGATTTATAGTGGTATTATGACATTTTCTGTCTTACTACGTATGACTTTATTAATGGTTCCTAACATTGTTAGCTTTTTTGACTGTCACTGTACATTGAACAGATGTTTTCAGAGAACTATCCACAATGACTCCAACATCTCTTTCTTGAGTGGTAACAGCTAATTTAGATCTCATAATTTTATATGTATAGGTGGGATTATGTTTTCCAATGTGCATTACTTTGCATTTATGAACATTGAATTTCATCTGCCATTATGTTGACCAGTCACCCAGTTTTGTGAGATCTCTTTGTAATTCTTCACAGTCTGCTTTGGACATAACTACCTTGAGTAATTTTGTATCATCTGCAAAGTTTGCCACCTCACCTCGTTTTCCAGATCATTTATGAATATGTTGAACAGCACTGGTCCGAGTAAAGATCACTGTCTCTTCAAAGTGAAAAACTGACCAAGCAAACCTGGTAGCTCCCCATAGCTCTATCCACATACTGCATCTAATCTCCACAGGTCAGGATGCCTACAGAGGGCATGTGTAGATAGTTTCCATGGAAGAGGATACATTACTGGGCACTTTCCCACTAAGACTCGGGCTTTACGATTTTTGAAATCTGACCACAGTATCTTACGTATGTTTTAGTGTGGGTGAAATTAAAAAGTTTTATCTGTTGAAAAGATCTTACCTGTGTCCCCCATTTTAAGTATATGGAGTGTCTCTTTACAGCAGAATCTTAGAAACTGTATTGTAGTGCTTTCACTCTGAGGGACCCCAAAATGCTATACAAACAATTTTAGTGTATACTCTGATAGATATGTATACATTGATATATTACACACAGAGGTCAGGGCTGCTGGTGCATTGATATTACTGTATCATGCTGACCAGTATTGTCTCACTGTTTCTTTGTTGCCCCTCCTCCCCTGTTGGTATCCATCTTTTGTCTGTCTTTGACTTAAACTCTTTGAGGCAGGGACCACCTTTTCATTCTGTGTTTGTACAGCAGCTAGTGCAGTGGGATCCTAGTTGCTTCAGTAACATAAATAATAATAACTAATAACAATCTTTACCCCTATTGGAATTTGGCTAGTATACTAAGACTGACACTCATACTCATTGACTTTCAATGGGCACAAGTGGTCAGGAACTCATTTTTACTGTACGTCTCAACCAGAAGACTGCACCAGTACTGACTCAGTCCTTGTTAGTTAGCATATGCAGTGTTATTGTAGCCATGTTGGTTTCAGGATATTACAGAGACAAGGTGGCTGAGGTGATATCTTTATTGGACCAACTTCTGTTGGTGAGAGAGGGCAGGGGCTTGTTCTAATCCATGCTCCCCTTCCGCTCCCGTCCTGCCTACAGGATTCACAGCGTTGTGGAGCAATGAGCGATTAGAATAAGTGCTTCAACTGCAAACCTAATGCCACAGCAGCAGTGCAAGGTGCTGGAGTCCTCACAACCAGTATGAAGCAACTTTAGTGAAAGGGACAAGAAAAGGAGAGAGCAAGAAGGAAAGTAGAGAGCTGAATCAAATGAAAAAGGGGGCTTGGGGAAAAACAAAATAGAGAATAGAAGAATAGGGATAAATGTAGGGGTTCAGGACATTCTGCTCTGCCCTGCCCACAAGTATTCTCTAGGAATCCCTATTTGCTTGTTTTCGGACCCGTCTCAGCTAGATCTGCTGCCCCAATATACTCAAGTTATATGAAGAAAAATGGGAAAGAAATATATCTGGCAATGCTTATATGCCAGGTGGTTTCTCAGTTTGCCAACCATCTGGTCTCAGTTTACTCTTTGTCAGTAGCACCAAATGAGAGAAAAATGTGAGATGTTAAATATTAAAATCTACATTATTAAACAAATGAAAGCTACTGTAAAGAGTAAATGCATCTAACACATGGATTGTCATGTTAAACACATGGAAACCCTTGTTTTAAAGATATGACATCACACCCTCATGAAACTTAAAAATTCATAATTTAAATTCAAATGTATGACATCACACCTGTGAATTATGAGATTTCTGCAATACTTTGTCATCACCAGCACCTACACCTCACATACACACCATTCCGTAGTCAAAGAGCTGCTGAAGCAGTAGGAGATAGATGCTCTGACTAACTTCTGAGAGTAAGGAAAGGCAGAAAGGGGAAGTAATGCAGGATATGGGGAAGGAGGGATGTAGCAGTCGGATCAGAGCTGCTGGTGAATATCCAGGACAAAAATTCAGCACGTGTGTGTATATATGTATGTATGTATGTATCATAAAATAAAAGAGAAATATAAAATTTGAGTTACACACTGATAATTCCAATTCCAGGTACTGGTTACTACACATGCCACTGAAGACTGCAGTGCCTCATTGTTTATGTGATCACGATAACTCCAAGATGGAATCATATTGCCTACTTAGCTGTTATTTATTCTATATATCAAAAGTATATAAGGCCAATTTTCAAGTTACTCATTAAAAATGAACCAAAGAATCTACAGGTTCATTCTTTCATATGAGGAAATGAATGCTTATTTGCGCATACGTACTAGGCAATAATGTGATGCACTATTTGTGCATATTGCTTACTAATCTACACCCACCACAAATGTGCTCACATATTTTGCAAGCATATTTTAAAGAATTTGGCTCATAAAATGTATGGTTTTATTTAGTAATTATGCAAAAGGCCAAGTAGGAACAGAAGAGTGACAATCCCACCTAAACCAAATAAAATTTAACTTGAGAGTTCAAGCAGAAGATGCATTTCAATAAACAGTCTGGGTCCCAATGAGCTACTGAACCTTGCCTTCACAGGTCTAACTCCAATTGTCAGGAAAACCAGGCAAAGAGAAGAAGACCAGTTAGTTTTATTTCACCTTAATGTTCAATGTTCCATAAATGCCAGCATGGACAAAGACTGCCCCAGAAAGAAATACATCCCATTCCCCACAGCATATGTACTGGAATTCTTGTCACCATGTTCATTTCAGTACACTGAAGAACATTAAGGAGATTAAAACACAAACCTATCCTGAGATAATTGTTTGCTTGGACATTTGATTGCTTTCTGCTACCAGATCAACCTCTTCCCCATTCCTTGCACCAAAGCTATATTTGGAAAACTTGCTTTGTTTCACCTGCATGTGACATCTAAATATCTCAAAAAGAAGAACAGGAGTACTTGTGGCACCTTAGAGACAAATATCTCAATTCCTAATTACATGGCTACTGAGACTGATAATAGCTCATACTAACAGAAGCAATGCTATCCGAGGGAGAAAGAAAGGACAAGACCTACCATATTAGATGCAGCACTGTTAAACTGAAAAGGCTATGGTGACAGATTACTGGACAAGGACACACAAAATGCAGCAGCCCTGTCATGCTACAACACAACATGATGACAATGCTACATTAGGTCAAAAGTGAATCCTGCAGTGTTTAGAGCAGTATCACAGGCAGGTATAACAAAACAAACCAGAAATAAACAAACATTTTATACCCTGGTCAATGAGTGACACCTCTTGTCACTTTCCTAGTGTAGAGAGGACCTTAAACCTATAAGTCTGGAAATTCCAAAATTCTCATCATAGTAGATTTTTCCAATCCTATAAAACACATAGCCACATAACAATGATGGGTGGTACATCAGAAGTCAGATACTCAGGTACAATCAGGAACTCTAGTCTATAGAAATACGGCCATGTAATCATGGTATTTCAACAAAAGTTTATAAAGAGAGTCTCTTTGATATGTATTGATTAACTCCACTTCACCAAAAGTAGATTATCTTATTAAAATTCCCCATCATGCTCACTTTAAAAGTCCTTAGGATTTTTTCCTGCTGGCTTTGATATGGTAATTATTAAAGTGTTATGTGTAAACAATTCAAGTCTTCAAACAGTGATTTCACACAGACTGTCACTCTCTAGGGACTATTCATGCTTGCCATTATTTTGAACCTTGAGGGTAATACACAAAGACTCAAGGTTCTGTGGTATAAAACCTGTAGCAGCAGAATGTTTGCATTATTGTAAAACATACTTGTTATGGAGATACACAATTTTAACATTTGTTCAGTTACAGGGGGGAAAAATACCAAACCAGACTTAAATTGATTCTTTTTTCTTTCTTTTAAATTTGTAGTAAGTGTTTTCCATCACAATTTACAGTAACCATATACAGCACTCACTCCCAATCTCTCTAAGATCATACTCTATAAATTTAACAATTCTTCAATTGGTATTATAAATCTAACCTGATTTGTTGTTTTGACTGGGAAGGAGAAAAGTCAGTTCTGCAAATATCACAGTAACCATTTTCATACTTTTTGCTAATAAATGTAATCCAGAGTAGCAATTATTCAAATAAAATAAATCATGACAGATGCCATAATTTAGACAGTGTAGCCAGCCGGGTGGCACCCTTTGTATAATCTTTTCCACCTTTAAATCCTGGATTCAGAAACAGATTCAAGGCAACTGCGCCATCTGGTAGAAGGTAAACTCTGAAACTGATCTTAATCACACTTTTTGTTTTAAATGGGTAGATGATAGGCAGGCTTCTATTGAGTTCTCTAACACTCTATCTACTAATTAATTCAGACAGTTACATTTCAAGTTTGACCTTAACGACACTGAGCTATAGTAAGAATGTAAGGGGGGGGGGAGGAGGCAGGTCAAACAATTTCTAACTTACTTTTATCTAAATCCTAAAATCTTTTTTGATCTCTTTACCACATCATCCTACTTTAAAAGTCAAATAAGCACCAGCAGAGCTCAGAGCAACAACTTTCCCATTAGATGCTATTTTCAAGTTTACATTGAAAGAGCATAGTGCCTCCAATAATTAAATAACTGATATCAAAGAAAACCACAATGAGTTAAACAACAGGAAACTAGTTCTTTGTACCCTGCGGAAAATGCAGAAATAAGCCAAGTGAAATATAATGTTATCTACCCTTATAGAATTAAGCCACAAAATTACTATTGATTTTATTTGAGTTATATAATTCAATCCATGTAACTTTAAAAGTCATGGCCTACGCTGTTCCTTTTATCACAGCCCTGTAGTAGAGAAAGGAGGGGAGTGCACTACAGCAGAAGTGCCAACAGCAATTTTAGCTGCTTCAGCTAGAATTCCTGTCAGGATTCCAGGGCAGTGCACGCTGTCTCAGATGCTCTATCACACTTTGAACAGGTGCAGTGCGCTCTCCTCACACACCTAGCCAATTCTGCCAGCCAGTAGAGTGGAGACAACACCATGCTCCCAACTTCACACTGACACCTTTGAAGCTAGTGCTGCCAGAGGTGATATCTCCGATCCATGTTGGACTAGCCCTTATCCACAGAGGCATTAGAAGGGATGAGGAGGCTTCTTGGGCCCTCTCCTGACTCCTTAAACACTTCATAATCTGGCCCAATAACTATTCCATAAGCGTGGACTAAAACATATAAAAAATAAGAGATGCGGAACCACTGCTTGCCCATCAACCTTGTTTTCTCATCAGGTCCTGAAGGATTATCTATCGATCTGAAAATATATCTCAAAATTTCTAATAGGAATAATTAACATAAGATTTACATGTCCTAAACATAATACTGACAAGCATGCACTTATAACCCAGGCCTCACTAACATGCTCTAAAGGATATTGTTTACATCGGCAACTAATTACTGCAAAGCTTATCCACTGCCAAAATATGAATGCAGTGACACACTGCAGCTTTCCACAATGAGGCTCAAGTCCTGCTCAACCATTACTAATGCAAGCTGACCCACTGAAGTTAATGGGATTACTTCAGTGATTACAGCAAGCAGGATTTCTGCCTGTCTTAGCTATTTCTGAGGAACCTATCGCTTCGGCACCTAAATGCTACACAGAATAATTAGAAATACCATTGAGCATCTTCTAAAAAGGGCCATAGTCTCAATCTTTAACAGTATTTTTTTTATTTTGTATTTAATATTTAAGCTTTCTTCTCCTCATATTCCTCTCCATTGTCCTGCTGTGGTGTTTTTTTATAGCCTTCTAATTACCCCTCCCCCATCAACCATTCAGTGTAGATGGAGCCTCTCTCTTTAAACTCGCAATCAATCCTTCTTGTGTTGGAATCTTGACATTACAACCAATCAATTACATTTAACAATTACGGGATTTCCAACATATAGGTTTTCCCTACCTCAATTTTAGTAAAACAAACATGGATATTTTTTCTGTCTAAAATGTAGGGATGAAAAAAATCATTTTGCCCAATTTTGAAGCATTCAATAACTGTGGGTTTCAAAGTTTGACTTGTACTGAAATGATATATTCGGTTCAAATTCTCCTTAGAAGAGATTGGGGGGAAAATCTAAGAGAAAAGGCAGAGCAAACAATCTAGTGGGGAAAGTGTGAAAGAACAAATCCAGAGGAACTGAAAAAATGAGCAAAGTGGAAGGAAGGAGACAAATTCTAATAAATTCTAATTCCATTCTCTGGTGCCAGCCTAGCTTGTGTGCATATTCTTCTGTGCCTAGTATACAGCACAGGCTTCCATTTAATGAGTCAACTTAAAAATGTTTTTCTAGATAATAGAAGAAACGAGAAAGGGACAATTACATTGTAGGAGAGAAACTGGTACAAACTTGGGTTGCAAACGTTGAAAAATCAAATATAAAATAGTTTACAAGGCCTAAAATCTTAAATTCCATCAGGTTCACCTATTCCTACTAAAATATATATTTATATGCATTTTCCTAGTAACAATCACTATACATATACTGTCTGAGACCAGAAAAAATAAGTATGGGGTAGAGGTAAAATATGTGCAACAAAAATACCTTACAATTCTGAACTGGGATGTAGCATTGCTGGCTTTTGTTTTCTTTCCAGCTCTTGTATATATGCTAACAATACGTTATTTTAATTCAAGATTTCAAGACATTTTTACCCACATTTATTTTATCATATCTTGAAACACAGGGAGCAATACTGCACTATCCTGACTTAGAATTTCCTTAACAAGAAGTGCCACAGAATCTAAAGAAAGTGTTCCTTGCTTTGAAATGTACAGTTTGATATATTTTCCAGGAGGGAAGTAGGCAATAGTTTTCTTAACTCTCTTTTTTGTTCTTTGTTTTCATTTTATGATTAAAAACACCATTAAGTCAGTTTCTTTCTTTCTTTCTTTCTAAAATCCACATCTGTGAGCCTTACAGTTTGTCAGCATCCTGCTAAAGTTTTTGTGCAGGAGCCATATCTTTTAGATTTCAGAGTAGCAGCCGTGTTAGTCTGTATCCGCAAAAAGAAGAACAGGAGGACTTGTGGCACCTTAGAGACTAACAAATTTATTAGAGCATAAGCTTTCGTGGACTACAGCCCACTTCTTCGGATGCATATAGAATGGAACATATATTGAGGAGATATATATACACACATACAGAGAGCATAAACAGGTGGGAGTTGTCTTACCAACTCTGAGAGGCCAATTAATTAAGAGAAAAAAAACTTTTGAAGTGATAATCAAGCTAGCCCAGTACAGACAGTTAAGAAGTGTGAGAATACTTACAAGGGGAGATAGAATCAATGTTTGTAATGGCTCAGCCATTCCCAGTCCTTATTCAAACCGGAGTTGATTGTGTCTAGTTTGCATATCAATTCTAGCTCAGCAGTCTCTCGTTGGAGTCTGTTTTTGAAGTTTTTCTGTTGTAATATAGCCACCCGCAGGTCTGTCACTGAATGACCAGACAGGTTAAAGTGTTCTCCCACTGGTTTTTGAGTATTTTGATTCCTGATGTCAGATTTGTGTCCATTAATTCTTTTGCGTAGAGACTGTCCGGTTTGGCCAATGTACATGGCAGAGGGGTATTGCTGGCACATGATGGCATATATCACATTGGTAGATGTGCAGGTGAACGAGCCCCTGATGGTATGGCTGATGTGATTAGGTCCTATGATGATGTCACTTGAATAGATATGTGGACAGAGTTGGCATCGGGGTTTGTTACAAGGATAGGTTCCTGGGTTAGTGGTTTTGTTCAGTGATGTGTGGTTGCTGGTATCTTTTAGAATGGTTTAATCCACTCTTCTGAAGAAAGTCAGAATCTAATTTACCTTTCTGCTTCAGTTTACTTTTTAATATGACAAAATAAATTTTTAAGTATATACTGTTTATGCAAAAAGATGTTAATATGTTCCAATCATATTGCCACGATACATCTTTTTCCTTTTTCTACCATCTCCTGTTAGCCCACAAAAGCTTGTTATATGCAGTGGGTAAATTGCACGTACCGCCGTAAATGCTCATCGTGTCTAGAAAGGACAGCCGAACACAGCAGAAAAAAAAATGTTTTTAAATCAAGTATTTTCAATCAGCTCCAATGAACCTCCTCCTTGTAATCCTGAATGTATTTACCTGACATGTTCTTTTGTAGTGTTTCACCACAATTTGCGCACATTAAGCAGTATTACCAGGGGGCTGTAATCCGAAAATCAATATCTGTCTGTCATTCTCAGCAACATGTTTTCAGTGTCTGATTGCAACATTCTCATCAGGATAACCATTCACAGTTGCTCAGACTCTTTGTAAAACTGATCTCTTCAAAAGGCAGGAAAAGTAAAGGTTACAGACATTTTACATGAAAGTTAAACATACATCTACAACACTAAGATGACAATTATACAATATAAAAAGAAAACAGAAATATTACATTGCTAGTTGACCACAAACTCAAATATATTTTATTCAAGAATTTTACTGTCTAAGGAATGTCTTCTAAATCTAGGTAATGCACTGCTAACAGCAGCTAATCACCATCGCCACTTGGTTCCCATATAGTGCCTATCATACACAGTTCTTTTCAAAGGAGAATATCATTATCCCCATTTTAGGGATGGGGGAACTGAGGCACAGAGAGATTAATTTAATTCCCCTATTCACATAGCACAATGGTGGCAGATCCTGGAATAGGTCTTTACTCCTAGTCCAGTGTCCTATTCATTGAGTTAAACTTCCTCCCCAATACACACATGTGTCCCATTTATGTTTGAGTTTATCCTGGGTTTATCTATTGCTATAGTACCTATTTATTACATCTCTGTTGTGTTACAGAAATTATAGAACAGGGGTCGGCAACGTTCAGCACACGGCTCGCCAGGGTAAGCACCCTAGCGGGCCGGGCCAGTTTATTTACCTGCTGACGCGGCAGGTTTGGCTGATTGCGGCCCCCACTGGCTGCAGTTCATCGTCCCGGGCCAATGGGGGCGGCGGGAAGCGGCGCGGGCCGAGGGATGTGCTGGCCGCGGCTTCCCGCCGCCCCCATTGGCCCGGGACGGCAAACCGCGGCCAGTGGGGCCGCAATCGGCCGAACCTGCCGCGTCAGCGGGTAAATAAACTGGCCCGGCCTGCTAGGGTGCTTACCCTGGCGAGCCGCATGCTGAAAGTTGCCGACCCCTGTCATAGAAAAACACTTGTCCTCATATTTTTTCACTACCAAATATAGACTCAAATATACAACATATTTAATTACATGTTATGGCTTTGTAACATTCTAATTTGATATTTATAGTCACATAAATAAATCACATGAAAAATCTTTACAGATCTGGACATGAACAAGTCATCTGACTACTCTCCAGGGCTGACTAGAAGAATCTACTTTCACAGTGAATGGTTAATAAAACTTCTCCACCTCACCACAGACTAAGGATTTAGTTAGAGTCCCTTGTTCTGTAACTAACTATAAAAGCAAAAGCTTTCTATGGTGTCACAGTAAAGCAATTATCCTTAGTTTCTATATTAGTATTACAATAAAAAAACTTCCATACTATATATTACACATTATGAGCCAAATTTTTAAATGAGCCATGTGATCTGATGGATTACATTGCAGCACTGGAGACTAACTTTGTACCTAAAGTTATACATATGCAATTTTTTGCATGTATAAATTGGGTAGTTAGCTCTTTAGCAAGCTAATATGTCTGTATAAATATGGATTCTAATGTGGGCAAAATTGTTGCCATAATCTATTTTTGAAAATTCAGACCCCTATACACACAGATTATAATGTGTATCAATAAAGATATGCACAGAGAAAGAAACATACATTTATAGCTTGATGCCATCATATTTAAGTATTATACCTTTGCTTGGACATTTACAAGAACTATTTGTCAAGCATGAGCTAGTCCTGCTCTGGTAGCCAAGGTAGCATTTTGGGTTGTTATAATGAGCTGTTTTCTGTCTCTGTGCCAATTAAGAGGAGTGGTTGACTTTAATGAACTGGTTCTGGCTGTAGGAAAAAGTGCATTGTTTCTAAACATGGGTAGGTTGTTAACTGAATCACAGTAAATGCCAGGTGAGTAATAGGTTAGCCTGAGTGTTTTAATCTTAATCTATTGCTCAGTCTGCAAGTGTAGCCAAGGCCTAAGTCACTCAAGCGCTTTCGGAAATTTTATACGTTGACTCAATAACCAGGATGTAAAGGAGCAGAGAAAGGGAACAACCTATCATACGTGTAATTATTCCTAACTTTAAAATTATCAATAAACATTCTTGTCTAAATAGATTTTCTTCAACAATAAAAAAAATAGTTCATAGCTGTATAGAATTCCAAGTAAAGAAACACAATATTTACTATTTTCAAACTTATCATTTTTCTAAATTTATGCCATTTAAAATGAATACCATTGAGGCTTTTGGACCACATAGCCTACCAGTTTTCATGTGAATTGACGTTTCAACAGAAAAGAATATACTGGCATATGCCTAAAACTCGGGCAATTTAATAGATTGTCTAACTACAGGATTTAGGCAATCAAATGGATATTTGGGTACCTACATACTGATTTGGGTATCCTGCCTCTCCAGTTTGGGATCTCTCTCCAATTATCCTTCTATAAATTATAGACCAAATAAACTCCTCTTCTGCCCCACTGAGGCAATTCAAATTCCATGTGCCTAGTCTAACCCTCCATTTCGTCTTGTGAAAGACTATGAGTGGAAGCCCGTGAGTGTGGGGTTATGCGGCCTCAAACATCCACTCTTGAGCCAGTTATGCAACTAGAGTTTGAGAGACTCCAGTAGCAAGAGATGCAGGAATTAAATCATTGGTTGGATGGGGAGAGGCCCTGAAGAGATGGCCAAATTGTTGGGGAGGATCACGGCTAGAAGTCTTCCATTGAAATGTAGGTGCAGACATGGGTGCTAGGAATGACATAGTTCCCCCCTGCCTCTATTTTCTGCTGTTTCCTGCATTGGTCTGGAAATTAATGATAGTGTCTGGAGAAGGCTGGGGAGGTGGCAGACAGAAGTTTGATAGTTGGTCTCTGCCTCAATAATCCCCCTCCAGATCTCCCACATCCAATCCCCTGACATAGGAGCAAGAAGAAAACAAATGAAAGTTGAATATAAAGAAGTCTTCAAAGATATGTGCTTCATTTACCTCTTCCAAATTTTAGGGGCAATTCTATTTAAGATTCCTTCTTTGCCAAGGGACCTCAATGGGAAAAATATCCATAACTGGAAGGTAACATTTTTACAGTAGACTGGGTTGAACTTTTGGCATGAGGGACACTTAGTTCTCACCAGACATCATCTTAACTAGTCCTACATGTACAGTTGATCTATCAGTAGTATAACTATAATGTGACATTATTACCAGATGAATAAAGTTCATTTTGTGATGTAATATCTATCCTTTTTTAATGTGCTTATTTGCACATTCACTAATTTACAAATACAGCAATGGGATTTTTCCATCATTAATACAAATTAGCAATATTTCACTTTATTTTACTTTTAATTTAGTGGACTGAAAATTTGACTACATATTATATAGATGTAATTAGCAAAATCTTAGTAGCCATTTTTTGCACGAAAATTCCCTGTCAACTGGACAGTGACACACAGGGAGTTTCTTTTGAGACAGATGGTTCCCAAAGCTTTAAGGTAACTGCTGGAAATCAGTGCCAGAAACGCTGAAAGAAAAATGGACTTGAAAAGGAGCAGTTATTCCCTGCTGAATCAGGCTGCATCATGCTAATTGAGAACAAGATCACTGGTCTGACAGGGCCTGTAGTTCAGACATCATAAAAATGATATTTACAATCCCCAGAGGCAGAAGATAGTGAGTCTGCCTTCATGCATAGAAAACATGTTAGTAACTGCATCAGTTTTGAAGATAGCTGCTTCACCACTCTGCCAACCAGACAAAAAGTGCTGGACAGTAACTGTTTCAGAAAGAATAAAAGCAGCCATATAGACAAGGGGAAAATATTCACAAAGCACCAGCACAGTGGTGAAAATTAACGTATCTTCATTTTAGCGCAATAATTAGGACACTTGCAGTGGCTAGCCTCTGAATACTGAGAAATGTGAACAGGAAATGCTATGGTAACAGAGAAAACAAATTTAATTGAAAGAGAAGAATATGTTGAAAAAATAAAACATCCCAAAACAATTATTGTTCTACTATACTGATTGTTGTATACATATGTAGTGGGGCGGACTGCCCTACTCCCTGAGAATTTAGGCTGCAGCAGGCCAGTGAGCCTGCGCAGACAGGGAGCCAATTAGAGAAGGGCTTATTGTGAGCCAATCAGGGCCCAGATTGGAGGCAGCCAATCAGGGCCAGGCTCAGCCCTATAAAAGGCCGCTCAGGGAGAGAGCAGTCAGTCTGTCCCAGGCCGTTGAGAGGGGAAGGTCTGCCTCCAGAGGGGGAGACTAGCACCTGGGACAGCGCAGTGCTGGGCAGGCCTGGGGGAGCAGAAGGGAACTCCAACCCAGTGTCTGCCAGACTGCAGGCCCTGAGGGGAAGGGCCTAGCCGGTGTGAGGGGCCATAGGGGAAGCGGCCCAGGGACGTGGACAGATGGAGGGGAGAGGAGGAGGAGAGTGAGGCTGCTGCCAGAGGGTCCCTGGGCCGGGACCCAGAGTAGAGGGCGGGCCTGGGTCCCCCCCCTTGCCCTCTTGCAGTACACCCAGCCATCGGCTGTAGGGAGCGGCAATCATAGACTACACCAGATCCCCGACAAGAGGGATTAGACTTTGGGGTATGTGGTTGGACATGGTAGCTGGGGCGTAGAGAGACTGCTGATCAACCCACCCTCCCCCCCACCCCACCCCCGGAAGGGGGTGTGGATGGTCTGAGGGGCACTGCCAGAGGGCAGTGGTCCTGAAGAGGACGCCGCGAGCTGGAGAGCGACGCAGGCTCAGACGCCAACCAAGGGCGAGACAATGGACGGGACACCACCGAGAGAGGGCGCTCCACTGGACTGAGCTAATTCCCAGAGGTAACTAGCAGGAGGCGCCGGGTGGCGAGACCCAACCCTGTTACAACATATTTTAAAGTATTAAACTCTACTATACTTCTGTAATTTATTGTTGAATTTTTTCATGCAATAAATTGTTTCACCCCGTCTCTGCAAAAATAGTCCCTGATAATTAAATGGTTGCTGATCAGATTGATAGGAACCAAATGTAACCAATGTTTTAATCTAATATCACAAAAGAATAAAATTTTCTTAGCATTTTTCTTTTATTTTATCTGCTTTTTCTCTTAGACAACATCTCTGTAATAAAAGGCACTAGAAAAAATAGTGTTGTAGTTCATTATTTGGGTAACACCAAAAGATAGCTATTCAAGCATTTACATACAGAGCATGAATCAGAGACTGGTAGAACAAAAAAATCTCAGATATTCACTGACTGTAAAAACCCAGAGTTTGCAGATGAATAATTTACTGCTGTCATCCCAAAGATTACTGAAAGGAACTGGTCCACTTATTTGTACAGCAGTATTACTGATAAAACTAACCCCCAGGATTATATTTACTTATCTTTTCCCCAAAAGTAGTAGTATTCCAGCATAAAACTGTACAATGAGTTTTTTCTGTTTACAAAACTGGGATTTGCCATTTAATAGCCAAGTGGCACAATAAACTCTTGTCAGTTGATTTCCTTGGTAAAGTATCACCATGGGGTTTAGGAGCGTCCATGAAATTAAAAAATTCTAATACTGGACCTCATAACTGTAGTGTATGAAATCATTTAAAAGGTTTCATATCTGAGGTGCTGATTTTGCCCTTTCCTCTAAATATAACCCTCAGTAAAGGTTTCGGCAGCCAAGATACTTATGGACTGACAGGCTTTAGTGGTACTTAAGAGAAAGTTCATGATGAAACTTTTCATAGCCAGCCATTAGCAATCAAGGAGTATGGATACCTTTTGTTTTAATAATGTTCCATTATAATTGCAAACAGTGAGGCTGCATCCACAGGTTTAGGGCTGAGCAAAGGGAATACAGAATTCATAAGCAGACTTAGTTTTTAAATAAAATATAGGCCTCTCTGAATCTTCCTTTTGTTACAAGCAAATCCATCTAGCAGTGGTAGCATTCCACCCAACAGACAGTGCCAGCACAACTCTCCTCTCCTACCAGATGGGTAGGCAATACTTAAATTCAGACAGAGTTGTCCGTAACGGAGCTCTAGTAAATATTTAAAACCTCCTGGAGTTTTTATAGCATGTTGGGTTTGGGGTTAGGGAAATACTCTATAAGAATTTAAGTCCTTTGGGTAGGCAATACATTTAGTTTGATATACACATCACCAACATGCTGTTCAAAAATTGCACCAGCGACCATATTTATAGATACCAAAAATAACTTCCAGAAATAACGTCTTTTAGTCTGGAGTAGTTTAAAAAGTCAACATGCGACTGGCTGCTGGGCACCACCTGAGTGTATTCAGTGTGGCACTGTTTGCTTTAGTTAGATTACAAATTACTGAAATGGGGGGGAAGATAGGTGTTTCATTCATTTTATTAACTGGATTGGGTCCGGGGAGTGGAAACCTGCTGGTCTCCCTTCCAGCTTCCCATCATGTTTCTCATGTTCATAGAATCATAGGACTGGAAGGGACCTGAAGGGGTCATCTAGTCCAGTCCAGGCACTCATAGCAGAACTAAGTATTCCTACTGTTTTTGTCTCAAAAATGAATTTCCAATCATAAAGCATATGGATAGAATCCTGAAAGAAGACATTGATTAAAATAGTTTGCTTACTTCTGTGGCCTTCAGTGTATAAACTTTATGGCCTGATTTTCAAAAGGGCTGAAAAACACCACAGATCCCATTGACACTGAAGGCTGCACTTCTCCACTCTCCAATGTCAAAATACAATATTCACTGAGGTGGGAAATGGTGTGAAGTGAATGGAACTAATGTGATTTGCACCAGCTGATGGCCTAACCCAACATGTTTAAAGAGGAGGTTTGGGGTTGTGTGTTTTAATTTGTTTGAAACAGATTTTTTTCCTTCTAACCTCCCCCAAGAATAGGGTTACCATACGTCCGGTTTTTCCCGGACATGTCCGGCTTTTCAGCAATCAAACCCCCGTCCGGGGGGAATTGCCAAAAAGCCGAACATGTCCGGGAAAATGCCAGCCAGGCACTTCCCCTCCCGCGGCGGCTCTGCTCCTCCCCTGACTCTTCGGCTCTGTTTAAGAGCCGAGCTGCCCGAGCGCTACCGGCTTCGGGCAGCCCCCTTGCCTCCGGACCCCAGCCGCCGGCCGGGCACTTCTCCTCCCGGGCTCCGGCGGCGCAGGGTCCGGAGGCATGGGGGCTGCCCGAAACCGGTAGCGCTCAGGCAGCTCGGCTCTTAAACAGAGCCAAAGACTCAGGGGAGGAGCAGAGCCTCCGGCTGCGGCAGCTCTGCTCTTCCCCTGACTCTTTGGCTCTGTTTAAGAGCCGAGCGCTACGGGCTTTGGGCAGCCCCCATGCCTCCGGACCCTGCGCCGCCGGAGCCCGGGAGGGGAAGTGTCCTGCCGGGGGCGCAGAGTCTGGAGGCATAGGGGCTGCCCAAAGCCCAAGCGCTACCGGCTTCACGGTTTGCCGGGCAGCCTCCAGACCCTGCGCCCCCGGCTGGGCGCTTCCCCTCCCGGGCTCCAGCTGCTCTGCGGAAGCGCTGGCCGGGGGCGCAGGGTCTGGGGGCTGCCCGGCAAACCGTGAAGCCGGTAGCGCTCAGGCAGCCCTTTTCACGTGGCTGGGAGGGGGAGGGGCGGAGTTAGGGCGGGGTTGGCGCGGGGAAGGGGCGGAGTCGGGGCGGGGCTGGGGTGGGGAAATGGGCGGGGCCAGGGCCCCATGGAGGGTCCTCTTTTTTTATTTGTCAAATATGGTAACCCTACCCAAGAATGACTGATGAGAAGCTACACGCTGCCAGCCAGCACCCAAACTGACTGAAGAAAGACTGTAAAATAGCTGAGTCAGACAGATCTCTTGAATGAGTCTAAATCCAGCTACTGATTAGCTGGAATGCTTGCATTAGATTTGGAGATTTTTCTCTACCTCCAATATTATTTTGGCCCACACATTCCTGAGTATTTAACAATCATATTTTAAAACTGCTTTTCAAAAGTATTTGCCTTGACAATATTTATGCTAGCCAAAATATATTACTATTTGACTTGTAACAGCCATTTAATTGATGATGGAAGTTAAATCTTTAGCATTTCTGCTTCTTTCTGGCTTACTAGAGGCAACAGGAAACCCCCTCAGACCTATCATGAGAAATGAAACAGATTTGTTTCTCAGAAAAGTAACAGAGGAAAAAGTTTGAACAAATAGAACCATTCTCTTGTTGCCAGGAAAGGAATCATATCCCTGTGTTGCTTCATAAATGAGAGTGAACGGTTCTTAGTCTATCAAGTGGGAAATATAAAATCCAAATGGCTCTAGAAAGGTATAGTGACACAATTAAATAATAAGAAAGCCCTTAGCATACATAAAATCTTAATAGGTAAAAAACTATTTATTTAAAGCTATGGACTGGAGTAACAAATCAGAATAATTTAATATGGACCATGAACCAATGTCTGCGTCAAATCACTTGTCATTAGACAAAGTCTGAAAGAAAAGTAAATATAAAAACTTGTTAAGAGCGCTTGAAAAAAGCTCCACTCAGCTACTCACTAGAGGCAGGTGGGAAGTTTTCCCTGGAAAGGAAGGGGAGGCCTAAGCCATCAATTTCTGCATGTCCTAACCTTTCATTTAGAAAAACGAGTTTCTAGCCTAATAGTGGCAAAGAAGCTTCCCCTCCTCCTTCATCAACTGCAGGAGGCAACAGAAGCAGGACAGTAGGACAGCCTGGAAGGTCCAGGCTGGTTCTCCCTTCTCCCTTCTGGCAGCCAGAGACTGTTATAGCATAATATTAAAATGAAACCCCCTAGCCAGAAACCCAGCCCCTTCCCACATCCTAGCAGCTCTGGATGGGAGCTGGCTTCTGACCAGGATGTTGCCCCTGGGATCAGTTGTAGGCACTCATGGCCCACCTCTCAATCCCACCCCCTTCATTTTTCACATTGGCCTCTAGTTTGTAGGTTCAGTTCTCTCCTGTTAATAGGTTTTGAGGTTTTCAAAGCCTTGTTTGTGAATTCAACATTAAGGATCCAATTTAAGCTATAAAAGCAGGAAAATTTAATACAAGGTTCCACCTAAGCACTTAACCCATCATGCTATGCCTTGGTAACTGGATCCATCATGGAGCAGATCCTCAAGGAAACCATTCTGAAGCACTTGGAGGAGAGGAAGGTAATCAGGAACAGTTAACATGGATTCACCAAAGGCAAGTCATGCCTGATCAACCGGATTGCCTTCTCTGATGAGATA